>NC_133649.1:262738709-263066047 GCF_009905375.1 Apium graveolens | reverse complement strand
CTGCATCAAGACTACAAAGGCTGAGATAATTCTTAAACCAAGGGCAAACTATCCAAAGTTATCTTTGAAGAACCCTATGGATTCTGTGTATGAGACACCCAAGCCTGATGAAAAGAAGCTTCTGTCAAGATCTATTCTCCTCTACAAAGATCCAGCTGATTCAGCCTCAAGAAAGAGAATTGCAAAGATATTCAGAAATGGGAAGGAAATTTATGTGGTAGCTGGACATCCACAATTTGCTCATGCAAAGGAAGAAGAAAAAGCCAGATTGAAGCAGGAAAAGAGGCAAGCTGCTCTAGATGCAAAGATGTCTAAACAAAGAAAGAACAGTTTGCTATCTTGGCCAAGCTACAGGCTATGAATTCTTCTCAACAAATTCCCTCTCAACCATCTCAAGCTACTGAATCAGAGAAGAAGATTGAAAAACAGAAGAAATCCCCAAGAAAGAAAGAACTGGCTAAAAGAACAAAAAGAAAGTTGGATGTTGTTGACAAGGAATTGGAAGATCAATTTCCAAAGGAATCCACTCAAGCTGAAACTCAAGCATCAAAGCCCTCTGTGGTGTTTGAAGACATAAGGGTGGTGGACCCCTACAGGAACATACATGGAGAGCCTATTGTGCCAAAGGATGAGCCAATAGAGTGGGATAAATTACCAATTCCTGACTTCAACTTGCCAATTCTTACTAAGCCAAGAAGGACAAAATCAAGGGCAGTCAAGAAAGTGAAGCTGTCACCTCTCAAATCCAAGTCAGTAGTCAAAACTCAACCCAAGGTCACATGGGAGACTACTTGTACTTGTGTGACATCAAAGAATTCTCAGATCTAAACCTTTATCTGGAGGAGCTGGATGAGGTAAGGGCAATTGATGCATACAGAAACCTACCTGAAAGGTTGGTGTTCAAGTACAAAGGGGGAAGGGAGATTCAGTGGCCTCTTCACAGGATACTTCAAGAAAGCCAAGCTGTGTTGATCAAAGTCTATTCATCCTTCAAGAAAAACTTTGGGTTCAATGTAACTGCAAGAAGATTAGTATTGAAGAAGATTGAAGAGCTAAGGAGTGTTAGAGCCAAAGATGCACTACCCAAAACTCTTATCATCCCATACACAGGGAGAAGATTGCATCTAAGGCCCTACTGGCTGATGGAATTCATGGATGACAAGGGTGTGAGAAGATTCTTCAGATTTGAAGACCAATTGAGTATCTCTAGCAATGAGACTCTCTTGGAAATGCAAGAAATGATAGATCTCTCAGAATCTGATGAATCAGAATTCCACAGACAGCTCCAGAATCAAATTGAAGAAAACAACAGAAAGCTTGGAAGAAGATCCAGACCTTCAAGAAACTAGAAAAATCTGCTCAGACTAGAGGAGCATCTTGAACTGACTGTGAGCCAAACCTTGTATATTTTTGTTTAAATTGAAGCACTTTCAGTTTTATCTACTTATCTTTAAAGATATATGTTTAGGATGTTTTGTTATCATCAAGTATCTCTTAATTTATGGCTACAATTCCAGTAGACATAAATTAGGGGAGATTGTTGTGAATATGATGTGTCTTTGATGATTACCTAAACAAAACATCTAAGTAGATTTTACTTAGTGAAATAATGTAGCACTCGACGGATAAGAATTATAGTCCCGACGGATAACTCATTATAGTCCCGACGGATGATTAACTTATTATCCATCGAGTGAGTAGCTTATGTAATAATAAGTTTGTAGCACAATGTTGTATGCACTTTTGTATAGAATCTGAAGTAGCATATAAGTCATGTTGACTTTAACTAGATATGCAGAATAGGTTGATTAACTATACATAAGCAATGTCTTGTAATTCTGTATAAGTGAAATGAAGTCAAGTGCCAAAATAGCTACCAACGGATGCTTAACAAAGCTTCGATGGATGATCAAATGACTATCAACGGATGTTTAACATAGCAGTCGACGGATGATCAATTAAGTCATCGACGGATGATCTGAAAGTCGACTGATGATCATATCAAGATTCAAACATCAGTTGAACAGTGAAAGCTGACACACAGCCGTTGAGTTGGATACAAGTACACTGTGGAAGCCCATTAACTGGGTAATAGAGGACGAAAAGCAGCAAAGATCAAGACTGTTAGATTTTATATTTGTTCAGTTATTTTGACTTTGTAATCTTGGTAATATATAAACCAAGAGAGTAGAAAATAGAAAAATAACTGAGATAGCTAAGAAACAACAACAGAGAAATCTTTGTAAGCACTATCTTTAGCATTTCCTGTGTTTTTAGCAGTTCTATTTTGTAAGCAGCTGTGAGCATTTCTGCACACAGAGTCTCGATATATTAAATATATCTCTGGTGGAATTATTTAAATCCACCAGAAAGTTTTTAAAGCCTCTTGTTTTTAATTACTCATGTTTTGATTCATTCAAGTTTACATTCCGCATTGTGCTAATCAAAACAAATATATCCATAATCGAGTTGAACATTTTTATTTCAAGAAAAAGGTTCAAGAATTCCATTCAACCCCCCTTCTGTAATTCTTGCTATATTGTTAAGGGACTAACAAATAAGCAACATCAGGCCTTGTACACAACATCGTGTATATGATAGATCCTATTGCTGAAGTATAAGGAATCTTACTCATACGCTCTCTTTCCTCAGGTGTCTTAGGAGACATTTTTTTTTCGGAAAGGGATACTCCATGGCTCATCGGTATGAGACCTCTTTTGGAGTTTTCCATGCTAACCTTTTAAGCACTTTCTGGATGCATGTACCATGGGTAAGACCTATCATTCTTCTAGATCTATCTCTATAGATCTTCATACCGAGAATGTAGGATGCTTCTCCCAAGTCCTTTATGGTGAAGTTCTTTGATAGCCATACTTTGACTGATTGTAGCATCGGTATATCATTTCCTATAAGAAGTATGTCATCCACATATAATACAAGAAATGTTACCGCGCTCCCACTAACCTTCTTGTAGACACATGGTTCATCTATGTTTTTGATAAAACCAAACTCTTTGATTGTCTCATCTAAACGGATGTTCCATCTACAAGAAGCTTGCCTTAAACTATATATGGTTCGCAGCAGCTTACACACTAGGTGTTCATTTCCCTTGGAAAGAAAACCCTCTGGCTGTGTCATATACACTTCCTCCTCAAGTTCCCCATTTAGAAAGGCCGTTTTCACGTCCATTTGCCAGATCTCATAGTCGTATTAAGCAGCAACCGCAAGAAAAATACAAATTGATTTTAACAGGGCTACAGGCGAAAAAGTTTCATCAAAGTCAATCCATTGCCTTTGTTTGAATCCTTTTGCCACGAGCTTGGCCTTATAGGTCTCCACCTGGCCATCTGCTGCAATCTTTCTTTTGTATACCCCCTTGCACCCAATAGGCTTAACACCTTCAGGCGCCTCAACCAGAGTCCATACTTGGTGGTATACATAGATTCCATTTCGGATTTCATGACACTATGCCATTTCTCTGAGTCAACACTACTCATAGACCAAATAGATCAACATGTAGTAGGTGATACAGTTCAAGAATTGATGATTCAGTCTTGCTCTTGAATGAAGATTTCCATTGTTTAGCCTTCTGACAAGAATCACAAAGGCCATCAGGAGCAAATATTGACTTTGGCAGTCCTCTCACAAGATCTTTCTTGACTAATTCATTTATATTATTGAAATTTAAATGAGAGAGTTTCTTGTTCCAGTTCCAGCTTTCTTCAATTGATCTACTCATCAGACAGATTGCAGAACCATCAGTATTTATTGAAAGCTTGGCTTCATAAATGTTACCATGCATGTATCCTTTCAAAACAACTTTGCCTGTAGATTTGCTTACAATTTCACAGTGTTCTTCAAAGAAATCCACATGATAACCTCTATCACAGATTTGACTAATACTCAGCAGATTGTGTTTAAGTCCTGAGACCAGAGCTACTTCTTTAATGATGACATTCCCAAGATTGATATTGCCATATCCCAATGTTTTTCCAATGTTGCCATCTCTATAAGAAACACTTGGGCCAGCCTTCTCCACAAAATCTGATAGCAGGGCTTTATTTCTAGTCATATGTCCTGAACATCCACTGTCCAGAACTAGGATGTTTTTCCTGTTGCCCTGCAATCACAAAGACCACTAATGATTAGTTTTAAGGACCCATACTTGCTTGGATCCTTTGGACTTATTAAGTTTGTTAACATTTGCAGCGGATTTAGCATCAGAGTTTATGTTAACATTTTTCTTATCAGAATTTACACTATCAGACTTTGAATCAAAACTTACACTAGAAGGAACAATGCTAACTTTCTTTAAAGAAGGTTTTATTTAATAATAATCATAGTACAAACTATGATATTCCTTACAAGTATAAATGGAATGCCATAAACTACCACAATGAAAACAAGGATTTTGTGGCTTATATCTAACAGACTGACTCTTAACTCCTGACTTTGAAGGTAAGGAGTTTATATTCTTATTCTTCCTGCAAAAAGAAGCCAGATGGTTAGAACTTCCACAGTTATGACACGTTTTTCTACGAGTATCAGGAACAGGCTCATAATCATTGCTTTTATTCACACCTTCCTTTCCATTCCTATTTTTCCCAGGTGATTTTACCTTGTTTGCATTCTTAACTTCTTTCAGCTTATGCTTAAGCTGCTTCTTTGTCATCAAGCCTACATTTACTTCAGTTGTCTTTTCCTGTTTTAGTTTATCAGAAGTTAATTCCTTTTTAACTTTTGATTTCTCACTTTCAGACTTTACAGCTACAAACTTAACAGGTTTTAACTTTGGCTTTTGTTTAACAACTATAGGCTTAATATCTACAGTTCCTTTATCATTCTTATCATCTCCATAACCTAAGCCCTCTTTCCAGTTTCCACTACTTAACAAATTCTGAGTTGTTCTGCCAGAGTTAGTCCAAGTCCTGATAATCTCTCTTTCCTTTTCTAACTCAGTTTTTAGAGATTCATTCATTTTAAGTACTTCATCCCTAACATAGAAAGCATCATCTCTATCTTTCTGAGTTTGATGGAACATGACTAACTCTTTTTCTAAATAATCATTCCTCTTTTTACAATCAAGATTTTCAGAAGTTAATCTTTCAAATGTTAAAGTTTGATCTCTATAGCTAATGAACATGTTTTTAAGATATCTTCTCAACTCATTAATATCATCAGTATGAAAGGCATAAGTAGTTTGAGGTACCTTTAACTCAGCAGCTTCAGGACTGCTATCAGCATTTGCCATATCAGCATTTGCCATCAAGGCATAGTTCTTCTCACTTTCAGAATCTGAAGTGTCTGTCCAGCTTTTTTTCTTTGTGACAAGAGCCTTTCCTTTGTCACTCTTCGCTTTCTTGCAATCAGGAGATATGTGGCCTTTCTCACCACAGTTGTAGCATTTGACATTTGTGTAATCTCCTCTGTCAGACTTCCCTCCTTTGCCTTCAGATTTTCTGAAATTCTTCTCATCAGAACTAGCACCTTTCCTGGAAAACTTCTTTCCCTTCCTGAACTTCCTGTATGCAATCCTTGTGATTCCTTTCACCATAAGAGCACACAGCTTCATCATCTCTTCATCAGCATCCATCTCAGGAGAGCTTTCAGTTTCTGAGTCACCATCACTATCAGAACTTGATGACTCAGTATCAGACTTTGTGAAGAGCGCTTTACCCTTGCCTTTCCTTGAGGTAGCTGCCTTGGGCGATTCTTCTTCAGCCTTAAGAGCTACTGTTCTTGACTTTCCTCCTTTCCTCTTGCTTCTTTGTTCCATCTCAAGTTCATGAGTCTTGAGCATCCCATAGATTTCATCAAGAGTTGTTTCTTCAAGACTATAGTTGTCTCTTATGATTGTGGCCTTCAAATCCCAGTTTTTAGGAAAAGCTAACAGGAATTTAAGGTTTGAATCTTCAAGATCATACTCCTTATCAACCAGTGACAAATCATTTAAGAGTTTGACAAATCTATCATATAAATCAGTCAATGACTCATTAGCCTTTGAGTCAAAGTGTTCATACTCTTGAGTGAGTATTGTCTTTCTGTTCTTCTTAATCGAACCAGTTCCCTGACATCTTGTTTCCAAGGCATCCCATATCTCATTTGCAGTTTTACAGTTTATTACCTTGTTTGACATTACATTATCAATGGCACTATGCAGTAAGTGTCGTACCTTAGCATCCTTAGCAATTGATGCGATATCTTCAGCAGTGTAATCACTCTTCTCTTTCGGTACAGACTTTGCTGCTTCACCTGCAACTGCAACAGCGAGTTTTGTTGGATTGTGAGGTCCTTCCTTGATTCTATCAAGATATTCTGGATCTGTAGCTTCCAGAAACATAGGCATCCTCACCTTCCATATGGGATATTCAGATGGTTTCAATATGGGAACTCTAATAGCCTCATATCGACTATGGATTTGTGTCTTTGGAGGTTCTTCAGTTTTGGTGGGCTTAGTTGGAGTTTCTACTTCAGACTTGATTGTTTTTGGATCTTAAACTATTTGTGTGTTAACAGATAGACTCTGATACCACTTGTTAGGTCACACACACTGTAGAAGGGGGTTGAATACAGTGTATAGCACAATCAAATCGAATTCTAATAACACAAGTAACAGAAAACAGACTTTATTCAAAGCAATAAACTCTGTTACAATATAGAACTGTCCTCTCTCAGTGATGAACAAATATCACGAGAGCTGTTAGGGTTACAATAAATAATATTCTCGATAATGATAACACTTATAGTGTAAACCCTATGTCTGTGTTTATATACTACACAGTTACAAGATAATCGCTAATTGATATGGAATATAATTCTGCTTCCTAAAATATATCATTCAGATATCTTTTCTTCCAAGTATTCTATTATTCATAGAATTCCTTCCTCATGCATATCTCTTCTTACATTTGTCTCAATCTTCTCTTTCTTCAATCAGCCGCCTTCCTTATCTGAACGTTTCCTTTAAGTCCTGATATTATCTTCTGATAAATATCTCCTAAACCTTAAGTACCGATGTCTTAAGTTCTGACTTCAGTATAAGTGCTGATTTCAGTTAAGTACTGATTTGTCCAGTTTAAGTAAGATCTGAAAACTAAACATAAATTATATTAGTCATGACATTATCAAATATATCTAACAAATGTAATCATTACTTATTTACCGTGCCCATTAACTTTTGCCTTAACTGCTGCATGGGTGACAGGTGTAAAGTTCTGTTCCACTTCTCATTAACTGCTGTCACGTGGGGTGTCTAAGTAAAATAGGTAAAAGATTTTCAAATCTTTTATTTTCATTTTTATTCTACTCACTCTCTCTCTTTTCTTATTCTCTCTAACATTTTTTGACGGTTTTCTATACAGACATTTCATCAAACACCTTTCAGGCAAACTAATTTCTCACTTATTTCTGATGGTGCCCAAGGATTTAATTGTTGATGGAGCCAAGTTTGTACCAAATAACTATGCTGCAATCTTGAATAAGGCTGAAGCTCCATTAGATCTGCACTTTGTGCAAGATTTATTAGCCAATAGTGAGATTGGGTATGCTTTGACCCAACCTCAAACTATTTCAAGCAAACAAGTGCTGATATTTTGGCGAACTTGGCTTTTTAATGAAGGTGGTGGTACTGGTACTCCAAGCATTATTTTCACATCAGGAGATATCGAGCATGTGGTTACTCCTGGAGCAGTTCGTAAAGCTCTCCACTTACCTGAAGGTTGCACATTCTCAACAGTAGAGGATCCTGTCTTACAGCAGCTTATAGCCAGTCTGGGCTATGAGAAAGGTTTGGGAAAGCTGGGTCAACTGAAAAGATCAAATATCAGAAAGGACTGGAGCTTTTTCTTTGATTATATCACTAAGGCATTTGCCAATAAGTGCTCCAACTTTGATGCTATTCCCATCATGAGTCAGCAAATCGGGTATGCCCTTATTCATCAAACTCATTTTGATTTTGCAAGTGTTGTGCTAGGTTTCATAGGGGATAGGATGACAGAGGATAGGAATGTAGTATACTTTGCTAGATTCTGTCAGCTTATA
This sequence comes from Apium graveolens, assembly GCF_009905375.1. Classification (NCBI taxonomy): domain Eukaryota; kingdom Viridiplantae; phylum Streptophyta; class Magnoliopsida; order Apiales; family Apiaceae; genus Apium; species Apium graveolens. The sequence continues at coordinate 263,058,007 of NC_133649.1, read as the reverse complement.
TATACTTTATGTTGTGCTGATGAACCCCAACATGCCAGTGATTTAATTCCACCCTTTAAGCTTGCAAAAAGGGCTTTTAATAATTTGTTAAATGCTGACAATAAGAAACAAGTGCTGAGACCCTTACAGATTCCTTAGTTAGTAAAACGGATCCTAGTAAATGCTGATCTACAAGTATATACATCTGTCTATCATGATGTCCAACCCACCAACACATCACAGTCAACACAACAGCCATCAGAACATACCATCTCTCACCAACCTCAAACTTCTCAACCTCAACCAACTCAACCCTCCATCAGGACATATTACAAACCAACACAGTCATCTCAACCTCAACCTTCAGCACATCCGGTGAAGCCTTCATCTTCAAAACCCAAGAGGACTAAGATAGTACCTCAGTCTCAACAGAAAAGAAGGAGGATAGTTCTGAGAGATGAGTCAGATAATGAGGAACATGTTCCCCTATCAGAACCTGTTGTTGTAGAAGCTAAGAAGATCTCTTCTCAGAATGATACTGAAACTTGGAGTTCTAGGCCCCTCAAAAGGCTTAGAAAGCTAAATTCTGATGATGAAGCTCCCAAAGTCTCTAATTCTGCAAAGAGACTTAAAAAGCAAAGAGCCAGGAGGGTTGTAAGTGTATCATCACACTCTGAAGAAATTCTGGAAATAACAACTAAGGAAGGGGGTCAGGAATCTCTGATCCCAACAGAACCTATAGTCATTGAATTACTTCCCACAACTGAATCAGACTTTACTCAAGCTCCAAACTCTCCCATTCAAGAGCAAGATGATATTCCAGAGCAAGTGTCTACACCTCCTGTGTCTCCTATCATTAATCCAGTACATGTTGAAGACCCAGGTACAAGTGCTGAAATTGATATTCATAACTTGATTGTGCCTGAGGTTCTGTACTTGGAAGCTCCACCAACTCAACTCACTCAACCAACAACACCACTTTTGGATGCTGATCTCAATGCAGATATTCCATCAACACCAGTTCTGAATCTAGATGATGAAGATCAGATTTTAGGTGGGCATCAAAATTTGGATGTTGATCAGAACTTAGTTGCAGATCAGAATTTAGAGGATGATGTTAAAGCCTCTATAGCCTCACATACTGTTATTTTATCAGAGGATGCTGATACTGCAGGCTCTGTAAGTTCTGATGCTGACAATGCTGAAATTACTAGTGAAGCTGCTAAAAATGTAGATGCTGATGCAGCTGGTCCTTCAGGACATACACCTCAACAAACATTTAACAAAGCTGATTTGATCTAGAAGTTTGTTAGAGAGGATGCACCAGTACCTTGGAGTGAAACTCCTAAAGGAAAGGAGTGGACTAAGGAATGGAACACATTTAGTTTTGTTCCTACTGAAAAAATTCTTGCTGAGCACCTGGCCAAAGCTGATGAAATGCTGATAAATGATGATTTCAAGGAACAGCTGAGAGTTACTGCATTGAGTACAAGGCACCTTCAAGGTCAACACTCAATAACTCATGACAAGGTGAATAAAATTCAAGAATCTCTGATCCAGCAAGATATGAATATAAAATTGGAAAAGAATAATTTTTTAAGCCAGCCTTTGACCGAATTGGGTATATTAAAAAGACTCAGGAGAAGCAACAAGATCAAATTTCTGAAATTCTAAAGAATCAGGCTTCTCCACAAATTCAACTCAATAAGATCCAATCCTTAGTGGAATTGTTTGTCTCTCTTCTTTTACCTGCTGATGCCAAAAAGGGGGGAGAAAGTAATTAAGTCCAAATGCAAATCTAGTCAAGTACTGAAGGGTAAGGATGATGGAAATGATGACCAGGGAAACTCTGGAACAGGTGGAGGTCATGGTCAAGGCAAAGGTTTTTCATCAAGCAAAGGTGGAACTACAAGTCAAAGAACAAGTTCTGATACTGGGAGAAGAATAAGTTCTGATACTGGTAAAAGGATAACTTCTACTGGACATCTGGAGCTTGATGAAGAAATTTCAAAGAGATTATTTCTCAAAGAAAATCCAGGAATGGACTTTGAAAGTCTAAAGGAAGAAGAAGCTAGACTTAAAGCAGAAAATGTCAACTCAAGTTTAAAGCTTCTGTTGTTGAAAAGAAACTTCCAAAACCTAAGGGTATTGTGATTAAGGAGAGGACAAATTCTGAGGCAACCAAAGCCAAATCACAAGTGAAGGTACATCCAAGATCCAAGGGCAAAGAAAAAATTGCTGAACCTGTAAAGGTATATATGCCAGTCATGGATCTGGAAGAAAAATCTGATGAAGATGCTAGTCTGATTTTGAAGAAAAAGGATATTCAAAAAACCTCTGAAATAGCTCATGTTGTTCAAGATCAAGACTTAGTAAAATCTGATATTATAGTAAAGCAAGCAACCTCTGACATAGCTCAAGTTGGCTTGATATCAGAAGATAAGAAAAAGGAAACCTCTAACATTGCTCATATTAAACCTTCAAAGATTCTACTACCAGGATTCACTAAAGCTCAACAGACTCAACCTTTGAAGACTAATCAAGTGGTTTTGAAGCAAGAGTTGTTACAGGAAAGGAAGCAAGAGACAAATCAGGATTAGGGTAGTTCTAAAGAGAAGAGAATAAATAATATTACCAATGATCCAACTTTCTTGAGTGAACCAGGAGTTGGAGAAACTCCTGAGAGATTGAATCAACTTGAATCTGTACAAATGGTTTACCACTCTGTTTTGAAACAAGATATCATGTTATACTTTATGACAGATTGGAGGGTATTCCAGATCAGAGAGGATGTAATTTCATTGAAGTATTTTGAAGAACTGGAACATGTTCAATTTCTACTTCAAGTGAAAAACAGATCAACAGATGGTGCTGCAGGTTGTTTAAAATCAAATATTCAAAGACAGAAGAAGCTTTACTCTGTAAAGTCTGACAGCCCATACTGTCCTAAGTACAGATCTAACAGTGGAGAAATTGTTGAAATGAAGCCTAATACTGGTAAAATCATCACTACATTTTTTGGTATTAAGGGACTTGAATTCCATCTAGAGTCTGATAAAGCCTATATCATCAGACTAGATCAGGATATAAGGAAAGCTAAAATAAATGATCTCAGGGCTGCTATCTTTCAAACTGGTGAAGAAACAGTTGAATTGAAAAATTCTAAAAGGAGGATGTCAATGAACTTGAATATGCTGAGAGATGTCTGTTGAAGAACTATCTCAGAACAACTCCTGATATCAAAGAGATCAAAAATTGCAGCCAAGTCAAAGATCTACAACTGCTTAGATGCTGAAGGATATACAGACTGAAGCTGATATCAAACTTTAAGGATGGTAAAGCTACAAGGAATGTAAGTTATAGTTATCTAGTCAAATTCTCATACATTTGTACTAATGTTTTTGACATCATCAAATATCTGTTAAACTTGTATATTATGCTAATTTACAAGTTGGGGGAGATTGTTAGATATATTTGTGATGTCATGTCTGATATGATTTGTGCTTAGTTTTCAGATCTTACTTAACAGGACAAATCAGGACTTAACTGGAAATCAGTACCTATTATGAAGTCAGGACTTAAGATATCAGAACTTAAGTTGTCAGAACTTAAGTTATCAGGAGATATTTATCAGGAGATAATATCCGGACTTAAGGAGGCTTTCAGATAAGGAAGGCGGCTGATTGAAAGGAAAGAAGATCGAGACTGAAACAAGAAGAGATATGCATGAAGAAGAATTCTATAAAGAATAGAATACTTGGAAGAAAAGATAACTGATTGATATATATATTAGGAAGCAGAATTATATTCGATATCAATTAGAAGATTATCTTGTAACTGTGTAGTATATAAACACAGACATAGGGTTTACACTATATGTGTTATCTTAATCGAGATTATTATTCATTGTAACCCTAGCAGCTCTCGTGATAATTTGTTCATCACTGAGAGATGAACAGTTCTTTGTAACAGAGTTTATTGTGTTGAATAAAATCTGTATTTTGTTACTTGAGTTCTTATATTCGATTTGATTGTAGTAAACACTGTATTCAACCCCCTTCTACAATGTGTGTGACCTAACAAGTGGTATCAGAGCAATATGTTAACATACATACAGTAAAGATCCAAAAATAATCATGTCTGAAGAAGCACAAACTCCAACCAAGCCACCAAAACTGAAGAAACTCCAAAGACTCAAATCCATAATCGATATGAGACCATTAGGGTTCCCATACTGAAACCTTCTAAGTATCCCATATGGAGGTGAGGATGTCTATGTTTGTGGAAGCTACAGATCCAGAATACCTTGTCAGTGTATCCATTCTTTCTCTGCTTGTAGTTGTCCACCATTTATCGGTTTGCAGTCAGTATCTATGTTCGTTGTATGATTCCACGTGCCACCCTATTTCATTTTTTTGAAATTGTTAGAGAACAGACTCTATGTAGGAGGAGAGTTTGCAAATATGACTTTGATTGAAAGCTGAATAAGGAATAACAATAACGATTGGGAGAATTTATAATTTAGGAAATTAAAGGAAGAAAAATGAGTGAAGAATGAGACAACCATATTCGTACTCAAGATGGCGAGTCTTTCATACTATATGGCATACAACACATGATTAGGTGGCGTCCCACCTGACTCTTCATCATTTTGACAAAGCGTCACATCACCACACTGTTTGTCTCAATCAAGAAGCAATATTTTGAGAAAAGAACAATTTGGAAGGAGTACAATAAATTTTCTTTCATTTTCGCCTCATATGATTTATCAACAGAAGCTCATACGTATTCACGGATCGAGATAAACATATGTTATCGTATTAGAGGAAAGGATAACATTGTTGGTCACTGTCTACGCTTTACTTGAACATGCCTTCAAAGATCATTCGTATAACAGAGTTACCATTTCGGTCATGTTGTAGCTCTGGAATGTCGTCTGGGAATGCCTTCACATTAAATACTTTAATGATTTGATCATAATCGCGTCCCTTACGAAATTTATAATCACTGCTTCAGATCTCATCTATGTCGCGTAAAATATCCCTCGATCACACAATGCCTCAATTTCGTCGATAGAAATACGATTCTTTTCCAATCATCTGGAAAATTCTTCCATTTCCTTCAATCATCCTCTATCCGTTCGAGTCACAACTCTCGTTAAGTTTTAATAATTTTACGAATTAGGTAAATAATGTTTTAGCATGTTGATTCAATTATTGATATTATTAAACAAAATTTATGTTCGTCTTTCACGGAAAACTTTAAACTTTCTTCTTACTAGTGGGTCTACTTGGTCCTCCAGATTAACAATACTGAGTCTAATTCCATTCTTCTTTTTAGATCACTTTCTGTTTATAATAACAAGAACTTAAGTAGTAATTCGACAACCAAATTGTAAAACTTATTTCATGCAAAAAACTTCTAAAGTTGATTAAGAAAATCTTTTCCGAAATCTCATTTTAAAGTTTTGGAAATCAAATATTTGGTCGTCATTACTATATAAGTTACTTGCTTATTTTTTTATGATTTACCAATGAAATGTCTAATTAAAAGAATGCCCATATAAGGGTCTCTCCAATATGGTACCTCTTCCACTTTTCCTTGGATTATGCTCGCACTTATTAGTCAACGAAACTTTATTATCATTGTATATTATTTTATTCGCAATTCAACCTCAACACCGACATCGGGTACTATCTTTGACATTCTTGTCATCGTCCTTAACGTTATGCTTGCAACCACGCATGCGACTCGACGTTCCGTCTATAGATAGGGTCACATCTTCTTTCTAGTCTTACCTACACCTAGTAGGGTAGATATCATTCCTCGCGCAGCTCTCAATAAGTGATAAGAGTCCTCTCGCAACGGTGGTGCCTTTGAAACTTGCAATGTTAGTTCTTCATCAGCTTCCATCAATTGGTTACCTCCGGCGTGGAACTCGTCCTAATACCTAAGTTAAATCGTACTAACACTCACCTAGTTTCCCCTATACAAATCCTCACCAGAATCAATCACATTCTCTTCAAAACCACATGAAAAATAGAGTATCGTACCCAGTCTCCGTCGATTCCTCATTATTGTAGGATCAATATACCTATAGCGTTACGATATTCGCCTTACGCTTACTTCAACAATCCTGGCTTACCAATTCCGTATCAGATCTGCTAACCCTAATTCGCACTCAACTCCACTTAACATGAATATGCCTAGGGTCTTTCCTATCTTGTACGGCCTACCAATCCTATCTTACCATCACCTATTCTTATTTCAGTGACCAATAACCTGTAGCTCTGATGCCAACTTGTAACAACCCAAATCCGGGGTCGAGATTTGGTGTTACTAAACAATCTTTACATAAAATAGAAGAATATTACATTAATCCCCTTGAATCCGGATCGTTTACAGGTTATGGTATGAAACAAGAATCTAATCTTCTACAACTTACAACAACTAAAATACAAATGTAAATACCTTTGTACTAATGCTCTTGTCATATTCTTCTAACATCTTCGACCTCTCGCAGCGAAGATTTCTCTAACTTCTGTTGTCTATCAAAGCTATTCACTTTTAGCCTTATCTGTTTCTGGAAGAAATAAGAATTTACAAAGCAAGAGTGAGCCAAAAATGCCCAGCAAGTATATAATTTGAGTTTCAAACATTAATGTCAAAGGAAATTTCCGGACAAAATCTTTAAACAATTTTAAATAATTCTATTTATTTGAGTGAGTTGAGCGAATAAACGTTGGTATCACCAGCCTTTAACTATAAATCCAAAAGTGACAAGCGATTCCCAGATTCATCTCCTGAATCAGGGTTTTGTCCAGTTTTGAAATCATAAAACCTTTCGAGAGAGAATGTCGTTAATGGCGATCAACAACAAATTAGACTTGACACAAGTTCGCACCTATATCCTGCTGATCAGCCAGGATACAGTGCAGATCTATACCTACATGTATAGATCCAGTCGGGTACCCAGGCTCTACGACCCATCTCAAGGATACGGAAACATTCTGGTCCTTAGGATTAAGAACACTTAATCCCACACATCATCATCATCCAGCCCGTGGAGTATTTTGATGTCAAATCATTTTGAATCCAAAACATCCCAATTCAGGGTTCGCAAATAACCCGAAAGAATGGGTATTTGCTCAAGAGAGCAATCAAATTATAGGAACCATAATGAAAAGAACATGCATAATAAGAGTAATTGCAGTGAAATGTAAAACATTTAACTATTCTGAACTTAGAATAGGAATGAAGAAATATTTGCAGTATTTTAAAAGAAAGTTCAGGAACACTTGCCTCAATAAGCTTTAACCACTATTATCGGTTGACTTTTGGATTTTCTTCAACATTTGGCTTTATCGTCAGACAACTATCCTATTATGGCTACGATCTCAACACACAGGTCCTTCGATTGAAACTTCGTTGATCCCATCGACTAATCACTAGATCATTCCTAGTCCAACGTCAAATCTCGGGTCTTCCGACTAGGACCCAAAACAGGCGAACAAAGATGGGGAAGTAGAAGGAGAGAAAGGAAACGGGAGAAGAGAGATGTAACATGGGAGAGATCGGAATACAGTTGAGAGAAATCGAACAAAGAGGAAAGGGATGAAAAATTGAGAGAAAAGAGAATAGGCGGCGCTACAGGACCGGGGGGGTAGAATTAGGTTTTTATTTTATTTTTTTCTTTTTTCTTTATTCTACTTCCGTTGTTATTTCTTTATGATCTTCTAATCACGAATTTATCGACACACGTAGCGTGCAAAAACTCGTTAAGATAATATCAAAATTAATTTTATATCAGCAAATAAAACATAAATTTTTGTAGTTGAAAATTATTTTTGAAATATGTAATATATTCGCAATTCATGATTTAACAAATGAACTTACAAGTTCATAAAAGCCAGAAAATTATCGGAATAAATTTTAAAAATTTTGAAATATTTTAAATTTAATAGAATAAAATTTTCATGATTTTTGAAACATTCTGGAATTAATTACTGATTTTACAATTAAATGAAATCAGAAAATCATTTAAAATAAATAATCAATAAAATATTGATTTCTAAAATTTATAAATTCCTAAAAATAATAAATAAAATTACAAAGCAACAAAAACAATTTTAGAGACAATTTTGGCATTTATAAGAATAAATATTCCATAAAATTACTTTAAAAATGAATAACGTTCATACAGCTCAATAATTAATTACAAAATTCATCTCCACATCCAACAAATCACAAACAATAAGTAATACACCAACACATAGCTCACAGAACCATCATATATTTTATTTACCTAATGATTTCATACTTACATTTACATATCGGATCCAAAAATAGGTTACTTAGCCGCTAAGTAACTAAAAAAACGATATGATTTTAATACCAAACTCGGGTAATTATCAAAACGGAACTTCCTATAAAAAATTTTATACGAAAACAAGGTAATAATACCTCGCCTTCTGAGGATACGAATTTTTTATCGGACTATAAAATGATTTGCGTATCAAAAATCTCACACCGGGACTCGTACAGGTCAAACCGTACCTCGGATCGAAAAGGCCAAAACACGAAAAGTGTTCAGAATTATCAGATTAGGTTAGAAAGGAGTTTTCGGAAGAGTTTCGGGTTATAAAAACGTAAAAACGGTTGAAGTGGGACGATTTCTGATTCTAAAAAGTAATTTTATAATCACGTAAAAAAATCATTATTGACTCTATAAATTCTTATAAAATTACCAGAAAAATACCAAAATTTATTTATATTTAATTCTAGATAATTAAAAATTAAAATATCTGAATTTTATCAGAAATAAACATCCATATATTATTATCCATCATCAAATAATTCACCAAAAATTCACATAATAATTATTTATTGATAAAAATAATTACATAATATTTCCCAAACATTACAATATCATTATGTCAGGAGTATAGTATAATTGGTTCAGTCTTGTTGAATACACTCTTGACATTAATAATTGATTTTATGACTTTAAATTCTGATCATGCAGTGCTTTACTCTGAAATGAATATTTTAACCTATAAGGCTAAACACTGATTACTTTACGTCAATCTTGTTAGTGTAAAACATTTTTCACCCCCTCTATGCGGTAATCTTCATATTGGACTAACTTGAACTATTTTAAGCTAATGAGATTTGAATGGATAGTATTGTTAAAAGAATCAGAAAGTATGATTATCTGAGACATCCTTCACGAATCCTTGTGGTGGTAAGTAAAAGGTATATTTCTTTGATCTTGAAATTATAAGCTCCTGAATTACTCTGTTATCAATCACTAAATTCTCTGATATTGTACTATGGAAGTTTATGATTATCAATCCTCGGTGGTTTTAGGATCTGACTATTAGCATATCAAATCCCATAGGATCTGACCCATGTTAATAGAACCAAACACCTCTCAAACAACATCCTTACCTTGCTCTGATATATTCACCAATATAATATAGAGCTGAAAAGGCATATAAACTGTTACTAGATGCATTCTCCCAACATAGTGTAATCTATTAAAATTCGTTTGTCTGCCAAGGCATCTGAATGAGAGTCACTACCCCTTGATATAAATATTTCCTATGCACATGTGACATCCACACACAAGGAAGGTATTGATGAATCAATTATTGTTAATCCATATCAAGGTCACTAACAATAGTTAGATCTTAATCCTTAAATCCTGGCCTCAAAAGCCCTATACTATGATCTTTGGTTTAAGGTTATAACCCTAAATCTATGTTACATTCTTATATACCCTGATCTTGGGATTAGAATAAAGGTAAGATTCTTGGATCATTCCTATGTTCATTATCTCTGATTTTGCATTTGAATTAATGTTCCTGGATCATTATCTCTGATAAGTTTTCACAGACTTCAGAAGAAATATTTGATCCCTAATGGCATATCATTGATCATTGATTATCTTCCCTAGAATTCAAATCTGGAAATGATTTTGACTTAGCCAAAATTGTAACTTGTAAATGAGGACTTCGATATTATCTAATGAGTTTATGAGGTATACTTCTTCATGGAAGTTGAGGGATATTAGGAATTTTGCAACTTAAAAGAATCCTAATTTTCCCTATCAGAAGGAATATTTCTGAATCTCTTGACTGATAGTTTCCATCCTTGAAGGTGGAAGGCAACTTTTTTTGTGAAAAAAGTTCTTGCATGTACACTTGCATGTTTGGAGCTTTGAGTGAGTGACACACTGTGAGACTGAGTGACAAACACTTGAGTGTAAGAGTGGAGTGAAACATATTGTGAGATCACTAAACAGAAATCACACACTTGCACTGTGGGGAAATGGTTACTACCTATAATCTCTTCACTTAGTTGTGTGGTCCTACCCCATGCTCTGATAAATTTTGAAGGATTACTTAACTAAGGGGGAAAGATTATACAGAAAAATAGTCTTTCTTATTCTAAGGAGGAGAGTTTCCACCTTTATTTTACTAAGGGGGAGGTTCTTCATCTTAGGAGGAGAGGTCATTGGCTCTAAGCTCCAAAATATTTTTTATGTGATATATGGGATGATCTGAAGATTGAAGATTGAATTTGGAAGACGTATCTATCTGCAACTTTATATAAGGGAGAGAATAATTAGTTATCTGTTGAAGCTGAATGTGTATATAAGATGCAGAAGCTAAAAGATAGTATTATTTAAAAGTCCAGAACTGAATGTTGAAAGGTGATTGAAGATCTATTTCTGAAGTTAGTTGAGTTATCCTCCAAACTGTTGCTTCTTTATTACTCTCTCCGTCCCTTTCAATTGTTTACATTTTTTAGAGAGTGTTCGACACGCATTTTAAGGTGCATATAAAATATAGTTCTATAATTTTTTTTTACAATTTTGTTTTCCTAAATAAAAATTAAAACATTCAACTTTTATTCAGAAAAAGAAAATTATAAAATAAGTTACATAACTATACTTTTTATGCACCTTAAAATGCGTACCGGACACTTTCTCAGAAATGTAAACTATTCAAAGGGACTGAGGGAGTATTATTTAACTGCCAGGTGTAACAGTAAAATAAAGGGAGATTGTTGAGTAAGATTGAAGCTGAATGTATAACTCAACAATACTGGTTTGGATAACTCAACATAGAAAAAGGACTAGGAAATTATCTATGTTCCACTAGAATCGGTACAGATTGATTATTGGATATATACATGATGATCTTGGTAGCTTATAGTGAAGAAGACGTCAATAGAAGTCCGTATGAAGTTCATTAATATGTCCAGGCAGCGGAGGAATAAGGTTGAAGTCACTTGAAACAATTATAAGGATTAGTGAGAAGACCTAAAGGATTTTGTTTGAACTTGATTATATCTTGTAGAAGACTCAACAAGGTTATAGAAATATTATAGTGCGAAAGCCTGAGAGCGGAACTAGTCGCCTGTGAACCAGACCATTGCACTTGGCATCAGTGATTCGTGAAAGGAAACTAAGTACTATCATCATAAGGATTTTTTAAGTGAGGATTCGTATCTGAATATAAAAGTTATATGGTTTACACGAAGAATCGCAGTAAAAAAACATGAAGATGGGACAGTTTAAGGATTGCAGTGCTCTACAAAAACTAAGTTAAAGTGATCACTACCTTGTAGTAGGAATCACCGAGGCTACTCTGTTACCTAGTAGGAGCAAGTACCTTAAAGTATGGCTTAAAATTAAGTACTAGAAGTGGTCTTGACCTTGTAGGAGCAACAGGGAAGAAATAAGATCCAAAATTATCTCAAAAATGTATCTCTATCACTCTAGGCACAATTGAGCTTCCCCCATCCCCTTGAAGGCGCAACTAAGCCTTAGAAACTAAGGAAAATCACCTCCAAGGACCTAGTAGGTGTAAATAGAATCACCATAGTCCCTTGTAGGTGAAACTAGAAGAAAAAACTAAGGCAAATTCACTTCTACATCACCCTTGAAGCAAGTACTACTTGAATCTCTCCTTTTTGGCGCAAGTGGCTCTAAAAACTAAGTAAAGAGGCTCCTTTGATACCTTCCAGGCACCACAAGCTCAAGGAATTGTACAGAAGACATGTGCAAGTGGTAATTGGATTTAATTGGATAATATTAAGCCACATACATGTTTTCCCTCTCTCTAAGCTACTAGTTATATAATAAAAAAAAGCTAATTGGAAATCAGAACTCTCCAACATTGAAAAGTGCGAAGCTCTTGAAAATTATTCTTAGTACAAAAAACTTGATTTGACAAGAAGAGGTCATACCCAATTGTTTAGTCACCATTAAATACCTACACATCTAGATACACTCATCATTTATAGCTTCTTTGATTGTATTATTAATCATTTGATAAAAGTTATAGGTTTTTAGCCTGATAGATAAAAGCCGTTATTTTGATAGCTTATAATTGTATTGGCTCTATCATTTTGTAACTTTGAATAATTGTTCAAAGGTGTAAGCAACCCTCTTTGATTTAATTTCTTAATATAATAATTACTCTATGAAATCTCTTGTGTTTGTTTATTTCATTTTAATGTTTCAATTTTGGCTGCATTAATAGTTTTAAAATGAAAAACATACATTCACCCCCATCTGTAAGTACCTTTTGGACCTAACAATATCCGTAAATGATTTGAATTATAAACTGTTAAATCAATTCATAATTCATATTTTGAATAAATAAAGAATTAATGAATATTCATTTATGAGCCCAAGCCCTGTGGTTATAAAATTTAGCAAAACTAGTCCGTAATTTTTGATGGCCCAATTTTATGCTACATTCATTTGCACACGTGACCTTTGTAAGCTTCATATTAGCCCTGAAATCCGATGATTTACACCACCATGCACACAGGTAGGAGATGGAGCAACACCTTACTCATACATTTAGACACTTACAAGTGTTGTGCTATATAAAGTAATGAAAACCCATTTTCCCTTTCAATATGGGATAGTAAATTGCATACTAGCATTTTCCACTCTTAAAGGATGATATTTAGATAATCATATCTCATTCATATCTTAGTCATTTTGAGTGATTCAAAGTTCCTCAGAAAGCTCTAATAGAGGAGCAAGCATTCCAAGCATCACTCATTACGCACAAACAACATTTGCTCAATCAAGTATGGCCCAAAAAAGGACTTGACAATGTGGGGTTAAAACCCATATTTTCCAATACCTTAACCCCATACAACCTTAACCCGATTCCTGATTTTAACCTCATACCGCTTTTGAACCAAATGACCCCTTCAAGGACTGGGATATAAGTAATAACTAAACATATATAAGATCCCTTCTACATCTAACAATGCTGAAACGAACATACATACTTTGAAATACTAACACATAACTATATAATATATTTGACATGGACATATTCTTAATACTGCTAGAAAGAACGAACACGAGCAATGATTTAATCCAATTTACTTAAGCAGGTTCACATTGGCTCATTGCGTGCTAAAAGTTCTTCATATAGAGCAAACTCTAGTAAAGCATCCTCAACACCCATAAGGTCATAACCATGAATTTGTGGGTCAGAGAAATTCAAGATTGATTCATGAAGGTAGGCTAAAGCATCTCCAAAAAACACCAGATTTTTCCACAGTGATATACCCAGATCAAAAGACAAGTTAGGGACATTGACATTGATTTTTGTAGCTACATTACTGAGAGGAGAAGGGGCCACAGTATTGACGGCATTTCACAACATCTTAGCAGTAGATTGTTATACCAAAGAGCCATTTACTTGAGGGTGAGAGTCTGAGAGTTTTTCAAGGATTAAGAAGATAAACCCTTATTGTCCAGTACCTGAATTACTTTTCCTTTATCGGTTTGGAGACTCTTGAGGAAGACTCCGCATTAGGATTTATAGTAATAGTCTTTAGAGAATCAGTGATCAAAATTCCTTATTGGGATTTGTTGGAGACTCCTGAGGAAGACGCTCTATTATAATTTAGAGTAACAGTTTTGGAGAGTCATTGATCACAATAGCTTTTTGGGACTTGTACGTTTGTGACACATCTGCATTGAGGGAAAGTTATGGGTTTGCTATTAAAAATATGTTGAGAATTGGCTAAGTCGAGAATCAGGATCTGTCTAACAATCAGGATATGATCAACTGCTATGATACGATTATCCGTTGGAAGCTTTGTTATCATCCATTGGCAATCTTTAGTCATCCGTTGATATATACAAATGATTATCCGTTGAAGCTACATCATTTATCCATTGATCAGGCTATCCGTTGAGAATGACTTGGATGATAAGTCAAGACTGCGAGATAAATCAGAAGGTGCTGACTTATAGGATCGTAGTTGATTTAGATATGCATGGAAAATGTTAGAATTATATTGTAACATATCTTGTAATTGATAGAGAACTAATTGTAGTTGTGTAATATATAAACACATAATAGATTATCACAATGTGGAGAGCTTAACTTGAGTATTCACATAACTTATAAGCTCTTAAGAATATTATTCTTGAGAGAGTTTTGTAACAGTTTGTTAAAGTTCAATATAAAATGTTATTTGATTCATCCGTTCTTACTTTACTTTACTTTACTACGCAACAAGTGGTATCAGAGCGGTGAAATTAACTGTTAATTTGCAAAGGTCAAGATGTGCCGAAGTAAGTATGAATGTAACACCCCCAAATCCGGGGTCGGGGATCCAGGTTGTCACGAGTTCCATTTCCCTTATCAATACTTAATCTTAACAGTCAACCAACTACTGTGTACTGTGACCCCACAATATACACACACACACCACAAGTTATAGTCTCAGAGATGAATACCAAAAATAACACAAGTCATTTTATTCCACAATTATACACCATTTCACCTTAAAAAGGGTTTCTGAATAATTTACATATTCTTTGCCATTATTACAATTCATAAATATACATAAGTCTGGTACATCGAAATTTGAAAGCCTAGCCTATTGGTAGATCCTACCTCAGCTACACGGCATCAACGCCTACAGGAAACTGCAAAACATTTCCTATCTGCTCGCGAATTGGGAGCTTGATCCTGTTCATCTTGTCTATCTGTTGTTGTATGATGAAAGAAGAAAGCAAGGGTGAGCAACAAGCCCACCAAAATAATATGTAGAATAATTAACAATATATGAGCATTCTCATTGTACTCGTGAAAGTCTTGGTCAAAAGAAATGAACCAAGTTTGATCTCTTATGCGACCAAGTCGCAAAATATTCAGTATATATACATATATACTTTTCACAATCTTTGAAATCCTCTGACCTGTATAATATACACAGAGTTCCAGTTTATAACTGTATAAAAATATCGTTGTAAGGTGATCTCATATATCTAAC
The DNA here is from genome assembly GCF_009905375.1 of Apium graveolens. Taxonomy (NCBI): domain Eukaryota; kingdom Viridiplantae; phylum Streptophyta; class Magnoliopsida; order Apiales; family Apiaceae; genus Apium; species Apium graveolens. Next base: position 263,042,698 of record NC_133649.1, on the reverse strand, counting down.
CTTGTCTCAACATTTTTCATGAAAATCTTTGTCATGCATAAGATAATCAATAACCAGATATAAGTTGAGAAGATGAAGTTACAAGATACCCCAATATACTTATATCTTTCCCAAATACTACTTGAACTACCACCGTTCAAGTTATAATCAGTTTCAAAAGTTCATCACATAGATGAGACTACAAGATAAGACTTGAATAGATTCAATCCTTGAAATATCATTATAAATAATGAAGTTACGAGATACTTCATTAAGTCCCGATATAGATATATACACCTATATATATACATTTCATACACTCCTTTAAAACCTCTGTTATGAAAATAATAAACAGAGTTGCAATATCCAATGAATTTGGAAAGGAGAAAACCTTGGCATAAACCTGATATCTTGCTGATCAGGCAAAGATACCAATAAGTAACCTTTTCTACTAGTAGATGGACGAATTCCCCACTGGTCATCACCCTGGTCGCAATAGGGACCTTATGCTGGACTGCCACTCAGCCACTTACGCATTTGATGGACTCCCGCTGAGCCACCTACACTTTCATGGACGCCCACTGAGCCCATGTTGCTTATGCCGACTCAATAGATGGATTTACTTCCCGAACATTGGGTAAGTAATCAATTCATTTATCAAAACAGCAACCTCGTTGCGAATATAAAATACACCACAGAGCCGGATCCCTTAGATTTTTGAGCGAATATTCAAGTCCCCTTCGAAAGGAAGATCTTAAATCTGAAAACGAGTTTTGGGATCCGCTCTAACTTTTAAAAATCATTTTGAAGACTCGAAAACATTTTTAAGAATGTTTGGAGTAATGTTGATTTAATAAAATAAATCAGTCCCAATATATTAGATAATATCTGAATATTATTATTTAAATAATATTCTCATAAGGGATAATCTTTATAAAAATAATTTGAAGTACAAGTTTTAAAACTTATACTTGAAATGAATAATAAATAACCAAAGATATACTTATACGAAAGTACGATCTTATTTGAATAATCGAAAATAAGTTTGATTATCAAAACATAATTCTTTAATAAAATAAAGAATATTATTTAGTAAATAATCGGAGTCATAAGTCCTCGAATGAATATTCAAACTAATATTCATTAAATAGAATAAATAGAGTCATAAGTCCTTGAATGAATATTCAAAGTAATATTCATTAAATAAATAAGCGGAGTCATAAGTCCTCGAATGAATATTCAGAATAATATTCATTAAATAAAATAAAGCTATCGAATAAAGCTTATTCGATTAATAGTTTTGAAAACTATATCAATATATATATAAATTTATATATATAATATACTCGGGAACATCGACTCCCGGTTTTAGAAAATGTTCACCTTTGGGCCCCCTATACTAAGGGTATACGCAACTACTGCTTATCTCTAGCACAGGTATTATGCAGTTTATAAGCATTTGAATCAACAATTAGATATCAAGATTACAAAAACAGGCATGCATATATACCATATCAACATGCTCCAATATATCTCAAGATTTGCTAATAACAATCATGCATTTATCACAAGATAATGCATATACATTTATACATCACAACAACAGTATAACGGGTAGAAAACTTGCCTGAGTGTTCCCGGATAGACTTAAGCTTAGAGTGGGTCCGATAACCTATGAACAACAACATAAGTCGGAATTAAACCCCGATCGCTTAAGAAACTAGACTTTAACCAATTAGAGCCCTAGTGTTTGCTTTCGCGCTTAACGATTCACTTAAGTCGCTCGAGTACCCTCGGCTCCACCATTTTTAATAAATTAACCATTAAGAGTTTTAAGGCGATTCTTTTGCGAGTACCTTACCAACTGCCTAATACACTTAACATAATTGTTTCATACCCCAATTAGTCATTTAAAGTCCTTAACCAAGGTTTCAAAGTAAGGTGGGGGGTAATGGTTCGTTCGCGAAATGCTGTTACTTAAAACGGTCGTTTCTCCTAAACCGTACATCGGATTCAAGCAAACCACATATCAAAACTGAAGCTTGAAACATGAACTATCTAATAATGGTAATGGTCAAAACCTAACAGTGAGTTCACGGGTCCTGATGTTAAGAACAAAAGCAGTCTAAGCTAAATCGGGCATTATGACGGCTATGTTTACGCGATTACCAAATTTGTACAACTCCAAATCAATCCACAATCAACCACAAATCAACCCATAACCACCAATACAACCAAACTCCGTCCATACTTCATTACAACAGTCCCAACATCTCAAAATTTTCCAATTTATACTACCCCTAAACATGAACTAAAGCTATACTTAAGTTCATTAACTAATTACCAAGATTTACCATTCCAAAAACATCACAAAACCAACCAATCTCTAAATACACAACACCCATGCCTCTCATGAACCATAACAAACAAAACCAAACTTAATACTCAAAGTAAAGTTAGGGTTTGGAGGGGTTATACCTTCCTTGGAGTGATTAGAGTAGCTAGGAAGCCTTAAGAAGCCTTGAGATAGCTTAGGAATGCTTGGATCTTAAAGGAAATCAAAGAAAATAAAGTTAGTAATATTGAAAACACTATTCATCATCTTCTTCCTTGATTTATTGGAAGAGATTCGTGAAGAAATAGAAGCTTAAACTCCTAGGATATGCTTATCTAATCATAAGGAATCTTGGATAATTACCTTGCAATTTAACAAAGCTAGAATCTTGATTTTTGGAAATTTCTTCCTTGAAAACATGAAAAAGCCGAGAGCTCTTGCTTGGAAATGAAAAGTCAAGTTTGTTTTTATGATTTGCTTGGCTTGGTTGATGTTGTTTTGTTAATTGGATTATTACCATGGTAACTTTTGTGTGGTTCACAATCAACCAACAACACACTTCTCTTTTGGTCATGCTTAGGTCATCATGCTATGTCATCCTCCCACACTTGTCCTCTTCTTGTTGGTGAGATGACATCACTCCCCACTAACCCTTTGATTAACTCCTAATCACTTGGCTAATGACCGCTGATCTGTTATACGGTTCGCTTAACTTTCGTTCTCGTTTATCGTTTGAGGGATCATACCCAGGATCTTATTACTTGGGTTCCCCTAAACCTTTCTCAATACATTATATTCCTTTTATGATCCTCTCTTATAATCCTTGAATTTAAATCCCTTTAATCATGTTACCTTATACTCAATTTTTTCGGTATCTGGTGGATTTCAGGAAAAATCAAAGTGTTCAGATTTGGATTCTGACGATCTTTACATACACTTATATACCACATAGAGTACTAATAATATCTCAGAAGATCAATAAAAGAACCCCTACATAGTGTGGTATGAAAAGTTTTCTTATTCAGCATAATCAGCAAAATCACTATTCATAAGGGTTTCAAAAAAATTCCAAAAATTGGGGTTATTACAATGAAAGAATGAGAATTCCCATCCTAAAGAAAGCTGATGACTCTACATGAAGAGTAAAGATGTTAATGTTCCTTGAAGCTATTGATGATGCATATGTTGATATCATCAAAACATGAACTCCATACCCTATGGAAACTGTGGCTATGACTGCAGATGCTCCTGAACACTCTGCCATAAAGGAAAGATCAAGGTGGTCATATCTTGAAAAAGCTTCTATGCTTAAGAATGCTTAAGTCAGGAATATTTTGTAACAGTTTGGACAATGTGATGTCAAATAGAGTGATTGCCTGCAAGACTACAAAGGAGATCTTGGATGCCTTGGAGACAGAGTGCCAAGGTACAATGGTAATAAAGAAGAACAGAAGAGCTGTTCTTGTGCAAGAATATGAGCAATTTGATGCCAAGGCTGATGAGTCAATTACTGATATATATGATAGATTTCTGACGCTGTTGAATGATCTATCATTGGTTGGAAAAGAATATGAGAGAGAAGACTCAAACACCAAGTTTCTGAGAGCTCTTCCAGAAGATTGGCATATACAGGCCTCAATCATCAGGCATCAATATGATCTTGATTGTCTGAGTCTGGATGAAGTGTACGGGATGCTGAAAATTTATGACTTGGAGATCCAGAAAATGAAGAATAGAAAGGGTCAGAAGATGAAGACTGTGGCTCTTAATGCTGAGACTCATACGGGCAAGGAAAAGATGTGTGACAGGTCAAGAAGAAGGGACACTATGGAAGAATCAGATACTGATGATGTATCAGATCCTAACACAAATACGGAGGAGGAATCAGAGATTGATGTGGATGATCCGCAAATGGTTGAAATGTCTGTAATGCTTATGAAAGGCTTTAGAAGGATGAGGTTTGTAAAACCATAGAGAAAAGGTGATCTCAACATAAGGTTCTCTGGTGAAGGAAAAGGATGGTTCAGAAAGAGTGATAATCAGTACACCAAAAGATAGAAGTTTGAAAGGGGACATGTTACAACTGTAATGAGTACACCAAGGTGACATGTTACAACTGTAATGAAAGGGGACATTTGGATACTGAGTGCCCCAAGAAAACTGGAAAGGCTTTGGTCATAACAAACTCCAAGAGAGACTGGATAGTTTCATCAAGAACTAACAATGATGATGAATGTTATGCACTCATGTCAACTCATGGAGAGAATACCTCATGAACTGATAAGGTACCTTCAGTTATATTTCCTATTGATATTGATAATTTATCTGAACTGAAAACTTTCTTGTACTCCTTGCATGTTACTTTTAAAAGTAAGACTATTGAATGTGATAGGTTGATTGCTGATAATAAGGGGCTTAGAGAAAGAAATGATTTTTTGAAAGTTGAGTTAGTTTGCATGCATGAGAATGAAAAACATGTAAGAAGGCACAACATAATGAAACTCAGATAAACATCAGGTATGCCGGAATAGAGAAAGTTATAGAAATAGAGAGAGAGATGTTTAAAACATGGATGACTTCAGGGAAGAAAGTTCATTATTTCATCATTGATAAAAACTGGAAAGAATGTCTAGGTTATAACAAATTTACTGATAGGAATATCAATAAATCCATCAATAACACTACTCCAGTTAAGTTTGTTGGAATGTTGAAAAAGGAGTGGAGTTTGTCTATGAATCTGGTTCTACTTATAAGAATAATGCTAAAGAGAAAGATGAACCTAGAGTTCCTGCTAAAAGGAAAGAAGATCCTGAAATGAAAGAAAAGAAAAGTAAAAATATAGGACTTCTCTCTAAGAGTCAGTTAAACAAGAAAATTTATGAGGTAACTTCCAAGGCTCCAAAACCTAGGTGTAAGAGAGGTAGAAATGGAAAACAAGGAATAAACAAAGAAAACAAATATAAGTACATTCCTAATGCTCCTAGGAAAGCTTTTTTTAACTGTGGTAATAATAACCATATCGATATTGATTGCAGGAAGCCTAAAAAGAAAGTGTCTAAGATTCCTGAGTCTGATATTAGTGGTAGATCAGTGTTATACAAACCACAAAATCCTTATTCTAATTGTGGTAGCAATTGACAATCTATTTACACTTGTAGAGATTATCATAGTTTGTATCACAACAATTATCATCATTTTCCTGAAATTTAATAAAATTGTTGTTTTAAATAGAACTACTAAACTGAATGTGCATACATCTTATAGAGTCAAAAATGTCAAGAAAAATCCTGATGGATCAAATCCTGCCAAAAATTCTACTGATGTAAAATTACATAAAATGTCTAAAAGGACCCAACAAGTGTGGGTTCTTAAATTCGGACTGATTTCTATATTTCTGATTATAGGGAAACAAGAAGAATGTGCTTGTCTTGGACAGTGGTTGTTCAGCACATATGACTGGAACTAAATTACTGTTATCAGAATATGAGGAGAAGGCTGACCCAATGGTTTCATATGGAGATGGAAATGTAGGAAAAATACTGAGATATGGGAATATTATCATTGGAAATAGTCATCATCTCAGATGTAGCTCTGGTAGATGGACTGAAGTACAACTTGTTGAGCATTAGTCAAATCACTGACATAAGTTTCTATGTCATATTCTATGAAACACGGCATGAAGTAGTTCATAAGATCACAAGGGAAACTGCTTTTGTTATTCCCAAACAATCTAACAAAGGATTATAGAAGTGGGTTGAATGTAATTCTGGTATCTTTTTCAAATTTAAGAACTGATATATCTTAAATATATAACTGTGTTTTACTTTAGCTAAAGTGCGGAATAAAAATATTAAAGAAATCGAACACAAAGTAATTAAGCACATGTATTTAAAAACTTTCTAGTGGATTGAACTTTTCCACCAGAGATATATATAAAATCGAGAACTCTATTATACAAAGATTGTCCACAGCTTCTTACAAGTAGAACTACAAACACGAGAAAAATTCTTTACAAATTTTGCTTTATCTATTTCTCTAGTTGAATATTTTCTTACTTGATTGAATATCTGTTTTTCTACTTGCTACACTTGGTTTATATATCACCAAGTTACATGATAAAAAGACAAAAAAAATAAGACAAAATGTTTATTAGTCTAATTCCATGCTTCTTCATTTCTCTATCCAGCATCTTTAAATATCTTTAAGTTAGCATGGAAATGAAAATGCATCTTTGTTCTCTAAAACCTGTAAATAGGCCTGCCACATTCCATTTGCATCTAATCAACGCATATGACTGTCAAGTCACTATTAACTGAAATTTGAATTAGAACAACCATTGAAACTTCATTGGATCATCCATTGAAATTATGTTGAATCATTCGTCAAAGCTTCATTAGATCATCCGTCGAAACCTTGTAGAATCATCCGTTGAAAGTCTTCCATAGCGATTAACTCTATTTCATTTATGCAAAATTACAATGGCATATAATATTTACAATTAACCAACCTATTTTTCATATCAAACTAGTAGTCAACATGACTTTGAATATCCTACAACTTTTAGATCTTTAAGGTACTAGTAGAATGCTGAAATGTGTTACAAGGCTTATTAAAGTATAAGCTACTCTCTCAACGGATGTTATAGTGATCATCCGTCGGGAGCTACAAAAACCACTAAATTAAATCTACTAAGGTGTTTTATTTAACTTATCATCAAGTACACAACATATTCCTAACAATCTCTCCCAATTTATGTCTACTGGAGTTGTAGACATAAATTAAGAGAAACTTGATGATAACAAAACACCTTATGAATACAGACTTATTTATAGAAGATAAAATTAACAAGTGCTGCAAATTTATTGAAAATCATACAGATGAAGGTTTATAGAGAATCTCACAATCCATTTTCAAGGTGCTCCTCTAGACTGAGCAAATTTAACTTATTTCCTTGACTGTCTGAACTTATTTCCCAATTTCTCATTGTTTTCTTCAATATGGTGTTGAAGTTGCCTGTAGAACTCAGATTCATCTTCATTTTTCTTATCTAGCATTTCTTGTATATTTATGAGAGTTTCATTGCTTGAAATTTTAAGTGGATCTTCCAATCTGAATAATCTTCTGGTGCACTTCTCATCCTTGAACTCCATCAACCAGTATAACCTCAAACGCACTCTATCTCCATTGTAGGGAATAGTTAAGACTCTTGGGAATGCATTTGGGTTTCTTCTGCTACTCATTATCTCCTGAATTTTATTCAATACCATCTTTTTGGCAACAGTGTTGAACCCAAAGTTCTTTATTGAGGAGAAAATATTTACTAGAACATAATAGCCTTCATTGAGAATTCTGTGAAGAGGCCAAGTTAGCTTTTTCCCACCCTTTTACTTCAAGACCAATCTTTCTGGAAGATGCTTGTAAGCATCAATAACTCTTACTTCTTCTAGCTCATCCAGATAGAGACTTAGGTCTAAAAATTCCTTGACATCACAGATGAAGAGTTGATCTCCCTTATTGAGAGTTGGTTTGGATTTGGCTAAGGATTTAGATTGAAGTTTGACAGGATTGGCCTTTTTGATTGCTCTTGACTTTGTTTTTCTTGGTTTGGTTTGGATTGAGATGTTTAGATCAGGAAGTGGCAGGCTTTCCTAATCTATAGGTTCATCCTTGGGAATTATAGGGTTAACCATGGAAGTTTGTGTCAGAATAAACCTTGAATTCAACATGTTCCATTGTAAGCATGGCTGGTTGACTTGAAGTGGTAGATTGGGTTGGCATGTACTCTTCCTTGTCTTCATCAAAATCCAGCTTCCTCTTTGTTCTGAATTTCAGTCTTGGTTTCTTTATCTGCTTTGATTCTTCTTGCTTTTCTTCATTAACAGACTCAGCTATCACAACAGGCAATTCAGATTTTGTGATTGCAAGCTTCTTAGCTTGGTTCTTAACATCTAAGGCAGTTTGCCTTTGTTATTGTTTGAGCCTCACTTTTTCTTTTTTCTTAGCTTCTACAAACTGTGAATGTCCAGCCATCACACAGATCAATTTGCCATTCATGTAGATTCTAGAAATTCTTTTTTTAAGACTGAGTCTCTGGGATATTTGAAGTAAGCAATAGATCTTCCAAGCAGCTTCTTCTCATCAGGCTTGGGAGTTTCATAGACTAGGTCCAATGGGTTTTTGCTTCAAGTCTTTGGATAGTTTCTCTTTGGCTGAAAAATCACATTGGCCTGTTGAGATTTTTTTGCGGAGGGTTGACCCATTTCCATATTTCCTAAGCTCATTTCATTTATTAAAATTGGTCTCAATTGAGAGAAATGTGAGAAATGTTTCACAACTTTGTCTTGTTTCTCAATTGGACCAAAATTCTTCTCAATGTTCTCATCAAGCTTCTTCCATTTGTTTTTTCAGCTTTAGCTCAGCTGCTGCTATCTTGATCAAGTCAATGTTGTCAAGAAACTGGTGTCTTAGAGAAAGTAATTGTTGGAACAATCACTTTACTGACTTGAATGTTGTGCACTTTCTCCCTATCACTAACTGGAATGATTGCAGTTGTCTCCCTTTTACTAACTGAGACATTCTCCCCCTCACTAACTGGAATGATTGCAGTTGTCTCCCCTTTACTAACTGAGACAAGTACATCTTTCTCCCCCTTTTTGTTAGCATAAAGTTGAGTAGGGTTGGAAGTTTGTGCAACCACCAATTTCTGAAGAAGGAGTGTATGGTGAACTTTGTTGATTTGGATTTTAGTGATGGAAATTTCCAGGGCCTTCAACCTTATGTCCGAAGAATCAACCTTGCTAGTTAAATCAGAATCTTTCCTAAGTTGTCTATTGATATCTCCCATTGTAGCGTTAGGAAGAATGGACTTCAATATTTCAGTGATGTCCTTCTTGACTTGTCCAATTTCTATCTTGATCTCAGACACATCTTGATTTTTCTTGAGAGATTGAATTTTATGCAATTGAAGAGACTAAAGGTGTGCTTGGAGAATACTCTTGGTGTTGGCATCTGTAGTGGCTTGAAGAGCTGTCTGAGTCTGATGGATTATGTGGAATAGAGTTGATTTGAAGTGATGCTCACTGCAGTCTTTGCTAAACATCAATGCTGGAGTGTTTGTGCTTGAGCTAGGACCTGCATCTCCCACTATGTCCATGAAATCCTCTTCATCATTAGAAGCATCCCCAAATGTGCCACTAGAGTCTAGCTCAAAATCATCACTAGCTGCAGGTGAAGTGAGTTGATTGCATCCTTGGCCCTTAGCATGGAAGCTGTTGTGTGCACCAAGTTGAACATTTTCTCAGCAGCCTCATTGTCCTGTTCAGCCAAAGTTTGATAAGCTAGGAACCTGTCAATTTCTAGGAAACAAGCTTGTGTCCTGGTTCAGTAAAAAGAAAAATTCAGTTTCTACTTCTGCAGCTGAAGTTGAATATATTGCAGTTGGCAGTTGCTGTGCACAGATTCTTTGGATGAAAAATCAATTGCTAGACTATGGTTTGCAAGTTGAAAGGATTCCTATTTTCTGTGATAACACAAGTGCAATTGCCATCACTGAAAATCCAGTACAACATTCAAGGACAAAGCACATAGACGTCAAGTACCACTTCATAAGAGAACATGTAATGAATGATACTGTGGAACTACAATTTTGTTCCAAGTGAGAAGCAGCTTGTAGATATTTTTACCAAGTCACTGGATAAATCCACCTTCTCAAGGTTGGTAAGTGAGTTAGGTATGCTCAATTATTCTTAAATCAATTATTTTTCTGGAATATTTTATGACTCGACGGATAACAGTTTATCCTCATCCGTCGAATTGTCTTAATATTAGCCGTTGATTTCGTGAATATTATTCATCGAGTATACTTACAGTTTGTAAGCATAACACGACGGATAATGGGTGGAATTTTTACAATTTATTTTTAAACGGCTATTTTAGGCAATTTTAATTGGCTACTTTATTTTACTTTAGTTTTTTTGGCAGTTATTTTTGAGATAGTATAAAAGCTTATTTCATTTCCATTGCTTTTCTTTTATCATTCTCAAATTATCTGCTCCAATTTCTTTCTCTTTAAAGCACTTACTCTCTCTCTGCAAGCTCTTATTCTCTAACAATGACGCCTGTTGTCAAGATTATGTCTCAAACTGGGTTCATTTATGAGAAGAACAACTTCACAGCCTTAGTAAACAAGGGGATTCAGCAATCTGGTGACTACCACAAAATGATGGATTTTGTGAAGAACTGCAAGCTTAGCTATGCCATGCTGGAATCACCTACCATCTTTTGTGAAGTTGTTGAAGAAATCTGGACCATGGCTACATACAACTTAACAGATAAGACCATCACACTCACCATTAAAGGTAAGGAATTCTGTATTAATAGTGATGTTATCAAAGCATGTTTTAAAATTCCTGATAATAATGTGACCTCACCACACACAGACACTGATATAGTCAATATGCTTTATTTCATGAACTATGCCCTTTCTACTTCTAAGTTGAGTGACATTAGGAGATTGGGTCTTAGGAAGGAGTGGAGTTTCTTGTGTGATATAGTGATCAATGTCTTTTCTGGGAAAATCAGTAATTTTGATTCAGTTAATATTTCAATGCTTAACATGCTCTACATGCTAGTTACAGATAAGTACTTTAATTTTAGTGACCTTATTTTTGTTTGAGTTGGGATTTAAATTAGGAGAGCTAAATAAGAGAGGCAAAAATGTTTATTATGCTAGATTTTTCATGATGTTAGCTAACAACCTCTCTGAGAAAATTGTGCTTGAGAACCCAAACAACAAATTAGATTGTTGGGTTCAAGAGAGAAGAATCATTGCAGATTTGAACATGGCAAATCTTCACAGAGAAGTGCCACTTTTCTATTTCCCTATAATGGAAGCACCTCAGGTAAGTGAGGTAAGTTCATCTATTCCTACTACTATTCCAACCTCACTAGTTTCTTTGAGTTCTAGTGTAGCTATGGCAAATGTGTCAATGACCCAACAGTTGCCTACCCAAGCTACCAAATCAACAAAATTTTCAAAATCCAAATCAAAGAAAGCCCCCTCTAGTATCTCTGAAAAGATGCCAGTTGCAAAATCCACCAAAACCAAAGAGGGTAGTGTGAAGGTGGGCAAGGTAGGTGAGGGAAATGGTGAACATAAAAGAAACCCTAAGGTTAAGGATGGAGAGTTGAGTGGTTCCCAGCCTAGCCACACTGCAGTTTTCCAACAAACTGCAGTGCTTAAAAAGGATAAAAGCTCATTTCTAGTTGCATCCTCCCAAAAGGATGTTACTATTGAACAAAGCTCTCAACCAAGAGCACAGGCCAAGAGGGTAAGGGACACAAACTCACCCCAAACTTATGCCAGAAAGAAGAAATCCAAAACCCTTGGGGATGCACAGGGTACACACATTGTGCAAACTGGTGCTAAAGACACAGTCACTTCACCTTCTCAAATTCAGCTTGATGTGGCTCCAATAAATGTGGAGTCAAAGCTAAAATCTCTAGTAATAGAAGAACCTCACACACCAAACTCTCCCACAAATTCTCTGGATGTGGATATGATCAACACATCAATTCCTGATTCCCCTTCTTTAACTTTGTTGGGGAAGCCAAAATCTAATGCAAGTGAGCATCATCTTTTAGATGATTTGTTGGCTCACTTTGTAATATCCGGGATATATCGTGTAATTATTTTTTTGCTATTAAATAATTATTATGTGTGTTCAATATCTATTCTGTGGATTAATTGTTAAGTATTATCGGTGTTTGGATATTTAAAAATATTATTAATTGAGTATTTTAATTTTCATATGTCCAAAATAAAATATAGATAATTATCATATCTTCCTAATTATTTTTATGTTGATTTATGGATTTATAAGAATCATATGAAATTTCTAAAATCTTTTTCCGAGTATTTAAAATCTATTTTATAAAAACGGGGAACCAACCGCCGTCACCCGTTGTTACGTTTTTGGAACCCGAAACTCTTCCGAGAACTCCTTCCTAACCTAAATGTAATATTTCGAGCATATTCCATATTTCGACTTTTTCGATCCGGCGTACGGTTTGTTCTGCGCGGGTCCCGGCGCAATATTTTCGATACAATATTCGTTCCGATAAATCAATAAAACCCGTATTTTCAATAAACGGGAGCTTTTTATTAAACTATCCCAATTATCACTTCGTAGTACGTGTAACCAGGTGCTGAGACCAAGACCGCAGTACAAATTGTACTGGTTTGGATAATTATCCCGAAAACCGATACCGTTTTGATCAGTTTTTATAAATAAACGTACCGTTTTATATCCGGAATGATCCAACGGGATACTAATTTTCCGTAATTATAAATAGCCTTTTACCGTATTTTATTTCGTATAAAAATCATTTGCAGATAGTTAATTTTATAAGTTTCAGAGAAAAACCCTAATTACATAAACTGTTCTAAGAATCAAACAGCAAAACGAAGACGTTACCGATCTCTGTTTTCAAAGCTTGAGTAACCAAAACGAAGGATTTGAAGTGTTCTACCAGATTCTGAGCTTCGTTTTACTGCAGAAATCAAGGTTTATTTTCTATAATTTTATTTATTTTTGAATTAAATTTATTAAAAATATGAATCTTTGTTCGGATGATTGTTTGTATGATTTGATGATTGCATGTTGTAGAGCTTATTTTCCTGATGATTTTGATATATTATATGTCTGATTTGGAGTTCAATAACATGCCCAAAAGTAGGTTTAATTTTCGAATTTCAAAATTAGGGTTTATAACCCGTATGAATGTTCTTAATTGAAATTTGGGGGTTTCTTATTCTGGAATAGATTGATGTTGTGATATAGTGGATTGTATTCTCTGTGAAATTTGCAATCTAGTCGTATAAGTTTCATGAATCACCGAGGTCTGTAGAGAAGGGGGTTGTCTTTTGAAATTTTCCGAAGTTCGCCGGAAACTGGCAAACTTCACGGCCAAATTCCGGCCAACTCAGGGATGATTAGAACAATGTGTTGGCATGGTTTTATTCCTGGTAAAGTATAGATGTGATCTGGAGGTGTTGGTGGGGTGAGGACACCGGGAACGTGTTCTCCGGCCACCCCTGTATTTTCCGGCGACGGGGCTGGAAAATTACAGTTTAGTACCTATAATTTTGAAAACGATGCAGTTTGGTCCCTGAAGTTTCCAGAGTTTGCAAAAATTGGATTCCTGTTTTAAAAATGTTTACAAATCATATTTCCTATTTATTTTTATTATAAAAATTCGTTTTTAATTTCTAAAAATTCTAAAAATTAGTATTTTAATTCTAAAAATTATTTTTAATTCCAAAATAAATCTAAATTAATTAGTTAATTAATTTCAGTTAATTTCTAATTGATTAATTGGTCAATTAATTCGAAAATTAATTGATTAATTGATTTAATTAATTATTAATTGATCTTAATTAATTACTTAATTAGATTTAATTATTTAAAAATGATTTAAAAATTTTGAAAAATAGTTTCGAGCTTTGAAATATTATTCTAAATTATTTCCAAGGCTCGATAATTATTATAAAATTGTTTCGAAGCCAGAATTGGCCAATCGAACCCTGTTTGTTAACCCGAAATTTAACCAACGACCCGTTTTAATTCCGAAAAATATTTTAAAAATCATTTTAAATACCAGAAAACCTATTTATGACCCGAGACTTCTTTATAAACAATGTCATAGATTACGTGATGTATTATGTGTTATACGTGAATTGTTGATTGACTATCGGTCTATATTTTCAGTGTTTACTTGATTATTGCATAACTTTCAATCCGTTAATCGGATTTGGGTGAAACGAAGGGTAGATAGAAGTATGTGTTGAATAGAATCATTTGAGTTGATTATTGATAGATGTTTATGATATGTGAGCAGAAGAGGCAAGACGTAGGAAAGGGAAACAGGTAGTTGAGGAGTAAGACGATTGTGATTGGAAGCGAGTGCAGGATAGTAAGCTAATACCAGGCAAGTGTTCTGAACTTTCTCGAGATATTGTAGTACTTGATAGTCTTGTTGATATTGCGAGTGCTTTGAAGCACTGAAACCCAAACCCTGATTCCAGTTATTGTTCTTGAGCCATGAACCTTATTTTTCTATACCATTGATTGTTGTATACCCAAACACGAACCTCAAGTATACAATACTACTCCACAAATACATACACATTAAATATTAAAATACGGAACCAGATTGCTTACACCTTCAAACCATTATATTTTTTGCTTTGAAAGCCCAAATCTTTGAAACCCGAAACGTTGATTCCTTTGTTATCCAATTCTTTCATTACCCAACATTCAAGCTTTGAAATTACCTTATTGATCCTTACAAGGGTTGAAACTCTTTCATTGTTAAACACTCATTGTTGTTAATGATTCTGGTTATTGTTTATTATTGCTTATTCTGTTATTATGTTAGAATTGGATTGTTTTTATAAAATTGTGGACCGGATTCGTGGTCAGACCATATAATGGTCAAGTTAGGCCAATGTGTGCCTTGGATCCAGTAGTTAGAGCAGTGATGTGTGCTTTGCTCGGGGTTAGTGCGTGACTGATCAGCAGCCTAACCTTGGTTTTTAAAATAAAAGTATAATATCCAATTCTAAATCATAATCCATTGTTCACTTGATATCATAATCATGTTCACTTGATGATCATTATTCTCAGTTTTGTCATTGTGACTTGCTGAGCTAGTTAGCCCATTTGTGCGATATTATATCTGTTCTTTTCCAGTTAAGAAGGAACCAGTTGGTACCGCGGATCCCCAGTCCAGCGCGAGAGCTAGGGGTTCAGGTTGATTGAGCTGAGCTAGTAGGCTTCTTTTGGGATAATTTAAGTCTGTAAAAGTTTGTAATAATGTTTAATACTCAGTTTTGAGTTTGGAATAGTTGGGATTTGAACGGTATGTAATATAAGTAGATGTGTGGCTTGTGTGCATACTTTAACCTGTTGCGATCCGTGGTAGTTGGTAAGTAGGGTCACTGCATATTATGATTATCTTTATTATTGTTATAAGCAGGTTATAAATGAGGCGTGTGTGTGGACCACAAACTTCTGACCCGGGTTTGGAGGCCGCCACAGGTTTGGTATCAGAGCTATAGGTTATAAGTCACTGACACAAGCCTAGGTTGATGGGAATGGGTAGAGGGTTAGGATTAGAAGTAAGTAATAGAAAAATAGAACGTCGAGAGGTTGAGTGCTTCGGTATATCAGGTATTAGTGTAATTCGCATTATGGTTTGAGATTCTTATATTGCGATATGATTTCAGATTGCAGAGATGGCCGACTCTTTTATTCCCGTATCAGCTGATCACTCAGAGCCTTCAGTTAGAGTGCCGTCTTCGGATCCACGTCATGTTGTTCCACCAGTGTTGGCTATATTACCTCCACCTGTGTTGCAGCCTGTACCATTGCAGGCTATTCCACCTCCAGGCATGAGGCCACCTGTCAGAGGACCCCCACCTGCTGATTTAGGCTTTACTAGTCATTCAGTCACAGGAGTACCTTTCCAGTTCTCTTCCTATCCTGTCCCATATCATCAGTTTGAGGCTTGCCTTATAGAGCAGCGATTCCTACATGGTCAGATCCAGGAGTTATTGCATACCATGCGTACCAGAGAGATGGAGAGTGGTGACAGGCGACTTAGAGAGAGGCTCCAGGTGTTTCGTAGAGCAGCTGCTGTGAGGATTGCTGAGGCTACACATGAGGACATCACCCCTGATTTCCTATTGGAGTGGGCTAAGTGGGTTCTAGAGGAGCTTGAGGAGATAGGAGGTCCAGGTTTGCCATGAGCCAGAGATTCAGAGATGGAGATGTTGAGCAATGTTGTTATGGTTATGTAGTATGTACAGTAGTGTGTAGTGTGTATCAGTAGACTTTTGAGTTGTATTTATAGACTAGCTATGCTGACTAGTGAGTAGGTTGTTGTACCCTTTTTGCTTTTACTTCCGAAGCGTCTTTACGCTTGTACTACCTAAAACTTTTGATCTATATATATCAACACCTTTTCCTTTCCATTACTGTCATTTACTTTATCGCACCTGTGTTATCTTACCTTATTTATTGCACCAGTTATACCCCTGTGATACCATGTACCCTGTTTTCCATAACTGTTTATATTCTGTAAAGAAGCATGCAATTTACTTAGTTACAACTGTTTTTAAAAAGAGATATTTCTGTTTTGCAAAACTGTTCTTTTATGCAAAAGATTGATACAAAAGCTAAATAAGTTGATTGATTCTTTACAGAAAAATGCCTCCCAGAAGAAATACCCGCACCAACACCCAGAATGAAGAAACCAACAACAACAACAATAACAACCAAGATGATACAAATCCAAATGTGAACCCAGGACCCATAGACCCAGCCATAGCCCAGATTCTTCAAATCTTGGCCCAATAAATAGTTCACCTGGCACAACAACAACAAAGACAGACCAATCCCCAGGTAACTTTTAAAACTTTTCAGGCAGTAAACCCACCAGAATTCAAGGGTTCTTTAGAGCCAATTGAAGCAAATGTTTGGTTAAAGGAAATAGAGAAGGCATTTGCCTTAGTGAAAGTAAAGGAAGAACAGAAGGTTGAGTTTGCAAGTTACTATCTGAAGAATGAGGCCACCTATTGGTGGGAAATGGTGAAGACATTGAAAGGTACAGATGTTATTAATTGGGAAAGGTTTAAGGAATTGTTTTTAGAAAAGTATTTTCCTCAGTTTGTTCAGGATCAAATGGAGCTGAAGTTTTTAGAATTAAAGCAAGGGAACATGTCAGTAACAGATTATGAGGGTAAGTTTGAGGAATTGTCAAGGTATGTACCGTCGTATGTGGATACTGACAGGAAGAAGGCTAAGAGATTCCAGCAAGGTTTGAAACCATGGATCAGAGGGAAGGTAGCCATTTTTGAATTGGATACCTATGCAGGAGTAGTACAGAAGGCTATGATCGCAGAGACAGAGAGTGAGATGTTCCAGAAGGAAAAGGAAAGCAAGAAAAGGAAATTTGAAGGGAATGAGGGCTAGTCACAACCAGGGAAGTTTTCAAATTTTAAGAAAGGCAAGTTTCAGCCAGGGAGAAATTAAAATTTCAGGAAACAGAATGCAGGAGACGGAGACCAGAGCAACCGTCCAGTTAATGCGAATCAGCCGAATCAATTGAGATTAACTTTTCCAGATTGTCAAGTATGTGGAAAGAAGCATGGAGGAGTTTGTAACAAGTTGAATGTGGTATGTTTCAAATGCAATCAGAAAGGGTACTATTCGAGGGAGTGCCAAAATCAGCCAGCAAGAGAGCCAGCAAATAAGGATCAGCCTATCTGGAATCCAGCAGTGAAGGTTCCAGCCTTTGGATTTACATGCTTTAAATATGGGAAGCTAGGACATATGGCCAGGGATTGCAAGACACCAGCCCTAGTCAGTAATGCATTGAGGATCATGGGATCTACCCCAACAGTGAATGAGACTCCAAGGGCTAGAGTTTTTGACATGTCGGTGAAGGATGCGATCCAGGATACGGATGTCATGGCAGGTACGCTTAACGAGAATTCTTTATGTGCCAAAGTGTTAATAGATTCGGGAGCAACTCGATCGCTTGTTTCACAAGATTTTGTTAGTAAGTTAAATTGTCCAGTTGAATGTTTAATGAAATAATGATTGTGGAATTAGCAAATCAAGAACGTGTATCTGCTAATCAAGTTTGTGGGAATTGTGAGATTGAGATCTCTGGTAGTAAGTTTTGCGTAGATTTGATACCATTTAAGTTAGGGGAGTTTGACGTTATATTAGGAATGGATTGGTTATCTAAGCACGATGCCCAGATAGATTGTCGAAATAAGAAGGTAATGGTGAAAACGCCAGATGAAAGGATAGTAACGTTCAAGGGTCAGAAACAAGTAAAAAAGTTCTTAACGATGATTCAAGCCAAGAAGTTACTACGACAAGGATGTGAGCATTTCATGGCATATGTGATTGACAGAAGTCAAGAACCAACAAAACTTGAGAATATTCCAGTTGTGAATGAATTTCCAGACGTGTTTCCCGACGAGCTACCAGGACTTCCTCCAGATAGAGAAATAGAATTTGCGATCGACTTAGCACCTGGAACAGAACCAGTATCCAAGGCCCCGTACAGAATGATGCTTGTTGAGATGAAATAGCTAGCAAAGCAGTTGCAGGAGTTGTTAGATAAAGGAGTAATCAGACCCAGTGTATCCTCGTGGGGAGCCCCGGTATTATTCGTCAAAAAGAAAGATGGAAGCATGAGACTGTGCATCGACTATAGGGAGCTTAACAAGCTGACAATCAAGAACAAGTATCCGTTACCCAGAATTGACGATTTGTTTGACCAGTTGAAGGGAGCCAAGTACTTCTCCAAAATTGATTTAAGATCAGGATATCATCAACTGAAGATCAAGCCAGAAGATATACCAAAGACAAATTTTAGAACAAGGTATGGACATTACGAATTTTTAGTGATGTCTTTTGGGTTGACCAATGCCCCGGCAGCGTTTATGGACCTGAAGAACAGAATTTTCAAGGAGTATTTGGATAAGTTTGTTATTGTGTTTATAGACGATATTTTAATTTATTCAAAAACGGAAGAGCATCATGCAGAACATTTGAGGACAACTTTGGAGATTTTAAGGAAAAAGATGTTATATGCTAAATTCTCAAAATGTGAGTTTTGGCTACAGGAAGTTCAGTTCCTAGGACACATAGTCAGTAACGAAGGGATCAAAGTGGACCTGGCAAAGATCGAGGCAATTATGAATTGGGAGAGACCAAGAACACCCACTGAGGTAAGAAGTTTCTTGGGATTGGCGGGATATTATCGACGATTCGTTCAGAATTTCTCAAGAATTGCAACACCATTGACAAAGCTTACACGAAAGAATGAAAAGTTTATATGGAACGACAAATGCGAAGGAAGTTTTCAGGAGTTGAAGCGGAGATTAATCACGGCACCTGTTTTGTCACTTCCAGACGATCAAGGGAATTTCGTAATTTATAGCGATGCTTCTCACAAAGGACTAGGATGTGTTTTAATGCAGCACGAAAAGGTGATTGCGTATGCGTCAAGGCAATTGAAACCACACGAACAAAAGTATCCTACTCATGATTTGGAGCTAGCAGCCATAGTTTTTGCTTTGAAGATTTGGAGACATTATTTGTATAGAGAAAAGTGCGAGATTTTCACTGATCACAAAAGCTTAAAGTACATATTCACACAGAAGGAACTTAATATGAGGCAAATGAGATGGTTTGAGTTGATTAAAGACTATGATTGCTCGATTAATTATCATCTCGGTAAGGCGAACGTTGTGGCAGACGCATTGAGTCGGAAGGAAAGGTTGAATGTGTTATCAGTACCTGAAAATATACATAAGGAATTTCAGAAATTGGAATTGGAAATTAGAGTTTGCAAGCCTGAGGAAGCGAAAGTATACAGTATGACTTTTCAAGCGGAGTTATTGGAGAAAATAAAGAAATGTCAAGAAGATGTAATGGATCAAGATATAAATCGTTTGGTAGGTGAAGAGTTATGCATGCAAAAAGATGATCAAGGTATTTTGAGGTTTTCATCTAAAATTTGGATTCCATCAGTGACGGAGCTGAAAAATGAAATTCTACAGGAGGCGCATAATTCAAGGTATTCCATCCATCCAGGGAGTACCAAAATGTACAGAGATTTAAAGAAAAATTATTGGTGGCCAGACATGAAGAGGGAAATTGTGGAATGGATTAGCAAATGTTATACTTGTCAGAGAGTTAAAGCAGAGCATCAGTGACCAAGTGGATTGTTACAGCAATTGGAGATTCCAGAGTGGAAGTGGGAACATATTGCCATGGATTTCATAGTTGGATTACCAAGGACAAAGGCTAATCATGATGCCATTTGGGTTATAGTGGATAGACTTACCAAGTCAGCTCATTTTCTGCCTATAAATGAAAAAATTTTGCTCGACAAGCTGGTCCATATGTACTTGAAGGAAATTATAGTTCGTCATGGAGTTCCTGTGTCTATTGTTTCTGATCGAGACCCAAGGTTTAATTCAAGATTTTGGAAGAGTTTTCAAGAATATTTGGGAACAAGACTGAATATGAGTACGGCCTATCACCCCCAGACGGATGGCCAAAGTGAAAGAACGATCCAGAAAATCGAGGATATATTGCGTGTTTGTGCTATTGACTTTAAAGGAAGTTGGGACGAACATTTACCTTTGGTAGAGTTTGCTTACAACAATAGTTATCATGCCAGCATTGGGATGCCACCCTATGAAGCCCTTTATGGACGCAAATGTAGATCTCCAATATATTGGGACGAAGTAGGAGAACACAAAATACTTGGACCTGAATTGGTGCAGCAGAAAAAGGAAATTGTTGAAATTATCCAGAAGAGATTGATAGCCGCACAAGATCGTCAGAGGAAATATGCAAATCAGTCAAGGAAAGACATGTAATTTGAAGAAGGAAGCTTGGTATTACTGAAAGTATCACCATGGAAAGGACTAACGAGGTTTGGAAAGAAAGGGAAGCTAAGCCCAAGATATGTCGGACCTTTTGAGATCCTAAAGCGCGTTGGCAAAGTAGCTTACGAGTTAGCGTTACCACCGCACATGGAGCACATTCACAATGTTTTTCATATATCAATGCTCAAGAAATATAATCCAGACTCCAGGCATGTAATAGAATATGAGCCAATCGAGCTTCAGGCAGATTTATCATATGTAGAGAGTCCGATAGAGATTCTAGAGGAGAGAGAGAAAGTATTGAGAAATAAAGTGGTAAAGTTAGTAAGAGTATTGTGGAGAAACCCAAAGGTTGAAGAGTCAACTTGGGAGTTAGAAAATGATATGAGAGAAAAGTACCCTCATTTGTTTTCTTAGGAGATTCTGAGGACAGAATCCTTTTAAGGGGGGAAGGATTTAATATCCGGGATATATCGTGTAATTATTTTTTTTGCTATTAAATAATTATTATGTGTGTTCAGTATCTATTCTGTGGATTAATTGTTAAGTATTATCGGTGTTTGGATATTTAAAAATATTATTAATTGAGTATTTTAATTTTCATATGTATAAAATAAAATATAGATAATTGTCATATCTTCCTAATTATTTTTATGTTGATTTATGGATTTATAAGAATCATATGAAATTTCTAAAATCTTTTTCCGAGTATTTAATATCTATTTTATAAAAACGGGAACCAACCGACGTCACCCGTTGTTACGTTTTTGGAACCCGAAACTCTTCCGAGAACTCCTTCCTAATCTAATTGTAATATTTCGAGCATATTCCATGTTTTGACTTTTTCGATCTGGCGTACGGTTTGTTCTGCGCGGGTCCCGGCGCAATATTTTCGATACAATATTCGTTCCGATAAATCAATAAAACCCGTATTTTCGATAAACGGGAGCTTTTTATTAAACTATCCCAATTATCACTTCGTAGTACATGTAACCAGGCTCTGAGACCAAGACCGCAGTACAAATTGTACTGGTTTGGATAATTATCCCGAAAACCGATACTGTTTGGATCAGTTTTTATAAATAAACGTACTGTTTTATATCCGGAATGATCCAACGGGATACTAATTTTCCGTAATTATAAATAGCCTTTTACCGTATTTTATTTCGTATCAAAATCATTTGCAGATAGTTAATTTTATAAGTTTCAGAGAAAAACCCTAATTACATAAACTGTTCTAAGAATCAAACAGCAAAACGAAGACGTTACCGATCTCTGTTTTCAAAGCTTGAGTAACCAAAACGAAGGATTTGAAGTGTTCTACCAGATTTTGAGCTTCGTTTTACTACAGAAATCAAGGTTTATTTTCTATAATTTTATTTATTTTCGAATTAAATTTATTAAAAATATGAATTTTTGTTTGGATGATTGTTTGTATGATTTGATGATTGCATGTTGTAGAGCTTGTTTTCCTGATGATTTTGATATATTATACGTCTGATTTGGAGTTCAATAACATGCCCAAAAGTGGGTTTAATTTTCGAATTTCAAAATTAGGGTTTATAACCCGTATGAATGTTCTTAATTGAAATTTGGGGGTTTCTTATTCTGGAATAGATTGATGTTGTGATATAGTGGATTGTATTCTCTGTGAAATTTGCAATCTAGTCGTATAAGTTTCATGAATCACCGAGGTCTGTAGAGAAGGGAGTTGTCTTTTGAAATTTTCTGAAGTTCGCCGGAAACTGGCAAACTTCACGGCCAAATTCCGGCCAACTCAGGGATGATTAGAACAATCTGTTGGCATGGTTGTATTACTGGTAAAGTATAGATGTGATCTGGAGGTGTTGGTGGGGTGAGGACACCGGGAACGTGTTCTCCGGCCACCCCTGTATTTTCCGGTGGCGGGGCTGGAAAATTACAGTTTAGTACCTATAGTTTTGAAAACGATGCAGTTTGGTCCCTGAAGTTTCCAGAGTTTGCAAAAATTGGATACCTGTTTTAAAAATGTTTAAAAATCATATTTCCTATTTATTTTTATTATAAAAATTCGTTTTTAATTTCTGAAAATTCTAAAAATTAGTATTTTAATTCTGAAAATTATTTTTAATTCCAAAATAAATCTAAATTAATTAGTTAATTAATTTCAGTTAATTTCTAATTGATTAATTGGTCAATTAATTCGAAAATTAATTGATTAATTGATTTAATTAATTATTAATTGATCTTAATTAATTACTTAATTAGATTTAATTATTCAAAAATGATTTAAAAATTTTGAAAAATAGTTTCGAGCATTGAAATATTATTCTAAATTATTTCCAAGGCTCGATAATTATTATAAAATTGTTTCGAAGCCAGAATTGGCCAATCGAACCCTGTTTGTTAACCCAAAATTGATCCAACGACCCATTTTAATTCCGAAAAATGTTTTAAAAATCATTTTAATACCAGAAAGCCTATTTATGACCCGAGACTTCTTTATAAACGATATGTCATTGATTACGTGATGTATTATGTGTTATACGTGACTTGTTGATTGACTATCGGTCTGTATATTCAGTGTTTACTTGATTATTGCATAACTTTCAATCCGTTAATCGGATTTGGGTGAAATGAAGGGTAGATAGAAGTATGTGTTGAATATAATCATTTGAGTTGATTATTGATAGATGTTTATGATATGTGAGCAGAAGAGGCAAGATGTAGGAAAGGGAAACAGGTAGTTGAGGAGTAAGACGATTGTGATTGGAAGCGAGTGCAGGATAGTAAGCTAATACCAGGTAAGTGTTCTGAACTTTCTCGAGATATTGTAGTACTTGATAGTCTTGTTGATATTGCGAGTGCTTCGAAGCACTGAAACCCAAACCCTGATTCCAGTTATTGTTCTTGATCCATGAACCTTATTTTTTCTATACCATTGAATGTTGTATACCCAAACACGAACCTCAAGTATACAATACTACTCCACAAATACATACACATTAAATATTAAACACGGAACCAGATTGCTTACATCATCAAACCATTATATTTTACGCTTTGAAAGCCCAAATCTTTGAAACCCTGAAACGTTGATTCCTTTGTTATCCAATTCTTTCATTACCCAACATTCAAGCTTTGAAATTACCTTATTGATCCTTACAAGGGTTGAAACCCTTTCATTGTTAAACACTCATTGTTGTTAATGATTCTGGTTATTGTTTATTATTGCTTATTCTGTTATTATGTTAGAATTGGATTGTTTTTATAAAATTGTGGACCAGATTCGTGGGCAGACCATATAATGGTCAAGTTAGGCCAATGTGTGACTTGGATCCAGTAGTTAGAGCAGTGTTGTGTGCTTTGCTCGGGGTTAGTGCGTGACTGATCAGCAGCCTAACCTTGGTTTTTAAAATAAAAGTATAATATCCAATTCTAAATCATAATCCATTGTTCACTTGATATCATAATCATGTTCACTTGATGATCATTATTCTCAGTTTTGTCATTATGACTTGCTGAGCTAGTTAGCTTATTTGTGCGATATTGTTTCTATTCTTTTCCAGTTAAGAATGAAGCAGTTGGTACCGCGGATCCCCAGTCCAGCGCGAGAGCTAGGGGTTCAGGTTGATTGAGCTGAGCTAGTAGGCTTCTTTTGGGATAATTTAAGTCTGTAAAAGTTTGTAATAATGTTTAATACTCAGTTTTGAGTTTGGAATAGTTGGGATTTGAACGGTATGTAATATAAGTAGATGTGTGGCTTGTGTGCATACTTTAACCTGTTGCGATCTGTGGTAGTTGGTAAGTAGGGTCACTGCATATTATGATTATCTTTATTATTGTTATAAGCAGGTTATAAATAAGGCGTGTGTATGGACCCCAAACTTCTGACCCGGGTTTGGAGGGCTCCACACACTTGCCAATTCTTTCAGGAACTGTTGAATCATCTGTGCCTAAAATATCATCAATCAGCACAGAGTCCACAATAGTTTCTATTCCAAGTTCATTCATTTCTACTCTCTCGATGGATATTGCTCATCCGTCAAGTAGTGACTGTATCCCGACGGATAAGCTTAACAGTAGTTATCTGTCGGTTAGCAAAATCACTAACCCGATGGATATTACTCATCCGTCGAGTATCTCTACACAGCTTTAAACTTCATTCATTTCTAGTGCAGAAGAATTAGTGGTTGTACAGTCACTCTTAGGATTGTGGGCAGAGAGTGCTATGAGTGAGAGTTTGGGTTACTCCCAGGAAAAAGGAGAGCAAAAGAGTGAAAATATGCAATCCATTTCTTCAAGATTGGCAAAAGAGAGTGAAAGGAGTCCCACCTTAGATGGTGAAGGTGAGGGTGTGAGGGTGGGGAGCCAGGGTGAGACCCTGATGCAACAAAAGAGAGAACACGAGAGAAATGCAGGTATAGGAGCTATAAGGATGGATGTCATTGCTAGTGAGTCAATGAATATCCAGGATGCAGACAAGGGAGGGACTATCTCAGCAACCTCAAGATGTTATAGATTCCACCTCCCTTGATGCTGAGGCATTTACTCGTCCTGTTCCAGCTTATCAACTTCTAGCTGAACAGGGCAATGACAATGCAGAAAGGATGCTCAATTTGGTGCATACCACTCAGTCAATGCTAAGAGCTAAGGATGCCATCACAGCTTTGCCTTCTACAGCTGGTGATGTGGATTATGAGACTGGTGGTCCATCAGATGTCTTTGGTGATGAAGGTGGAGATAGTGAAGAAGAGGCATTGGACATAGGGGGAGAAGTAGGCTCCAGTTCAAGATCAGGCATGCCATTATGGGCATTTTCAAAGCACTGTGATGAGCACTACTTCAAGACAACTCTAATTCAACTAATCAATCAGACAAATTCTGCACTTCAACCCACTACAAATGCCAACACCAAGAAGCTCCTTCAAGCACATCTTGCTTCTCTGCAACTACAACAGATTCAAGGCTTCCAACATGCTAAAGATGTTAACACCATTAAGGGTGATATTGATGAGATGAAGAAGGCCATTTCAGACAAAATGGATTCTAAGCTTCCAGAAGCTACGATGCTTGACATCAAGGGGCAACTAAGGA
The DNA here is from genome assembly GCF_009905375.1 of Apium graveolens. NCBI lineage: Eukaryota > Viridiplantae > Streptophyta > Magnoliopsida > Apiales > Apiaceae > Apium > Apium graveolens. The sequence goes on along the minus strand of NC_133649.1, from coordinate 263,016,827 downwards.
AAAAATATGATCTTGCAATAATGATAGATGCTTTGGATACAAGAATGTCATCTATGGAAGTATCTCTAACAGCCATTCATCTTCATCAAGCCCAACAAACAGATTTACTTCAGAAACTGGTGGTTGCTCAAACCTCCTCCTCTACTCAACTTGATGATAACAAAAAGGGGGAGAAAGGACCAAGTGAGGGGGAGAAGCTTCAAATTCAAATCAGTAAAGTAATTGTGCCCACAATTACTTTTACCAAGCCACCAGTAACAGATAGTATAGATCTGATCAATGCAGCAACAACCAACATAAGAGCAGCTGAAAAGGAGCAATTGAAACCAATCAACTGGGAGAAAATTGATGAGAACATACAAAGGAAATTTGGGCTAGTAAAGGATCCAGTAAAGTCAGCCATTCATCACTCTGAAGTCAAAAAGATCTCTGTGAATAAAATGAGTATGAACTATCTGAAAAGAGGACAGCCATCCCTCATCAAATCTCCAAAAGCTGAAATTATTCTGAAGCCAAGGGTGAACTATCCAAAATCATCATTAAAGAACCCTTTGGATACAGTGTATGAAACACCTAAACCTGATGAGTAGAAGATTCTGTCAAGGTCAATTGCCTTCTACAAGGATCCAGCTGATTCAGCTTTAAAGAGAAGAATTGCTAAAGTTTTCAAGAATGGGAAAGAAATTTGTGTGGTGGCTGGACATCCTCAATTTGCTCAAGCAAAAGAGAGAAGAAAAGGCAAGATTGGAACAGGAAAAGAAGCAAGCTATTCTAGATGCAAAAAAGGCTAAGCAAAAGAAAGAGCAAGCTGTTATCTTGGCTAATCTACAAAGCTGTGAAACCAGCACAACAGATTCCTTCTCAGACATCTGGAATCACTGAATCTCAAGATCCAAAGAAGCAGGTTGAATCAGAATAGAAGAAATCTCAGAGACACAAGGAAATTAGCCAAAAGAACCAAAAGGAAATTGAACTTTGTTGGTAAGGAATTGGAGGATCAGTTTCCCAAGGAATCCACTTCAACTACAACTCAAGCATCAAAACCCTCTGTGGTATTTGAAGATATCAAGGTGGTGGATCCTTACAGGAACATTCATGGTGAACCTATTGTGCCTAAGGATGAACCAATAGACTGGGAGAGCCTACCAATTCCTAACTTCTATTTGCCAATCCTTAACAAGCCAAAGAGAACAAAGTCAAGGGCAGTCAAGAAAGTGAAGTTGTCACCTCTCAAATCTAAATCTCTAGTCCAAGCTCAATCTAAAGTCAACAAGGGAGATTACATGTACTTGTGTGATATCAAGGAATTCTCTGATCTAAATCTCTATCTGGATGAACTAGAAGAAGTGAGAGGAATTGATGCATACAGAAATCTACCTGAAAGGTTAGTTTTCAAGTACAAGGGAGGAAAGGAGATTCAATGGCCACTTCACAGGATCCTTCAAGAAAGCCAAGCTATACTGATTAAGGTTTATTCATCTTTCAAGAAGAACTTTGGGTTCGAAGACTGGTTCTAAAGAAAATTAAAGAACTGAGGAGTTTTAGAGTTAAATATGCACTCCCAAAGACTCTAATTATTCCTTTCACAGGGAAAAGAGTGCATCTAAGGCCCTACTGGCTGATGGAGTTCATGGATGACAAAGGGGTTAAAAGATTTTTCAGATTAGAAGACCAATTGAGCATCTCTAGCAATGAGACTTTCTTGAAATGCAAGAAAAGCTAAATCTCTCAGAATCTGATGAACTGGAATTCCACTAACAACTCCAAAATCAAATAGATGAAAACTAACAGAAAGCTTGGAAAGAGATCCAGACCTTCAAGTAACTAGATAAATCTTCTCAGGCTAGATGAGCATCTTGAAAATGACTGTGAGCTAAACTTTGTACATTTTGTTAATTGAAGCACTTTTCGGTATTAACTACTTTCTTTTAAAGTTGTATTTTTAGGTTGTTTTGTTATCATCAAGTTTCTCTTAATTTATGGCTACAATTCCAGTAGACATAAATTGGGGGAGATTATTGTGTATATGTTGTGTACTTGATGATTTCATTAACAAAACACCTTGGTAGATTTTACTTAGTAAAAAATGTAGCACTCGACAGATAAGGATTATAGTCCTGATGGATGACTCAATATAGTCCCGACGGATGATGATTTATTATCCATCGAGTGAGTAGCTTATGTAACAATAAGTCTGTAGCACATTTCTGCATACACTTTGTTTAGATTCTGTAGGTAGTACTCAAGTCATGTTGACTTTATCTAGATATGCAGAATAGGTTGATTAATTGTACATAGATGATGTCTTGTAATCCTGCATAAATGAAATGAAGTTAAGTGTCAGATTGCTACCCGGCGGATAAACAACAATGTCATTCGACGGATGATCAACTAGACAACCCGACGGATGATCATGAACTCGACGGATGATCATGAACCCGACGGATAAAGAATTCAAACATCTGTTGACAGTGACAACACAGTCACATGCGTCGAGTGTATGCAAATGGAATATGGAAGCCTATTCAACTGGGTTTTCAAGAACAAAGAAGCATTGCCATTTCCATGCTATTATGAAGATATTCAAAGATGTTGGAATAGAGTAATGAAGTAGCATAGTATTAGACTTGATAGTTTTAGTTTTATTATCTTGTCTTATTACTTTGTAATCTCGGTGATATATAAACCAAGAAGCGGTAAATAGAATAACTAACTAAGCAACCAAGAGAGAAACATTTGTAAGCTGTATTCTTAGCATTTCTCTACATTCTTAGTTGTTCAACATTTGTAAGCAGCTGTGAGCTTTCTGCTACACAGAGTTCTCTCGATATATATTATATATCTCTGGTGGATACATTCAAATCCACCAGAAAGTTTTTTAAAGACTTGTGTTTTTAATTACTTGTGTTTTGATTCATTTGAAGTTATTTTCCCGCACTCTGCAAATCAATTCACACTGATATATATATATATATATATATATATATATATGTAAGTTAGAACAATTTATTTAAGAAAAAGTTTCAAGAATTCCATTCAACCCACCTTCTGTAATTCTTGTTGAATTGTTAAGGGATTAACAAGGAATTTTCTCGCAGGTACACTTGAATGTTTGGAGCTTTGAGTGAGTGACACATTGTGAGACTGAGTGACAAACACTTGAGTGTAGAGTGGAGTGAAACACAATATGAGATCACTAAACAGAAATTACACACTTGCACTGTGAGGAATGGTTACCAAATAGTCTCTTCACTTGGTTGGTTGATCCTAAGGTACTACTCTGAATACATTTTGAAGGATTACTCAACTAAGGGGGAGAGATTATAATGATATTATGGACTGATAGTCTTTCTGTAACTAAGAAGAGGGATTTCTAACTTTATTGTACTAAGGAAGGGATTCTTCATCTTAAGGAGAGAGATTATTGGGTTTCGTTTCAGGATTCCAAAATATTTTCTATGTACTTTATGGGAAGATCTGAAGATTGTTGAAGACAGTATTTGGAAGACGTATCTATCTGCAACTTTACATAAGGAGAGAAGAATATGTTCTCTACTGAAGCTGAATGTTTATAGAAGATGCGGTAGATATAAGATAGTATTATTTCCAAGTCCAGGATTGGAAGTTGAAAGCTGATTGAAGATTTTTGGATAAGGTTAGTTAAGTTATCTTCCAAACGGTTTCTTCTCCATTATTATTTGATCGTCAGGATGTAACAGTCAAATAGGGGGAGATTGTTGAGTAAGATTGAAGCTGTATGTATAACTCAACAATACTGGTTTGGATAACTCAACATAGAACAAGAACTTTGAAATAATCTAAGGTCCACTAGGATCAGTACAGATTGTTTCTTGGGTATATGCACAAAAGGTTTTGTTAGATGCCGTGAAGAAGACCTCAACAGTGGTCTGTATGAAGTTCATTAATATGTTCAGGCATCGGAGGAATAAGGTTGGAGTCATTCGAAACAGTTATTAGAATCAGTGTGAAGACCTCAAATATTCCTAGTGAAGTTAGTTATATTTGCTAGAAGACTAACAGTGGTTTGTACAGGTATAATACGTAGGCCTGAGAGCGGAACTAGTCGTCTGTGAACCAGACATGTGCACTAGACGTCAGTGATCCGTGAAAGGAAACAGAGTATTATTTTTAGAAATACTGTTAAGTGGTTTTTGTACACGAGGAGTCTGGAAATATTTTGAGGTATAAAATACCAGAAATTAGAAGGCTTGAAGATATAGAGGGGTACAGCTAAAAGATTGCGAGAATTAATTCACGAACAAATAAATAGCTTCAAGCCATGAAATTATTTATAAAGTGTCACATGTGGAGTGCAAATAATTATTTATATTATAATTTATAAATAATTATAAATCACTTATAATTATTTATAAATTATTTATAAATAATTTTATACAAGTAAATCATTTTCTTTTTAAAAATAAAAATTGAAAAGAAAATGGTGTACAAATTTCGTGCCACTCAGCCCGGATTGATTAACAAAAGAAACTGAAGTTGAAATATAAGAATTTGGCAGGTGATTTCTTGGTGGTACATAAGTAGGGGTGTACACGGATCGGGTTGGGCGGGTTGGGAGAATTTAGCAACCCAACCCAATTAATTCGGATTTTCAAAATTTCAACCCAACCCAAATCGTTTAAATTTGTAACCCAAACCAATTTGTATACTTCGGTTTGGTTCGGTTTGGATCGGTTTGATCGGTTTATTAAATATACAAAATTAATATAAAAAATTATAATAAAACATAAGGTTTTAAAATTTAAAACACTTGAAAATAGTTCAAAACAATATTACAATCCTCCATATTGAATAGTCTTAAACATCTAATTTTCGATATCAAAAGTACTAATAATATTGCTTACGCTTTATATATTGGAATGAATCATAAAAGCAAAAAATATAGCACTAATCAAACATACGAAATGAACTACGAACACGGAGGTTATAAGTTACATTTAGAGTTAGAGATATATGAATCTATGTAAATGGCCTAAACACAATTTTGGATTAATTTATTAGCATGTACATATATATTTTAATCGGGCTGGGTTGGATTGGTTTAAAATTATCGAAAACCATATCCAACCCAATTAAATCGGGTTGACATTTTTTCAACCCAACTATATATCGGGTTAAAAAAAATCGGTTTGGTTCGGCCGAAATAGGATCGGTTCGGTTTGGATTGGTCGGGTTGGCCAAACCGTATACACCCCTATACATAAGCGCGAACCTCAGGTTCCAAGGAGTTACAGATGCAAGTAAACAAAAGGAAAATAAATGCATTTGATTCGTAAATAAGAGAGAAACTCAGCTGCAGTGCAAAGGATTTAAAAAAGAAATATAATTGCAAAGTCATGCACATGGCGGGGACCGCATATAATTGAAAGAAAAACAAAGAAACAAAGAAGTACAGTTTGGGAGTAATAAAAGAAGAATTGGTAGGTTCAAATATATTGCAAGTGACGCGCGCGTGAAAGAGCAAACCACGGCTTCTTTTGTTTTGCCGAGCGCGTGTATATCAATCCCTGGATGGCTGACTTGGTGAAAACGAAGGTCCTGTGTCTTGTTTCTTTTGTACAACTCAGATCACATGCAAATGGCAGGTTGCTTCATTGTTTATTGGATAAACCCAATAAAAGAAACCAAGTATCCCACAGTCCTTGTACAAGTCGCAACTATGTAAACAGCAGGTCAATATTTGTTCACAAGTAACTTGCTTCCCTAGCCATCAACAGGTCACAAGTAATGTGTTTAAATATTCCAAGGCAAGTGTAATATCAAGGGAGAATAGTGAGTCGCAACTAACTGTATGCTTCAAATGTTTCCAAGTGTTGTACAGGGATAAGACAGGCGCAAGTAAATATACTGAATTTTCAAAGAAAATTGATACCTCCTTGTGTTGTGTAATCGCAAGAAACATGAATCGAGTGTATGTCCTAAGCATTATAATGAAAGTTGTATAATTCAAATGCTTGGTTCACAAAGAGCCATATAGTCCCTCTCTCTCCTACAAACTACCTCTTATATAATCAAGAATTGCAGCAGATTGCAAAACACTTCTCAACAAAATATTCTAGCGAAGCTCTGAAGAATTTATTTCTTGGAGAGTTGGTTGATTACATTTATTGAAATTAAGAAGAGAAATGCTGCCCAATTTGATTCACATCTTATTTAAGTCTTATAAATTGTTACACTCATTATTTGTACCCCTTCGTGTGTATTGATTATCATTTGGTAAAGGAGCAATATATTTTTAGAGTGATAAAAATAATCCTAGATTGATAGAACATTGTATTGGTTCTTTTTATATTTGTTGCTTCGGATGTTTGAATTTGAAGTTGTAAGCAAACCTTTACGGTTTAATTTCTTAATATTAAGAATTATTCTGTGAATCTACTTGTATTTGTTTATTTTGTTTTCGAGGTTTATTTTCTGCTGCATTAATGAACGAAAACGAAGAACATATATTCACCCCCCTCTGTATGTACCTTTTGGACCTAACAACGACACCTTCGTATCCCGGTTATCACCTTTACTGCATTTAGGCTATGTGTCCCATTTCGGGTATACACATACTTTACAAGTTCCTGAGTACACAGAGTACATTCGCATGTGGTACCTTTGGTAGTCTCCCTAGTACTCTTCGTACTAGAGTCTACCCCTCCAAGTCCTTTGAAAAATTCTATCATATCTCGAGAACTCGAACCACATCGAAGTTCCCCAAACGTTTTGCTTGTTGATAGAAACAACTCATCTTATATGCAGTGTTCCAGAAATCGCTAGGCGTGCCAGGGCGGTGAGGGTACCTTCGAGAGATTAATAGGCAAGTCGGAGATTAATCGGACCGATTAATCGGAATATTAATCGGAAGAATATAAATATTATTTTTAATTTTTATAATTATATAATGATCAATATGTCAAATATTTGTTTGAAAAAAGAAATTAGAATGATATTAAACAATATCTACACATTTGACATGCGTTATGTACTAATTATTGAGTTTACAATATTAACTATATTTTAATTCACACTTTTAAATTAATTATAATATGTTAATTTTATATTTTAAGTGAGAAAGTAAATATATTTGATTAGTTGTTACTTATTACCAATACTTTATATTAGAAATTGACATGATATTGTGTGAAATTATGAAATTAATGAATTAAATTATTAAAAGGTAAAAAAAATATTTTTTTTAATTATTTTCCGCCTAGACCGCCTAGGACCGATTTTTGACCGCCTAGCCCGCCTAATCCCGATTTTGACCCGATTTTTTGAAAAAACGCCTAAATCACCGCCTAGGTCCGAGTCGGGGCGTTTTACCACCGCCTAGCGCCTAGGCGCCGCCTAGGCGGCCGCCTAGACCAATTTTTAGAACACTGCTTATATGTATATATATGTACTTCCGAAAATTTTTGGAGGATGTACTAAGGTAATGTGAGTTGACTGTTGTCAACAGATAAATAATTAAGGGGGGAGTTTCTTTTAAAACTATAGTCAAAATATATAAGGTATGTCAAGATAATATTCTTCGACGATCTGAAAGTATTAGTATAATTTTCTAAAACTCAGAAAATATTTTAAAATAGGTTTTATGATTTTAAATGATACTATCATTTAATAAATACTGAATAATTAAATAATAACTAATAAATAATTAAACCTCAAATAGTTCTTCTTTAAAAGTATATTTGAAATAATATTTCTCAACTAATTTATATTTAAGTAATTATATTAATCTTTAATATATATAAAATAATTGGGTTTAAAATAAAATAAACGTTGGAGAATACTTCTCCCTTTTTAAATGAATATCTAAAATAATATTCATTGCTCGGATAATAAATAGAGTTGAGGGAATACGATCTTTAGAAATCATTTTTAAATAAAATTCGAGGTACTTTAATATTTCGCAAGAGAACATCAAGTCCCTTGGAATAAATAGCTACGGACTTTTAATCGTCCCAAAACATCTCCGGGATAATTCTGGGGTTTATACTTTATAAAAACTGACCGACTCTCGGTCTTACAACTTATACATCATGCTCTACTGTAGCGTTAATATTCTTAAATAAAACACCTCCGGAATACTTCCGGATTTTCATCAAATTATACTGACCGACCCTCGTTCTAAAATATACACCTCACATATACCAAAATTGTTAACATATCGTATGATATTAATAATCGTAATTCGTAAAATATCATAATACAACATCATGTATATATAGAATTTATTTGAAAACAAACACAACACAATAGTTTTAAAAGGTAGGGTTTGAAAACTTGCCTGAAATCGAAGATACGTTTCCCGACTTCCTCTCGTTCCGGATTTTCTAATCAACAAATACCATAAACTTAATCAGTATCCCTAATCCCATCACCAACTTATATTTTTAATAAGTACAATACTTCATAATTTTCAATATTCGCCGACTCGAAATAAGTATCAATCCTTAGTCGAAACGGACGGTGAAAGTGGTCTTCTAGAGTTGGCTTTACTGAATGTTACTATTACGCGACTCGCACTCTAACATTTTAAATAAATCGAAAAATTAATATTTTAATACGAAACCACCTCGGGGAGCTTCTTGAGTGCTTGTAATATTTATCATAAAATTTTCATTTTGATAAAATGAATTTAAATAGGTAAAAAGTATTTCAAAATTTCGGTCAACTATGGAATTTTACTATTCATACCGCTTTCACTAAAACGTTGATTTCTCTCAAACCGTTAACTCAATTGATGCACCGTTTTCGCGTGCGCCATCTAGATAAAATTTAAAACACAGAATTTGAAAATGATTTTCTGGTAACAGGGTGAAAATCCCGAAGTGGCAGTTTATGGCAGTAGGTGTTCTTGGCGATCACTCCTTGCGCGACCTCGACTCCGACATTTTTATAAAATCGAAAATTAACATCTTTAGCTGAAATTTTGAAAATGTGTTCCTTAGTGTATAATTAAGTTACTGACCAAGTTTCATGATTTTAAACAATGTTTAAGGGCCTCAAATATACCCTGAAAGTCAGCACTAGGTAGCAGTTTGGTTTTCTCGACTACGTTCACTAAAATGTGCTATTCTCCTAATCCGTAAATCATCTTGGCACAATCTTTATATGGTTACAAATTATAAAATAAGAACTTTTCATCTATATCTAGTGGTTTGTAAAAATATTATATTTACAGTTCATATTTATTGCTTAAAATAGTCCTAAATACAAACAGAAATTAGGATGGCTATACGCGTAACGATTCCCGGTTTTAACTACGTTAATTTCATTGACAACGACTCAAATACCAATTCCTTCATATTTCTTGAAATCTCAGTCCCTAAACTATATGAAATCATCACCAACATCAATTCATAACAATCAATCATCCAAAACAAACTTTTTATAATTCAAACTCAATGAACCAACGTGTACTTAAACATAACTCAAACGTAGTCTTATAACTCAAGTAAATCAAAGGGTGGATGATATTTATACCTTCCTTGAAGCTTTCTAATACTTAATAAAGTCCTAAGATCCTTGATAAAACCTTGGTCTAGCTTTAGGAGCCTTAAACTTCCATGAAAAATCAAGAAAATAAGTTAGTGATTTTCAGAGTTACTATTCACCCTCAACTTCAAATATTTTTATAAAATTGAAAACTCCATGGATGGGCTTAAAACTTGGTACGTGACTTACCCATGATATGAAGGAGGTTTGGTAAAAATTCGGTGATTTTTGAATGAGTAGAATGTGAGTTTTGAATTTTTCTTTCCTCCTTATTCTTGAAAATCAGCATTGTGTTCTTGGAGAGAGAGAGAGAGAGAGAGAGAGAGAGAGAAAGTTGCTTGGCTAGGGTTCCATTGGAAGTATTGGATGATATTTGTGATATGTATTGTGTATATATAAGGTGTGTTCAACAAGATGCTTCTAATTCAAGCCTAGGTCTTAGCTTGCACACCACACTTGACTAGGCATTTTAATTATAAAACATGAATTCTTATTTTAATAAATATTATCTTTTACTTAATTCTTATAAATTAATTATCTAGTATGGATAATTTATTTCTAATTAATTTGCATGGGATTTGCATGGCCTTGGTTCGTTTATTTATTCTCTTACAAATGCGCTTGGTCAATTATTCATTTTCGTAATAAATCTTCAAAAGCGATTCGCGAGATAAATCCTTTCTTATAAATCCTTTATGCTTTTAAACCTTGTACTTGGATTTTAATTTGTAGAATTCTAAATTTTTAATCGTAATGTGATTCTTGTATTCCTCGATAGTCCGTAAGATAAGGTCGTTTTATGTGACGCCCTCCAAACCCGGGTTAGAAGTTTGGGGTTCACAACACACACACAAAATATATAAACCTGTATATAAGTTATTATATGCATTGACCCTTCTCTATATAACCATGGATCGCAACAGGTTAAAGTATGAAAACAAGCCACAACCTTATCTTTTATTGCATCGTACCAAATCCCAACTAGTTTAACTTACATTATATAATGATATAATTCTTACAATCTTGCATAACTCATCTACAATATAAATCTCCTGCTAGCTCGATCCAACAAAACCTGGAATCCTAGCTCGCATACTGGACTGGGAATCCTCGTTACCAACAATTTCCTTTTTAGCTGTTGAAAATATAAAAAAGTTTGCAAGAGTGAGCTAACTAGCTTAGCAAGTCATAATAGCAATAACTGAGGTTAAACAATGACAAATTGAAATGATTCAGAAGAATCAAGTTTCTGAATAAGCAATGATTAGAATTGGATATTCACTTTCATTTTTAAAAACCAAGGTTAGGCTGCTGATCAGTCACGCACTAACCCCGAGCAAGGCACACAGCTCTGCTCTCTATACTGGATCCAAGGCACGTATTGGCTTAATATGACCACAAATTTGGTCTGACCACGAATCTGGTCCATATTTATAAAACCATCCAATTCTAAAACAATTCAATATGATAAACATTATAATTCAATAAAAACAGAATTATGATTAACAATGATAAAACATTTATCTCAGAGCATAAAACATTTCATAAGTATCACCAGGGTAAATCCAGGTGTAAATATGAAGAACGGCTTCAAGCCTGATGAAGAATCAAGTATCGGATGAGCAATGGTTCAATGATAAAGCAGGGTATATGTTGGTAAATGAATAACACACAGAAGGGGGTGAATGTGTTTTACTGTTTTTGTCTCCAAAGATCACCAATGGGCCAACTTTCTCCTCAAACTGTGATAGCAGGGCCTTATCACCTGTCATATGTCTGGAGCATCCACTGTCAATGATCCATATGACTTTCTTCATTTTGCCCTGCACATAATGAGATTCAGGTGTGTTTAGTGACCCAAGTAGTGTTGGGTACTTTCTTCTTTTTAACTGATCTAGTTGAAATAGAGTGAGTTGTTTCAGATAAAATAGATTTCAAAGATTGTTGTGTATTTTCCCTATCTGATATAGACCCAATTTTTGTTTCTTTAAGGTCTACTCTCTGTTTGTGGCAACTCTTCATCACTTTCAAGTTGCAAGGAATGCAGTCAAACTTGTCACATAATGAGTAGGGATCATTTGAATCTGCTTCATTGTATTTGCAAGTTCCTTCAGTTGGCTTGCTAACAACCTTTTTACAAAGATGAGTTAGATGATTTGTAGAGCCACATTTTTCACACTTCTTTCTAGGAGCATTTGCAACATAAGCAAAATTATTGCTTTTGTTTATCCCTGTTTTCCCATATCTATTTTTCTTCTTCTTTCTTGCATCTTTATTTTTTTGACAAAAGTCTTGGTGCTTTAATTGTCCATGAGATTTCCTTCAGAATTAGAAGATTGAGTTGAGTTTGCATTTTTCTTTTCACTATCCTCATCTGTAATTTCTTGCTTGATAATCAATTCTTCTTCACTAAAGTCTACTTCACAAGCCTTGAACACAGGTGACCCAACCTTTTTCAGCATTGCTGGAACATTTTCATTCTCTGTTGCTTTACCTTTGTCCCTTATGTTTTTCTATTTGCTTTTCAAGGCATCATAATCAAGACCAATAGCAATGTTTGCACATGGTTTGTTTTTCTCATGGTACTGACAAACCAATTCAGATACATTCTTGAAAGACTTCAACTTTACTTTATTTTTCTCCAGTTTTTCCCTTAGCAAAGCCTCAATCTCATTTGCACACTTGAGCTTGTTCTTCAGATAACCATTTTCTTGTTTCAGGGCTTCAAGCTCCACTATCAACAATTTAGTTCCTTATTTTTCATTCTCAAGCTTCTCATTCATTTTTGTCAGTCTGCTCACTTCTTCATTTGCAGCCACCATGCTTGTATGAATGTGAAACATTTTTTTGCTCATCTTTTCAACAGTTTCCTTATATTGGTTCACATTCAAATCAGTGGTGGTAAGAGTTGGTACATGTGATTTAGATGAGGATAATTCTCCTTGCTCTAAGGTCATGAGTGCATAGTTACCAAGTTCTTCATCTTCATCATTTTCAGAGTCATCCCAACTTTTACCTTCTACAATATAAGCTTTGCTTTGTTGTTTCTTCAAAAGGGCTTCATACTTTGCTTCAAGTTCAAGATAAGACTTATCTTTCTTTGCCTTCTTGGATTTCCTGCATTCTATAGCAAAGTGGCCTAGTTCATCACAATTGAAGCACCTTATCTTAGATCTGTCAACAGATCCAGTTTTGTAGCCATTCTCGCTATCAGAATTAGATTTCCCTTTTTCCTTCCAGCTGCTGTCTTTGTTGAAAGACTGTCCTTTACTCTTGAAGTATCTTGGCTTCTTTACTCTAATTTTAGAGAATTTTCTAGCCAAATAGGCCATTGACTGATCTAGCTCATCCAGTTCTTCAAGAGTATAGAACTGATCTTTTTCCAATTCCAAAATGACTTGATCCTGTGAATCATTTGTTCTTCGCTCACTTGTTGAGGCAACTAGAGTTTGAGATCTTGGTTCATCATTGGATATTGGACTTTCATTTACAATTAAAGCACTTGAGCCATCCACAACATGTCCTTGACCAGATCTCAATGATTTCCTTTGAATCATCTCTAGTTCATTATGTTTGAGAATTCCATATAGAACTTCCAGAGTTATTCTGCTCAATTCTCTCCCTTCCCTGATTGCTGAGATTTTTTGTTCCAAATGATCAGGGAGAGTAAGCAAGAACTTTAGGTTCACTTCTTCAGCTTCATAGTATTTGTCATGAAGCTGCAAGTCATTTACCAGCTTATTGAATCTTTCAAACACATCAGTAATGCTTTCCTTTGGTTTTGCCATAAAACCCTCATACAGTGAAATCAGTATTCTTCTTTGGTTTGACCTAACTTCCTCAGTTCCCTCACAGAGTATCTCAATCTTTTCCCATATTTGCTTGGCAGTGTCACAGTTGACAATGTTGTTGTACATCACATTGTCAAGTGACTCAATCAATATTAATTGCAAGCTACTATCCAGGGAGACTTTCTCCTTTTCAGGGTCAGAATACTCAGAAGGATCTTTTGGAGCAAAATGAGCTGGGATAACCATGTCTCCATCTATAGATTCCTCAACTCTAACCATAAAATGAAGGGTCCATTCTTGAGAATCTGAATGTAGAGTGGATTGGCCATCCTGATAAACAACATCATTTTCTTTTTCCAAAGAGTGTAGTAAGCTTTGTCAAAGGTAGGAATTTTGATGCTACTAATTTTCTGTATATTCATTCTTCCAAGATCTTGAATCTGTTTACTTTCAGATTTTGCTCTGATACCACTTGTTAGGAAATGAATAACACGCAGAGGGGGGGTGAATGTGTTTTACTGTTTTTGTGCTTTTCTTGAATGTTTATGATTGAACAAAGTAAATTAAATCTTGTAGTGAAATGTGTTAATGCAGAATTTAAGCTTGCAGAAAATAAAGAACACAGATCTTCAAAACTCACTTAATTTTATATTAAAATTAAGACTATTTTGCTATAAAATTTCTAGGCTCTTTGTTGATAAAGAGCTTAGCTTCTCCTTGATAGTGTTACAAGAAATTTGATCTCAATTGTTACAACTAACTAAAGGACCAGTGTTAACTTTATAACTTAGTTAAGTGCTCATTTACACAGTGTGTAATAAGACATGCTATTAGCTTTTCAAAACTGTCATTTGTCATTTCTATTTATAGAAAAGAGATCTTCCATTTCTGGCTTAGCATATTTTTAGCATCCCGTGTTGACTTTGATCTTCCTTTGTCAGTTAATCTTTACCATTGATCTGGCACATTCTTTAAGCTACTTTTTGTAGACTTGTCAATCCAGCTGGTTGGATTGTTTGTTGATTGTTTATCTTGAATATTGAACTGGTCTGTGATTTTTTACTTTGAGAATTTTACTCGAGATCTCCAATTTAGGCACATAGAGATCTTGACATCTCGATAAGTATAATGACTTATCGAGATTTCTAATGCTCTAGTGAATTTGACTTATAGAGGTCTCTAAGTTCTCGAATAAAACTTTAGCTTGTCGAGATCTCTCAGCATCATATCTTCACTTTTTCTTGTCGATAACTTAGAGTTCTCTTGTGAATTTGACTTATCGATATCTCTGAGTTCTCTAGTAGACTTAGACTTATCGATAACTCAGAGTTCTCTAACGAATGTAGACTTGCCGATAACTCTGAGTTCTCTAGTGAAGAAATGACTTATCGATATCTCCAACTTCACATCTTCGATTTGCTTGTCGATATCTATGATTTCTTTGTAAGCATCCTGAGTTCTATATAAGCCATTCTGGAGTTCTCGAATGACTTCTCTATAACATTAAATCTGTGACTTGTAGAGATCTTGACTTAGAGTATTTTTCCTAAAACAACTTTATTCAACTTCAAGCTTCTTTATAATTCTTCTGAGGCATGATCTTCTTGATCTTCTTCCAGATAAATTCTTAGGCTTGATACTGTTTATAGAAAAAGGCTCCAGTCTGCTCTTTTGAAATTTTACAGACTTTTAAATGTTACAAGTACAAAATATAAATTAAGATAACAATACAACTTACTTGAGGTTGACAAAATGACTTAGTCTTGTTTAGATACAGGAATGTCTTGCACAACAATCTCTCCCAATTGGTGAGAAGATTTGTTAGGAATATGTTGTGTACTTGATGATAAGCTAAACAAAACACCTTATTAGATTCAACTTATTGAATTTTGTAGCACCCGACGGATGATCAATAATAGTCCCGACGGATGATTCAAAATAATCCCGATGGATGACAAAATGATATCCACCGGGTGAGTAGCTTATGTAACAATAAGTACTGTAGCACATTTCTGCAAACAACTTTGTATAGATTCTATAGTAGCTTATGAATCATGTAGACTGCTAGTAGATGTGTAGAATAGGTTTATTAAATGTAAATATAAAATGTCTTATAATTCTCCACAAATAAAATGGAGTCAAGTGATAAATGTGAAAGAGATGTGTCCTAAGTCCAATCATGTATGATGATTTAGGAACAACTTTTATGTAATCTGTTTTGATTTCATTGATATTAATAAAAGACTTATTTTGGTTTTATTGCGGGCTTTATCTATTTAAGTGTTTAAATAAGATATACCATAGTTTAGAGTAAAGATTTTTATGGATTATGATGAGATCATAATAATAAGACCAAAAAGATGATAACTCCAAACTTAAATATTTCTTGGTCGTAGGATTACTAATTGGTAATTAGTAATCCGCAAAGATCGGTACATACTATGCTTGCTTCATTATGAAGGATGTCTGTTCTCATAAACATTTGTGTGGTGAAATTATAGCTAGTATGTAGGTGCTTATTATAAAATAAGTTCACTGAACATGACTCACACAGCTGAACAACTGATGGAGTTCACTCACGTGTCAGCAGTTGTTCACATAGTGATAGTTGTACAGGTATCCTTAGAATTAAGGTCATAGTGCTAGTTCAGGAATCTCTGGCCAGAGTGAATGAAATTAGAAAGGAGTTTATAATTTACATTAAATAGAACTAAGCATAATGAATGGGAAAGCAAATGATTAAATAAGATAGGCTTGACACAAGTTTCATGCCTTGTATTTAATCGTGACATTGCAGGGTGAAAGGAATTGATTGTACGGTAACTACTCACTGAATGGGTTCTTGGTATTCTAAGCAGTGAATTCGTATTATCCGGATAGTCGCGATATGCAGAGAAGTATCCCTCACGATGTAGAATAAATATGATTAATTAATTAATCATATTTAATGAATTAGAGAATTTATATAAATAATGATAAAAATAGTTTTATTATTATTTATTTCTACTATTGGCTTAATATTGAACCTACAGGTTCACACCATAAAAGAGAATGATTTAATGGTGGAGGAATTAATTAATAATGGCGGGTAATTATTTATTTATGAAATTAATAATTAATTAGCAAATTTAATAATTGATTAAATGAGATTTAATTAATTATAAATTAATTAAGAAAAGTTCTTAATATTATTAATTAAGAATTTAATTTTGGAAATTAAATCAAGTGAGAGAATTATTCCTAAAGTGTTTAGAAAAAGGATTAATAATTAAAAGGCATTTTAATTATTAGTTAATAGGTTAATAAGAATAAAGGGTTAATAATAATAATATTTTATGAGAAAATTTTCAGCTTAAAATTTTGCCTATAAATATACTATTATAAACCCTTATTTTGCCTCAACCTAAAAAAAAGTTAAGAAAACCCTAATTCTCCCACCCCTTCCTCCTCCATTACATTAATCTTTTGGTGAATACCGGTGGAGTGCTTCACACTTGAGGAGCAACTGCTAGGGATCTCCGCTCGTCATTCTTGGATCGCTTTTAAAGGTTAGAAATCGATCCCATATGATTTAATCACGATTTGTATGCTTTTATTTGGATTTTATATCAAGAAAATTATTTTACCATGCTTCTGTGATATATAAAATCCTACAATGGTATCAGAGCATATGTTGTATGCACATAGATCTGTGGTAAAAATTTCAGAATTTTATGATATTGTATGAATTTATTATGATTATTGCAAGTTATATCATGGATTAATTATGACTGATTAGAAATTAGTTTCTCAGAATTATTTTGACTGTAAATCTGGTTTCTACAAGTGTTGTAGATCGTCTGAGTATTTTTTTCATAATTTTCTGATATGTGGATTGATTATTATGATTTTTTGAAGTTGTTATAATTAAATTCGTAATTAAATAAATATATATATATAATCTATTAGTATATGTATATATATGTTTAGTATGCTGCTGAAACATCAATGATGTACTAACATTAAAGTGGCACGACGTTCGGTGAAAGGCGGCAGCGGCTGAAGCTGACAGGGGAAAATGGGTGTCGCGCATTCCGGGAATGCGTTACACCCTGTGGCGCATTCACGGAATGCGTTACACCTTTTAATGGCTTAAAAGGGTTGTAACGCATTACCAGAATGCGTTACAGGGCTTGTAACGCTTTCCTGTAATGCGTTACAGCCCATCTGTTATTTTTAAATTTGATTTCTGGGAGTTTCGTAACTCCGTTTTGGGCGTGCAATATGTCGTTGGATTCGTTTTTCTAAGACGGATCTAATTGAGTGGTCAAATATTTTTTGTAAAAAAGTTTTGAAATATTTATATTCCCAAAAGTGTTTTAAAGCATGTTTTAATTGTTTTAAATTGCTTTTAAATGCTATAATAAATTCATACATCATTATATCAATGTGTGACATGATAATTGCTTGCATGCTTACTTGTTTATTTATTTTTATATATGAGATATATGCCTATGTTTACCATACAATGATAGAGTTAGGTGAACTTAAATCAATATAAGGCGTGCTCTAGAAAATCTAGAATAGGAATCGTTTCTTGCCTTAACAATAATATTATGAATACAATCATGAGATTCTTGTGTTTATGAAACACGTAATTAAATATAAATTTTCAATATTGAGAGAAAGGATGATTCTGTCAAAAGCAGATTTCTATCTGTAAGAAAGGGGTATTAAGTGACGCTTCTTGACAATGCTCCCCCCGATCTGGGAATCATCTGATTATCGATTATTGATTTGAAATATTTAATTTAAAAGGAAGAATCTCTTTATAATATGATTATGATTGTAACATAATATAATCCCTCTAAAATTAAATAATATCAAGTAGTAATTGGCCAATGACACAGCGGGCTTGTGTCGGTCAAAGCCTTCCAACATGGTAGAAAGTAGTTCTTATTTTTAAATCATTGTCGTTTCGTGCTACAGCCGAGGGCTTTGATTTCGAAATAAGAAATACTTGTCTATTACATAGAGATGTGTAAATTGAATTAGAATCTAAAGGTCGTTACGTGCTGCAGCCGTGGGCCGTTGGAGACTGATTCAATTGTACAAAATGTTGGGTTAGACTTGACTTAGAATATTGAGTTTGTCGTGCTACAGCTGTGACTCAATTATTCAAGAGGCTAAAGTTTTATTAGGGAATAACATAAGATGTAATTGACAAGAGTTGTCTGCCTATTGAACATCACATGACGTTTCGTGCTATAGCCGAGGTTGTGTGATGGAATGTAGGATCTCTATTCCCAATAGCATTATGAATGCTTAATTTTCACTTAGGGGTTGTATAAATTAGATAAACTAGTGGGAGCCACTTATGAATAAAGACCCGATTCATATAGTGTTTTGAAATGAAATTGAATATTTGCTAAGTGTTGTTATGTGTTCATCATTTACAGATTTACTATATACGTTATGTCTTCTGCACTATCACTCCGGAGTATACTAGATGCTCACAAGTTGACTGGTCCTAATTTTGCTGACTGGCTTCGAAACTTGAGAATTGTTCTCAGGGTTGAGAAGCTGGAATATGTGCCTGACTCACCTAAGCCTACTGAACCTGCTAGCGATGCACAAAATGATGAACATGTTGTGTATCGTAAGTGGATAGATGATGTAAATGTTGCTCAATGCATCATGCTAGCTTCCATGAACATTGAGCTACAGAAGCAACATGAGCATATGGATGCTCACACTATCCTTATGCATCTACAAGAGTTGTATGATGTGGCAGGGAGGACAGCTCGATATGAGATATCGAAGGAGCTGTTCGGTTGTAGGATGTCTGAGGGATCATCTGTGAATGACCATGTACTTAAGATGATCAATTTGATTGAACGTCTTGGACAACTTGGTTTTGCCATGGATGGGGAGCTGAGCCAAGACTTGGTCTTGCAATCACTTCCAAGTTCGTTCTCGCAGTTTATTGTGAACTTTCACATGAATAAGCTGGATGTCAACCTGCCTGAACTTCACAACATGTTGAAGACTGCGGAATCGAATTTCCCCCCTAAGAAGAGTTCTGTTCTTCTAATTGGTGAAGGTTCCAATACTAAGAAAAGGAAGAAGAACCCTTCGAAGAAGAATAAAGTAGGTGAGAAAAAGCCGGTTCCACCAAAAGCTGAAGACCCCAAGAGCAAAGCTGTTTGCTTTCACTGTAACAAGGTGGGGCACTGGAAGAGGAACTGCAAGGTTTACCTTGCAGAATTGAAGAAGAAGAAGGGTAGTGAGACTACCGCTTCTGATTCAGGTATGTTAATGATCGAAGTTAATATGTCACTAAGTCAAATTTCTACTTGGGTATTAGATACCGCCTGTGGTTCTCATATTTGCAATTCATTGCAGGGACTAAAGGGAAGTAGGACTCTTGAAGAAGATGAGGCGATTCTACGTATGGGCAATGGAGCAAGGGTTGCCGCCATATCTGTAGGATCATTTAGTTTACATATGCCTACGGGAAAGACTATTATTTTGAATAATTGTTATTACGTTCCCTCTATTGTGAGGAATATTATTTCTATTCCATGTTGGATTTGGATGGTTTTTCATTTATTATTAAGAATAATGAATGTTCTATTCTTAGAGATAATGTTCTTTATGGACGTGGTACTTTAAATAATGGTCTGTATGTATGTGACGTAGAGCATAATTTACTTCAGATCGAACAAACTAATAAAAGAAAAAGGGATGATGAAAATCTCACTTTCTTGTGGCACTGCAGACTTGGTCATATTAGTGAAAATAGACTGCGGACATTGCATAAGGAAGGGTTACTTGACCCCTTTGATTTTGAATAATATCCTACATGTGAGTCTTGTCTATTGGGTAAAATGACCAAATCTCCATTTAGTGGACATGGAGAGAGGGCTGCAGATTTGCTAGGATTGGTATACACAGATGTATGTGGACCGATGTCTACGCAAGCCATGGGTGGATTTTCATACTTCATTACTTTCATAGATGATCGATCTAGATTCGGATATGTGTATTTGATGAAACACAAGTCTGAAGCCTTTGAAAAGTTCAAAGAATATAAGTATGAAGTAGAGAAACAAACCAAACATAGTATTATAACTCTTCGATCAGATCGAGGTGGTGAATACTTGAATGGAGAGTTTCTAGCTTATCTCAAAGAAAATGGTATAGTCTCCCAGTGGACACCTCCATATACTCCACAGTTAAATGGGGTATCCAAAAGGAGAAATCGAACTTTGTTAGACATGGTTCGGTCCATGATGAGCTATGCGAATCTTCCAGTATTTCTGTGGGGTTATGCATTGGAAACCTCAGCATATTTACTGAATAAGGTGCCTTCCAAATCTGTTCCTCAAACTCCATATGAGATATGAAAAGAAAGGAAACTGAGTCTTAAACACGTTAAGATTTGGGGATGTCTAGCTTATGTCAAGAAAGTTGACCCAGATAAGCTGGAATATCGATCCGTAAAATGTAATTTTGTGGGATATCCTAAAGAGACTTTAGGGTATTACTTTTACACCGATCATAGGGTGTTTGTCTCCAGACATGCTACCTTCTTGGAAAACCAGTTTATCCTTGAAGGAAACAGTGGGAGCAAAATTGAACTTGATGAAGTTCAAGAAGCACAAACTTTTACGGATCAAGTGGAAACACGTGTTCAGACTAAACAACCTTCTGTGGAACAGCCCATTCATAGGTCAGGGAGAGTGTCTCGCCAACCTGAGAGGTATTATTGCCTTGTCATTGAAAATGACAATGAGTTATCAATCATTGATGATGACGACCCTGTGACCTATAATGAGGCTATGAGTAGTGTTGACTCAGAGAAATGGCATAGTGCCATGAAATCCGAGATGGAATCTATGTATACCAACCAAGTATGGACTTTGGTTGAGGCGCCTGAAAGTGTTAAGCCTATTGGGTGCAAGTGGGTATATAAAAGAAAGATTGGAGTAGAGGGCCAGGTGGAGACCTATAAGGCCAGGCTCGTGGCAAAAGGATTCAAACAAAGGCAAGGGATTGACTTTGATGAAACTTTTTCGCATGTAGCCCTGTTAAAATCAATTCAGATTTTGCTTGCGATTGCTGCTTAATACGACAATGAGATCTGGCAAATGGACGTGAAAACGGCCTTCCTCAATGGGGAACTTGAAGAGGAAGTGTTTATGACACAGCCAGATGGTTTCTTTCCAAGGGAAATGAACACCTAGTGTGTAAGCTGCTGCGAACCATATATGGTTTAAGGCAAGCTTCTCGTAGATGGAACATCCGTTTTGATGAGACAATCAAAGAGTTTGGTTTTATCAAAAACATAGATGAACCATGTGTCTACAAGAAGGTTAGTGGGAGCGTGGTAACATTTCTTGTATTGTATGTGGATGACATACTTCTTATAGGAAATGATATACCGATGCTGCAATCAGTCAAAGTATGGCTATCGAAGAACTTCACCATGAAGGACTTGGGAGAAGCATCCTACATTCTCGGTATGAAGATCTATAGAGATAAATCTAGAAGAATGATAGGTTTTACCCAGGGTACATACATCCAGAAAGTGCTTAAAAGGTTTAGCATGGAAAACTCCAAAAGAGGTCTCATACCGATGAGCCATGGAGTGTCCCTTTCCGGAAAGATGTCTCCTAAGACACCTGAGGAAAGAGAGCGTATGAGTAAGATTCCTTATGCTTCAGCAATATGATCTATCATGTATAGCGATGTTGTGTACTAGGCCTGATGTTGCTTATTCAATTAGTGTGACGAGTAGATATCAGTCCAATCCAGGTGAAGACCATTGGAAAGCAGTGAAGAACATCCTTAAGTACTTGCGAAGGACTAAGGATATTTTTATTATTTTTGGTGGTGAATCTGAGTTAAAAATAGAGGGTTATACTGACTCTAGTTTTCAATCAGAAAGTGATGATAGCAAATCCATGTCAGGGTACGTGTTTACGCTGAATGATGGTGCGATTAGTTGGAAGAGTTCCAAACATTCTACAACGGCTGACTCCACAGCGGAAGCAGAATATATAGCTGCAAGTGAGGCTGCAAAAGAAGCCGTTTGTATGAGGAAATTTATTTCTGAGTTGGGAGTGGTTCCTAGCGTTGAAGAGCCTATTGTGTTGTATTGTGATAATAACGCTGCAATAGCACAATCCAAGGAACCTAGGTCTCATAAAAATTCCAAACATGTCCTGCGGCGCTTTCATCTGATTAGGGAGATTGTTAAAAGAGGAGATGTCAATGTCGAGAGAGTTGACACACATAACAACATAGCAGACCCTTTAACAAAGCCACTTTCTCAAAGTCACTTTGATCGTCATTAAGACAAGATGGGTATTAGATACAAGAGTGATTGGCTTTAGTACAAGTGGAAGATTGAAAGAGATGTGTCCTAAGTCCAATCATGTATGATGATTTAGGAACAACTTTTATGTAATCTGTTTTGATTTCATTGATATTAATAAAAGACTTGTTTTGGTTTTATTGCGGGCTTTATCTATTTAAGTGTTTAAATAAGATATACCATAGTTTAGAGTAAAGTTTTTTATGAATTATGATGAGATCATAATAATGAGACCTAAAAGATGATAACTCTAAACTTAAATATTTCCTGGTCGTAGGATTACTAACTGGTAACTAGTAATCCGCAAAGATCGGTACATACTATGCTTGCTTCATTATGAAGGATGTCTATTCTCATAAACATTTGTGTGGTGATACTATAGCTAGTATGTAGGTGCTTATTATAGAATAAGTTCACTGAACATGACTCACACAGCTGAACAACTGATGGAGTTCACTCACGTGTCAGCAGTTGTTCACATAGTGATAGTTGTACAAGTATCTTTAGACTTGAGGTCATCATAGTCATCTTGTGTACACTGAACTATGCTTTGGTTTAGTTCTTAGTCTCCAGGGACAATTATAAGGGCTCTACTGGGTATAGGAATTTGTACACGAAGATAGTGTATGATCAATAAATGATCTACCCCTTCCAGTGAAGGAAAAGAATGTTCAATACTGATCTATTTATGCTAGTTCAGGAATCTCTGGCCAGAGTGAATGAAATTAGAAAGGAATTTCTAATTTATATTAAATAGAACTAAGCATAGTGAATGGGAAAGCAAATGATTAAATAAGATAGGCTTGACATAACTTTCATGCCTTGTATTTAATCATGATATTGCAGGGTGGAAGGAATTGATTGTACGGTAACTACTCACTGAATGGGTTCTTGGTATTCTAAGCAGTGAATTCGTATTATCCGGATAGTCGCGATATGCTAAGAAGTATCCCTCACGATGTAGAATAAATATGATTAATTAATTATTTATATTTAATGAATTAGAGAATTTATATAAATAATGATAAAATAGTTTTATTATTATTGATTTCTACTACCGGCTTAATATTGAACCTACAGGGTCACACCATAAAAGAGAATGATTTAATGGTGGAGGAACTAATTAATAATGGTTGGTAATTACTTATTTGTGAAATAAATATTTAATTAGAAAATTTAATAATTTATTAAATGAGATTTAATTAATTGTAAATTTATTAAGAAAAGTTCTTAATATTATTAATTACGAATTAATTTTGGAAATTAAATCAAGTGAGAGAATTATTTCTAAAGTGTTTAGAAAAAGGATTAATAATTAAAAGGTGTTTTAATTATTAGTTAATAGGTTAATAAGAATAAAGGGTTAATAATAATAATATTTTATGGGAAAATTTTCAGCTGAAAATTTTTCCTATAAATATACAATTATAAACCCTTATTTTGCCTCAACCTAAAAAAAAGTTAAGAAAACCCTAATTCTCCCACCCCTTCCTCCTCCATTACATTGATCTCTTGGTGGATACCGGTGGAGTGGCTTCACACTTGAGGAGCAGCTAATAGGGATATCCGTTCGTCGTTCTTGGATTGCTTTTAAAGGTTAGAAATCGATCCCATATGATTTAATCACGATTTGTATGCTTTTATTTGGATTTTATATCAAGAAAATTGTTTTACCATGCTTCTGTGATATATAAAATCCTACAAAATGGCTACCCGACGGATGATCAACAAAGCTACCCGACGGATGATCAACAAAGCTACCCGACGGATGATCAACAAGGCTACCCGATGGATAAAAAGCATGTACCCGACATATGATCAATTCAAATATCTGTTGACAGTGACAACGCAGTCACATGCATCAAGTGTTTGCAAAAGGAATGTGGCAGCTTGTTTAGCAGGGTTTTGAGAGTAAAGAAGCATTACCATTTCCATGCAAGTTATGAAATTTTTAAAGTTGCTGGAATAGAGTAGTGAAGCAGCATGAAACTAGACTTTATAGGTTTTGTTTTATTATTCAGTCTTATTATCATGTAAAATTGGTGATATATAAATCAAGTGTAGCTAGTAGAACAAACTAACCAAGCAAACACATTTTTAGCAAATAAACATTTGTAAGCTGTATTCTGTAGAATTTCTCTGTAGTTTGTTTGTTCACTTGTAAAGCAGCTGTGAGCTATTCAAGCTTCACAGGGTTCTCTTGATATATATATATATATATATCTGGTGGATACATTCAAATCCACCGGAAAGTTTTAAAGACCTAAGTTTTTATTACTTTATGTTTGATTATTTTAACTCTGTATTCCGCATTTGCAAATCAAACAGTTAGATATAAATTGAGTTAGAACCATTTTTCATAAATCTCAAAAAGGAGTCAGAATTACATTCAACCCCCCTTCTGTAATTCTTGTTGTATTGTTAGGAAATAACAATTGGTATCAGAGTAAGCTCTTGAAGTACAAAGAGTTTAAAGATCACAACAAAACAACAAGATGAACAAGAACGATGTTGGAGTCAAAATTCCATTTCTGGATAAAGACAAGTATCATCACTGGAAGGTGAAGATGCACCTACATCTTCTTTCTCAAGATGAGGCCTATGTTGATTGCATAGAGAGAGGTCCTCATATTTCAATGAGAGCTGCTACTGGCAATGAGCCTTCAGTCCCCAAGCCTAGGCATGAATGGTTAGATCCTGATATTGAGCAAGTCGGGAAGGACAAAAAGTATAACGACTCGTACATTTCTGTAATATTTAAATGTGTATTTATTAAATAATTAAATAAATAAATTATGTGTATGGGTTTTATCGGTTGGATGCTAATTTTTTTAATATTTTATTAATTATGTGTGATTATTGGTGCTCGAGGATTGTTTGTGTAATTAGCGGTGACGTTGTGTTATTTGTTTCATGGTTAAAGGTGATTTTCTTCAAAATATATTTCCATAAATATTTGGATTGACTCTAAAATTATTTTTATCACTTTAAAATTTTATTTATTATTTTTAGGAATTTATGAAATTTAGAAATCAATATTTTATTGATTATTAATCTTTAAATGATTTCCCGATTGCATTATATTGTAAATTCAGTATTAAATTCAGAAGTGTTTCAAAAATTATGAAATTTGTACTTTATTAAGTTTGGAATATTTCGGGAATTTTAAAATTATTTTGGATATTTTTAGGATTTATTTGACTCGCGCGTTATTTCGTTTATTTGTAAAATAAGGATCCAGTGCATGTTTTAAAAATGATTTAAAAATCTTTAATAAATTTTGTTTAGTTAATTGTTAATTATTGTGCTGATTTTAAAATTATTTTGGTAAAATGTTAGAATTATTTTACTCGTAATTTGCCCGTTTAAATATACGTGATTCATGTTTTTGCGAGCTTTCAAAATAAGTATTGCAGATGGTAAATAATATTAACCAAAAACTTTCCCCAACCCTGTTTCTCTTACGAGCCCTAATTGCATCTCTCAGGTTAATCTCTCTCTGTGCTCTCTCTCAAATCTTTATCTCTCTCGCTCTCCTCTCTCCCTCTGCGACTCTCTTCATCTCTCTCTTTCTACTTTTTCTCTTCCCCCTCTTTTCCTTTTCTTTTCTTCCGTTTCTTCCCCAGGTCGCTCCATTTTGCCGCCTTGACTCTGTTCCTTCGGCCACCTGTTGCTTCCGGTCTTCCGGCGAGGTAACAGTGGTGGGCCTGTGATATTGTTTATGTGTGTGTGATTGCCGTGTATGTATAGCCTCTGTGTATATCTTGTAATTGTTCCCCTATTTCTCTGTTATGCTGTTCGGTTTGGCTATTTTGTTGTTATTTCTCTTCCCTGTTCCGGTTAAACTCACCGCTGCCGCGCGTGTTGCGAGTGCTGGTAGCGGGACCCGTCCCTGGTTGTTGCTGTGACTGTTATTGCGTATTGGACTTATATTATTTCGATGAAATTACTTAATTTCTGAAATAAATCAGTTATGTGATTGGTGATTCGTGAAATAAATATTTTATTGTGAGACTTATAGTAATTAATTGATGAAATTTACGAAGGATGCCCGATAATTACGGGAACCCGTAAATTTTATCGTCATCGGCGATAAGCTTCGGTGAGCCAATGGTGGACTATGATGATTCGATCTGAGTCCTACGATATAAAAAATACAAAATACGATTTAAATTATAAAATACGAATTAAAGCGTAAATATGGATAATAATGATTAACAATTATATTTAATTGATATTGGTGAATTGGATGAATTGACTGTTGTTGACTGAAATTGGTGGTTGGGTTTTGGATTGCGATTGATTGTGGTTGTGATTGTTTTTGACGTCGGGATGTTCGACGGGTTATATGATAATCAAAGGAGGTGCTGTCCGATTTTCGGAAAATTTAATTACGGAAATACGAGGCCGTACCCAATGGCTATCGGAACGTCAATCAATTATATGTAACTATTTTGTACGAAATCTGATTATGTGTTGTGATGAAATACTTACGAAAATCGATAACCCTAATTTCATAAAAGGAAAAATATACCTATTTTCTGAAAATGAACACCGAACCGACTTTTGAAGACGTGAACCCTAATTGATACGTGTATTATTATATTAAGAATGTTACGAGTCGGGTTTGTTAACGTATGGGTAGATTGTTAGCGAGGATAGTCAAGCATATTTGGACGTCTAATTTAGGGTATTTCGGTTCCTGTAGTATCCAGTCGAAATCCTTAGCATCCTGGTCGGTGCAAAGCCAGTCAGAAATTAATGTTAAAGCGTATTAGGGCAAGTACCCCTGACCATATCTTTATGGTTTAACATATGTGAATATAATGTTGTTTTATTCTCATAGTGGAACAGAACGATTTAAGTTACGTATCCCCTGGGTTTCAATATTGTTTCGTTGACTTGGTTTTGGGGGAAATGTAACTTCTGAAAATGCCTATCTCTAAAATTTTAAATAAAATGAAAATGTTTTGGAAAATGTGATGTGTTATAATTGTTGTGACAAGAGATAGGTAAGTGATTTGGAAAACTGGATAAAAATGATCAGATAATTGGATGAGTGTGCGCAGGAGGCCCGTAACGGCCTGGAAGTTTGTGTTAGGAATATGTATATTAGTTTGATGATAAGTTAAATAAAACACTTAAGTAGAAATCTAGTGTTTGTAGCCTCAACGGATAAGACCATCTTGGCTATTCGTTGAAGGAGTAGCTTTACTTAGAAATGAGTTTAGTATTGTAGCACATTTCAGTCTCTGTATTTAAGTTGTACTTCTTAGAGGTTGTGGGAAATTATCAGTCATGTTGACTACTAGTGGATATGCAAATAGGAGGGCTAATTGTAAATATTTCATGCCTTGTAATTTTGTATAAGTGAAATAGCATCAACTGTTATTAAAGGCCTTCAACGGATGAGAAACAAAGCTTCAACGGATGTCTCTAAAGCTTCAATGGATAACATCCATCAACGGATGAGTGTTTCAACGGATAATGCTTCAACTGCTAATGCATCAATGAATAAAAGCTTCAATGGATGCCTAGTTCAAATAGCAGTTGATAGTGACAATTCATAAGCTGACAGAGGCACATGGGTTGACAGAGACAAACTGTAATGTGGCAGTCTCTAGGAGGAATCAAGAAAATGCAGCATTTCCATTCTGGTGCAAACAAGGAAGTATTCAAAGATTCACAGCCAAACCTAAATTGCATTGGATAGAGAAATGAAGAAAAAACATGTGAAGAACCTTTTAATTGTATTTTACAGTTTTGTCTTCACTTGTAAACTTGGTGATATATAAACCAAGTAGCAACTAGTAATTAGATGTGAATTTTCCAGAGCTATTTAGAAAAATCCAGAGAGAAAATCATCTAGTTTGTACTAGGAAGCAGCTGTGATTTAATTCTTTGAATCACAGATTTTCTGAAATAACACATCTCTGGTGGAACAACAAATCCACCAGAAAAGTTTTTAAGTCTGTTGTGTTCTTTACATTTGTGTTTGAATATATATCTGTCTACATTAGCTCAAAGCAATTCACACACACTTGCTCATCAAAACACATAGACTAGAAACTGCTCAAAACTTGAAAAAGTTTTGAGTTTTACATTCAACCCCCCTTCTGTAAAACTCATTGTTAGTTCACTGGGAATAACAGTTAGCGTAAGAAGCAAAGTGGTTGCGCACCCTATTATAACCACCAGCCCAGCGTGACAGAGACCTAGCTAGTCTCTGAGTTCCGGAACAAGTTTCATAGGATAGCCTGATCAGCTGTCTCACCAGGGATCATTCAATACTTTTGTATCTGAGCAAATGATTTTGAGGTTCCCGGAGAGGAACAAGTTTTATAGGTCCTGTGATGGGACAAGTTTTATGGTTCCCGTAACGGAACAAATAGTTTTATAGGTCCTGCAATGGGACGAATGATTTGAAAATGAAAGTAGCATGCTAAAATTTAACCCTGGTATTTACACAACACAATTAATAAAATGTTTTAGAGAGCATGCTAGCTATTAAGATCCAGTTTTTAACAGTTCATCAGTTTTCACCTGTTTACGCTTGTTTTACTTGTTTTCTACTAACAAGTTGTGATTTCTGTTCCTACAATTGTTCATTATAAATTGTTTTAGTTAGTAGTACTGTTGAGCGGTTGATCGCTCACTCTTGCAAATGTGTTTGTATATTTTCGCATAGCAGATGCCTAGGAGATGTTGTTGTCTTGCTAAGGGTCAGTTTCCAATTCCTCATGTGTCGAGCTCCTCTAAATGGGTTGTGTCTGACCAAGTGTGGTCTGTGAGTTACTGTAGAATAATAGTCATGGCAGGTTGCTTTCAATAAGTTGGTTCGTAATAAGTGTGTAACCTAAATTAGACTTGAACCTGGAAAAGATCTTGTGGAAGAGTTGTTTATATTGAAATAAAGTAAGTTAGTTGTGTTATAGTTGTAGTTTCATGTTGTTAGTGACGTCAACTCCTGACCCGGGGTTGAGGCCGTCACAGGTTGGTATCAGAGCTACAGGTTTAAGTCCCTGATTTAGGTTAGGAATAAAGTCAAAAAGGTGTAGAGTTGGTGTATAGGGTGTGAATCAGCAACTCACATCTAAAGGAGCAAGTTTAAGAGTCTAGTCGAGGGTTTGAAGGTGTAACCCTGGCATATCTTGAGGATTCTGGAACTGCCCTGATCTTTAGTGTGTTTTCTCTGGTATATGTGCCATTGGTAATGGCCAATATGGATTCCTAGATAGTTTTTCCACGAGAATGAGTCCGACCATATGAATTTAGTTAGTAAGTTGCTATATTAGTTGGTGGCCGTTATAGGTATTGTTGCATGCTGCTAGTGTTGTGTTGTTATTATTGTTGTTATTTTATTGTTGCAATTGTTGCTGATTTTGTTAAATCTAGCCACTCATTACAGTCGGACCCCAACTCAATGAGGGTCGGAATATTTTGTTGCGGCAGCATTCTCTTGGCACATGAAAATATTGCTACCCGGGGGCAATTCTTTTAAACTAAAATCATTTGCTATGTTTCAGGAGAATGCCGCCCACGAAGAATATTCCATCCAATTCCTCTAGCAGAGCTTCTGAAGGGGGCCCAGTTATGGGTGAGTTGCTAGATTTGCTGTGCCAACAGTTTAATCAAATGGCTCAGCAGCAAGAACAATTTCAGCAGCAGCAATTTCTACAACAACAACAACAACAACAACAGTTCATACAGCAGCAACAACAAATTCAACAACAACAGCTGCAGCTTTAGCAGCAACCTCAGCAAAGAGAAGTGAACTAAACTGTGAGTTTTAAATCTTTTCAGTCGGTAAAACCCCCAGAGCTTAAGGGCGAGGTGGACCCAGTTGCTGCCAGGATTTGGCTAAAAGAAATAGAGAAAGCTTTCACCCTCATGCAAGTAAGTGATAATCTTAGATCAGACTATGCGAGCTATTTTCTCAAGGGTGAAGCGAATTATTGGTGGGAATCCACCCGTGCCGTGGAAGGAGAAGGCGCTGTCTCTTGGGCCAGGTTTACAGAGTTGTTTTTGGAAAAATATTTTCCGGATTGTTTGCAGAACCAGTTGGAGGTTGGGTTTTTGGAATTGAAGAAGGATGAAAAGAGTGTGGCCGAGTATGAGGCCAAGTTTACGGAATTGGCCCGATTGGTGTCTGTGTATGTGAGTATTGAAGCTCAAAAAGCGAAGAGGTTCCAGCAGGGGCTGAAGCCAGAAATTCGCAGTGGGGTTCTAGCCTTGCAGCTCAAAACATATCCCTCTGTAGTTCAGGCCGCTTTAGTAATTGAAAGTGATCAGAAGTTGGCTGCCAAGGAAAAGGGTGATAAGAAGCGGAAATCTGAAAGCATCACTGATGAAATGAATCCAGGAGGATCCAGTCAAAGGTTTCAGAAGAGGTTTGGCCAGAACAAAAATAAAAGATTTAGAAGACAGAATTTTCCTCAGGCTAGGTCTGCTGCCACCTCAGTTGCCTCCACTCCAGCTCAGTCATCAAACTCAGTAATGAATTATAAGGTATTTGGGAAAAGACATAGTGGCCCATGCAAAAGGGATATTCAGTGCTTCAAATTCCATCAAAAGGGTCATTACGCATCAGAATACAATTCAGAGAAACCCGCAGTTACTTGCTATAACTGTGGGAAGGTGGGACATGTGGCTCGGAGGTGTACGACAGCTACTCAAGGTACTGCATCTCAAGGATCGACATCCAGCACAGCTAAAGCCAGAACTTTCAAAATGACAAAAAGGTCCAATGCTCAGGACTCGGACATAGTGGCAGGTCCGCTCTCTCTCAACTCCGTACCTGTTAAAGTTTTATTTGATTCAGGAGCATCTAAGTCTTTTATATCAAAGGATTGTGTGGTTAAAATGGACTTAATGTTAGAAGATTTGGCTAAACCTTTGACTATAGAAGTAGCCAATCAGGATAGAGTTTCAGTGAGTCAGTTTTTCCCTAAGTGTCAATTGGAAATCCACGGGTACTCTTTTCCGGCTGATCTAATACCCTTCGAGCTAGGAGAGTTCGACGTGATTTTAGGAATGGATTGGTTGTCCCAGTATAAGGCTAACATTGATTGTAAGAAGAAGAAAATTTTGATGGTTACTGAGGATAATATTAAGGTGACTTATCAAGGACAAAGGCAAGAAAAGAAATTTCTCTCGATATTACAGACAAAGAAATTGTTAAGACAAGGATGCGAAGCTTACTTAGCACATGTGGTAGACGTGGAGAAAGAAGTACTTGACCTAGACAAGATTCTAATCATAAGGGAATTCTCAGACGTTTTTCCAGATGAATTGCCCGGATTGCCACCGGATCGTGAGATTGAGTTTTCCATCGACTTAGTTCCCGAAGCAGAACCAGTTTCAAAGGCTCCTTATCGCATGGCTCCAGTTGAAATGAAAGAACTAGCTAAGCAACTCTAGGAATTGTTGGACAAAGGCGTGATTAGGCCAAGTGTATCTCCGTGGGGTGCTCCAGTACTATTCGTAAAAAAGAAGGATGGAAGTATGAGATTGTGTATCGATTATCGGGAGTTAAATAAGTTGACCATTAAAAATAAGTATCCCCTGCCAAGAATAGATGACCTGTTTGACCAACTTAAGGGAGCGTGTTGTTTCTCGAAGATTGACTTGAGATCAGGTTATCATCAATTAAAGATTAAGCCTGAAGACATACCAAAGACTGCATTCAGAACCCGATATGGACACTATGAGTTCTTAGTGATGTGTTTGGATTGACCAATGCACCAGCTGCCTTCATGAATTTAATGAACCGGGTGTATAAAGAATACTTGGATAAGTGTGTGATTGTATTTATTGATCACATCCTCATCTATTTGAAGACTAGAGAAGATCATGCTAACCATCTGAGGATTGCCCTGCAAAGGCTAAGAGAGAAGCAGTTGTACGCAAAGTTTTCGAAGTGCGAATTTTGGTTGGATAAAGTTCAATACTTAGGTCATATAGTAGGAAAGATGGAATTAAAGTGGATCCCATAAAGATTGAGGCTGTATCCAAGTGGGAGCAACCAAAGACCCCGACGGAAGTCAGAAGTTTTCTTGGATTAGCAGGTTATTATTGAAGATTTGTAAAGGATTTCGCCAAGATTGCGATTCCATTGACCAAGTTGACCAGGAAGAATGAGAAATTTAATTGGACGGAGAAGTGCGAGGAAAGCTTCCAAGAATTGAAAAAGAGATTAGTAACAGCTCCAGTACTAGCGTTGCCAGATGAGACAAGAAACTTCGTAATCTATAGTGATGCTTCCTTGAAAGGTTTGGGTTGTGTATTAATGCAACATGATAAAGTCATTGCCTACACTTCCAGACAATTAAAACATCATGAGCAAAAGTATCCAGTACATGATCCGGAGTTAGCAGCAATCATGTTCGCATTGAAGCTGTGTAGACATTACTTATACGGAGAAAAATGCGAGATTTACACGGATCATAAAAGTTTAAAGTATATATTCACCTAGAAGGATCTAAACATGCGATAACGGAGATGGCTAGAACTAATTAAGGATTATGATTGTTCCATTAATTACCATCCAGGCAAGGCCAATGTAGTGGCGGATGCCCTGAGCAGGAACGAAAGGTTGAATGCGATCAAAGTTTCCGAGGAACTCGCCAAAGAATTGGAAAAGCTGGAAATTGAATTTCAAGTGCCAGATGAAAATATAGGAAACTGTATGAGATTACTTTTCAGCCGGAATTGATGGATAAGATTAGGAAGTGTCCGGAAGGAATGATGGATCAAAGATTAGATAGTTTAACTGGAGAAGAACTTTGCACACAAAAGGATAACAAGGGTATGTATAGGTTTTCCTCAAGGATATGAATTCCTAATGTGGTTGAACTAAGGAATGAGATATTACGGGAAGCTCATAATTCTAAGTTTTCCATTCACCCGGGAAGCACTAAGATGTACCAAGATTTGAAGATGTACTTTTGGTAGCCAGGAATGAAAAAGGAAATTGCAAATTGGGTTCACAAATGCCATGTATGCCAGACAGTGAAGACAGAACATCAAAGACCAAGTGGATTGTTGCAACCTTTGGAGATTTCATAGTGGAAATGGGAGGAAATCGTGATGGATTTTGTAGTAGGACTACCAAAGATGAAATCGAGCCATGATGCGATTTGGGTAATTATTGATAGAGTGACCAAGTCTGCACATTTCCTTACGATCAATGAAAAGTATTCTTTGGACAGGCTAGTTAAATTATATTTGGATGAAATTATGACCAAGCATGGAGTCCCTGTTTCAATCGTATCTGATCGAGATCCAAGATTTAATTCCAGATTTTGGACGAAATTCCAGGAATGTTTAAGGACAAAATTGAAAATGAGTACCGCCTACCATCCCCAGATAGATGGCCAAAGTGAAAGAACCATTCAGACGATAGAAGATATGTTAAGGGTTTGTGCTTTGGATTTTAAAGGAAATTGGGACGAGCACTTTCCACTGATCGAGTTTTCTTATAATAACAGTTATCATGCCAGTATAGGAATGCTGCCCTACAAAGCTCTGTATGGACGTAAGTGTAGGTCCCCTCTCTATTGGGATGAAGTAGGAGAAAAATAATTATTAGGCCCTGAATTGGTTCAACAGACCAAGAACGCAGTTGTATTGATTCGGAAAAGGTAAGAAGCAGCTCAGGATAAACAAAAAAGAACGCGAACCTTCATCGAAAGGACGTGGATATGGAAATAGGATCGTTGGTGTTACTAAAAGTGTCGCCCTAGCAAGGATTGGTTAGATTTGGGCAGAAAGGCAAGTTAAGTCCTAGATATATCGGACCTTTTAAAATATTGAGGAAAGTTGGTAAAGTTGCATATGAGTTGGCATTGCCACCGCAGTTACAACACATCCATAATATATTCCACGTGTCCATGCTGAAGAGTTATATCCCTGATTCGAACCAAGTTATTGAATATGAACCGATCGAGCTTCAACCAAATTTGTCCTACGTGGAACGGCCGATCCAGATCCTATATCGTAAAGAGCGAGTTCTTAGAAATAATTATATTCCCATAGTTAAAGTACTGTGGCGGAATCCTCGAGTAGAAGAGTCCACTTGGGAATTAGAGTTAGATATGCATGACAAATATCCTCATTTGTTTAATTAGATCAGATTCTGAGGACATAATCTTTTTAAGGGGGGAAGGATATAATGACTCGTACATTTCTGTAATATTTAAATGTGTGTTTATTAAATAATTAAATAAATAAATTATGTGTATGGGTTCTGTCGGTTGGATGTTAAATTTTATTAATATTTTATTAATTATGTGTGATTATTGGTGTTCGAGGATTGTTTGTGTAATTAGCGGTGACGTTGTGTTATTTGTTTCATGGTTAAAGGTGATTTTCTTCAAAATATATTTCCATAAATATTTGGATTGACTCTAAAATTATTTTTATCACTTTACAATTTTAGTTTATTATTTTTAGGAATTTATGAAATTTAGAAATCAATATTTTATTGATTATTAATCTTTAAATGATTTTCCGATTGTATTATATTGTAAATTCAGTATTAAATTCAGAAGTGTTTTAAAAATTATGAAATTTGTACTTTATTAAGTTTGGAATATTCCGGGAATTTTAAAATTATTTTGGAGATTTTTAGGATTTATTTGACCCGCGCGTTATTTCGTTTATTTATAAAATAAGGATCCAGTGCATGTTTTAAAAATGATTTAAAAATCTTTAAAAATTATGTTTAGTTAATTGTTAATTATTGTGATAATTTTAAAATTATTTTAGTAAAATGTTAGAATTACTTTACTCGTAATTTGCCCTGTTTAAATATACGTGATTCGTGTTTTTGCGGGCTTTCAAAATAAGTGTTGCAGATGGTAAATAATATTAATACCTAATATTAACCAAAAACTTTCCCCAGCCCTGTTTCTCTTACGAGCCCTAATTGCCTCTCTCAGGTTAATCTCTCTCTGCCCTCTCTCTCAAATATTTATCTCTCTCGCTCTCCTCTCTCCCTCTGCGACTCTCTTCATCTCTCTCTTTCTTCTTTTTCTCTTCCTCTCTCTTTTCCTTTTCTTTTCTTTCGTTTCTTCCCCTGGTCGCCCCGTTTTGGCGCCTTGACTCTGTTCCTCCGGCCACCTGTTGCCGCCGGTCTTCCGGCGAGGTAACAGTGGTGGGCTTGTGATATTGTTTGTGTGTGTGATTGCCGTGTATGTATAGCCTCTTTGTATATCTTGTAATTGTTCCCTATTTCTCTGTTATGTTGTTCGATTTGGCTGTTTTGTTGTTGTTTCTCTTCCCTGTTCCGGTGAAACTCACCGCTGCCACGCATGTTGGTAGCGGGACCCGTCCCTGGTTGTTGATGTGACTGTTATTGCGTATTTGACTTATATTATTTCGATGAACTTACTTAATTTCTGAAATAAATCAGTTATGTGATTGGTGATTCGTGTAATAAATATTTTATTGTGGGACTTATAGTAATTAATTGATGAAATTTATGAAGGATGCCCGATAATTACGGGAACCCGTAAATTTTATCGCCGTCGACGATGAGCTTCGGCAGCCAACGGTATACGATTTAAATTTTAAAATACGAATTAAAGCGTAAATACAGATAATAATGATTAATAATTATATTTAATTGATATTGGTGAATTGGCGAGTTGACGTTGTTGACTGAAATCGGTGGTTCGGTTTTGGATTGCGATTGATTGTGGTTGTGATTGTTTTTGACGTCGGGATATTCGACGGGTTAGCCGATAATCAAAGGAGGTGCTGCCCGATTTCCTGAAAATTTAATTACGAAAATACGAGGCCGTACCCAATGGCTATCGGAACGTCGATCAATTATATGTAACTATTTTGTACGAAATCTGATTATGTGTTGTGATGAAATACTTACGAAAATCAATAACCCTAATTTCATAAAAGGAAAAATATACCTATTTTCTAAAAACGAACACCGAACCGACTTTTGAAGACGTGAGAATATGTGTATTATTATATTGAGAATGTTACGAGTCGAGTTTGTTAACGTATGGGTAGATTGTTAGTGAGGATAGTCAAGCATATTCGGACGTCTAATTTAGGGTATTTCGGTTCCTGTAGGTTCCAGTCGAAATCCTTAGCATCCTGGCCTGTGCAAAGCCAGTCAGAAATTAGTGTTAAAGCGTATTAAGGCAAGTACCCCTGACCATATCTTTATGGTTCAACATATATGAATATAATGTTGTTTTATTCTCATAGTGGAGCAGAACGATTTAAGTTACGTATCCCCTGGGTTTCAAATTGTTTCGTTGACTTGGTTTTGGGGGAAAAGTAACTTCTGAAAATGCCTATCTCTAAAATTTTAAATAAAATGAAAATGTTTTGGAAAATGTGTTGTGTTATAATTGTTGTGACAAGAGATAGGTAAGTGATTTGGAAAACTGGATAAAAATGATCAGATAATTGGATGAGTATGCGCAGGGAGGCCCGTAACGGCCTGGAAGTTAGCGTAAGAGGCGAAGTGGTTGCGCACCCTATTATAACCACCAGCCCAGCGTGACAGAGACCTAGCTAGTCTCTGAGTTCCGGAACAAGTTTCATAGGATAACCTGATCAGCTGTCTCACCAGGGATCATCCAATACTTTTATATCTGAGCAAATGATTTTGAGGTTCCCGGAGAGGAACAAGTTTTATAGGTCCTATGATGGGACAAGTTTTATGGTTCCCGTAACGGAACAAATAGTTTTTAGGTCCTGCGATGGGATGAATGATTTGAAAATGAAAGTAGCATGCTAAAATTTAACCCTGGTATTTACACAACACAATTAATAAAATGTTTTAGAGGGCATGCTAGCTATTAAGATCCAGTTTTCAACAGTTCATCAGTTTTCACCTGTTTACGCTTGTTTT
Organism: Apium graveolens; assembly: GCF_009905375.1. Taxonomy (NCBI): domain Eukaryota; kingdom Viridiplantae; phylum Streptophyta; class Magnoliopsida; order Apiales; family Apiaceae; genus Apium; species Apium graveolens. The sequence goes on along the minus strand of NC_133649.1, from coordinate 262,979,263 downwards.
ACTAGTTTTCTACTAACAAATTATGATTTCTGTTCCTACAATTTTTCATTATAAATTATTTTAGTTAGTATTCATATAGTGGTACTGCTGAGCGGTTGATCGCTCACTCTTGCAAATGTGTTTGTATATTTTCGCATTGCAGATGCCTAAGAGATGTTGCTGTCTTGGTAAGGGCCAGTTTCCAATTCCTCCTGTGTTGAGCTCCTCTGAATGGGTTGTGTCTGACCAAGTGTGGTCTGTGAGTTGCTGTAGATAATAGTCATGGCAGGTTGCTTTCAATAAGTTGGTTTGTAATAAGTGTGTAACCTAAATTAGACTTGAACCTGGAAAAGATCTTGTGGAAGAGTTGTTTATATTGAAATAAAGTAAGTTAGTTGTGTTATAGTTGTAGTTTCATATTGTTAGTGACGTCAACTCCTGACCCGGGGTTGAGGCCGTCACAAAATGACCAAGAATATTTTATTCAATGGAGTTGATGGTGAAATGTTTGACAACATCATCAATTACAAGACAACCAAGGAGGTTTGGGACACCATCTAAATTATCTGTGGTGGTACTGAGCAAGTTAGAGAAAATAAGATGCAGCTACTAATTCAGCAATATGAGCACTTTCATTGTGAAGACAGTGAAACTCTCACTGACATATTTAGTAGGTTTAAAAAGTTACTAAATGCTTTGAAGTTGCATGGAAGAGTCTATCAGACAAAAGACTCCAATCTCAAGTTCCTTAGATCTCTTCCAAAGGAATGGAAACCAATGACAGTCTCACTGAGAAATTCTCAGGATTACAAGGAGTTTACCTTGGAGAGACTGTATGGCATCCTGAAAACTTATGAGCTTGAAATAGAGCAAGATGAGAGGATGGAGATAGGAAAGAAGAAAGGAGGGTCCATAACACTGGTTGCTGAGTTGGAAAAGGAGAAGGAAGTGAAGGTAGAAGTTGTTGAGTCTACTACAAAGGTCTGTGAAAACAAGGGCAAGGGGCTGGTAGCTGAAAATGAAGATTCTTTGAGCCAAGGATGATATGGATGATATTGATGAACATCTTGCATTCCTTTCCTAGAAGATTTGCCAATCTCAAGTTCAAGAAGAACTTTAGAGCAACTAAGCCAAATAGAAACATGGTGGATAAATCAAAATTCAAATGTTTCAAATGTGGCTTGGCAGGGCATTTTGCCAGTGAGTGTAGAAAGTCAGATTCCAGCAAGAAGAAGTTTGAGCCTGTGGATTATAAACAGAAGTATTTTAAGTTGCTCAAACAAAAGGAAAGGGCTTTTATTACACAAGAAAATGACTGGGCAGCAGATGGCTTGGATGAGGATAATGATGCCAGCTATGTAAATCTAGCCCTAATGGCCAAATCTGATGAAACAGAAATAAGTTCTTCAAGTAATCAGGTAATCACCACTAACATAGCACATTTATCTAAAGTTGAGTGTAATGATGCAATTAATGACATGTCTACAAAATTATATCATTTGTGTGTTACACTTAAGTCTCTCACTAAGGAAAATGCTAAAATCAAAGAAAACAATTTATTTTTAAGTGAGAGGAATAATGTGCTAGACTCTCAGTTTATTGATTTTGAGAAATTGAGAATAGAATGTAATATTGCTATGAAGGAATTAACTGAGTACTTGAAGAAAGAAGAGATTTTGAAGAAGCAACTTGAACGAGAACAGGAGGTGATTAAGGCATGGAAATCATCTAGAGATGTTCATGCTCAAATCACCAAAGTTCAAGGTATTGAGTCCTTTTGTGATGCAGCCTGGAAAAAGAGTAAGGAGAAGCTGGAATCCAATTTGGTTGAAGGATTGCTAACATGTGTGGACTCGATGGATGATGAGAGTCATCCGTCGGATAATCAAAAGGATTATCCGTCGAGTGATACAAATCATCATCCATCGCCTGTGAGCAAACCTGTGAGCAAAGCCAAACTTGCCAAGTTAAATGAAAAGTATGGATCAGTTTCTAAAAACTTTGTTTCAAGAGAATCAAGTCAAGTGAAGAAGGAGAAGGAAGTGAAAAATAATAGAAAGGGGAAAGTTGGGATTAACAAACATAACAACTACACACCTGATAAATATGCTTCATGAAAAATATGTGTTAAGTGTGGTAGTGTTAATCATCTGTCTGTTAATTGCAAACTTGATATGCCTACTCCTATATCTGTACCATCTTCTTTTCCCAACATGAATTCCATGCCTTCTATGCCTATGAATGCTATGTCTGCACAGAATATGAATGTACAATTTGCTAATATGCCATTTGCACCTAATCCTTATTATGATGCATTTAGTATGCCTCAAATGTCATTTAGCGTACCTTACTGGAATATCATGTCTGCAAACAAGCACACCTTTTCCTGTTAATCAAAATGTGCATGATAATTATGTTTTAATGACTAGGTTTCAAAGGTCCAACTCAGATGACTAAGGATGAATCTGATATTCCCAAGTCAAATAAGATCAAACCTAAGAAACAAAAGAAGAAAGCTAACAAGGCAGGACCCAAGGAAACTTGGGTACCAAAATCAACTTGATTTGGTTTTGATGTGTGCAGGGAAATAGAAAGAATCTGTGGTACTTGGATAGTGGTTGTTCAAGACATATGACTGGAGATTCTACCCTGCTCACAGAGTTCAAGGAGAGAGCTGGCCCAAGTATTACTTTTGGAGATGACAGCAAGGGTTATACTGTGGGATATGGCTTGATTTCGAAAGGACAATATCATCATTGAGGAGGTTGCCTTAGTGGATGGTCTCAAGCACAATTTGTTGAGTATTAGACAGCTTTGTGATAAAGGAAATTCAGTAACCTTTAATTTAGAAGCATGTGTTATGACTAACAAAAGAAGCAACAAAGTGCTTCTCACTGGAGTGAGAAAAGGAAATGTGTACCTAGCTGACTTCAACTAATCAAATGCAGAATCTGGCACTTGTCTTCTTAGTACAGCAAGTCAAGATGAAAGTTGGTTGTGGCACAAGAAGCTATCTCATCTAAACTTCATGACCATGAATGAGCTTGTCAAGAAAGAACTGGTTAGAGGTATTCCTCAAATGGAGTTTTCTAAGGATGGAATGTGTGATGCCTGCCAGAAAGGAAAGCAGATTAAAGCATCAGTCAGGAAGAAGCTTGATTCAATAATTGTAGAACCTCTGCAATTGCCTATACATGGATTTGTTTGGACTAGTCAATGTGTTATCCATCTCAAGAAAAAGATTTTACCTAGTAATTGTAGATGATTTCTCAAAGTTCTCTTGGACATATTTCCTAAAGTCTAAAGATGAGTCTAGTGAAATCATCATCAATCATATAAGGCAAGTCAACAATCATCCTGATTTCAAAGTTAGAAGAATCAGGAGTGACAATGGAACTGAGTTCAAGAATTCTGTTATGAGAGCATTTTAGTGACGAGAATGGGATTATGCATGAGTTTTCAGCAGCAAGAACTCCACAACAAAATGTAGTAGTGGAAAGAAAGAACAGATCACTTATTGAAGCTACAAGGACACTGCTTGAAAAATCAAAGTTACCAACATAATTCTGGGCTGAAGCTGTAAATACTGCATGCTACACTCAGAATATTTCTTTGGTTAATCAAGCAAAGTGTATGACACCCTACCAATTGTTCAAGAACAAGAAGCCAACTCTAAATTTTCTTCATGTCTTTGGCTGCAAATATTATATCTTGAGAAATCAAACTGATCAAAATGGAAAGTTTGATGCTAAAGCAGATGAAGGAATTTTTGTTGGATATGCTGTTGGTAAAGCATATAGAGTCTACAATCTAAGAACCAACATTGTTATGGAATCAATCCATGTTGTGTTTGATGATAAGAAGATTGAAGGACTACAAGATGGAGATTACCATGAGAGCCTCAAGTTTGATAATGTGGAAATGATTAGTGATGACAGTGATGATGAAAGTGATCAGGAAACAATAACAAAGGATATTGCAGAAAAATCTATTATTAATGAAGCACAAAATTCAACATCTGTCGAGTTGCAAAATGCTTCATCCATCGGGAGACAATCTGCTTTATCCGTCGGGAGACAATCTGCTTTATCCATCGGAACTCAAAATGCACCATTTGTCGGGTCATCAAAAGAAGCTGAAAAGTCAGAATAGATCACTTACAGAAAGTTCCCCTTTCTCAAATCAAAGATCTATAAATTCAGGGGGAGTTTCTAATAATCAAAACTCAGATACACATCATCACAACAATGAGGCCTTTTCATCTAGAGCTAATCTACCTCAACAAAGAAAATGGACAAAAGATCACCCCTTTGAGCTCATCATTGGTGATGTATCTTCTAGAGTTCAAACAAGGAGAGCAACTCAAGAAGAATGTCTATATAGCAACTTCCTATCTAAGGAAGAACCAAAGAATGTAGAAGAAGCTTTGTTGGATCTTGATTGGATTTTAGCTATGCAGGAGGAGCTAAACCAATTTGAAAGGAATAAAGTATGGAAGCTGGTACCCAAGCCTAAAGGAAAGAATCCAATTGACACCAAATGGGATATTCAGAAACAAGATGGATGAAAATGGCATAGTGGTCAGGAACAAAGCTAGACTGGTTTCTAAGGGCTATTGTCAACAAGAAGAATAGATTTTGATGAAACTTTTGCTTTTGCAAGACTTGAAGCCATCAGAATTTTCTTAGCCTATGCAGCCCATGCCAATTTCAAGGTCTATCAAATGGATGTCAAGAGTGCTTTTCTAAATGGATATTTGAAGGAGGAACTCTATAGTCAGTCAGCCTCCTAGTTTTGAAGATCCAAATTTCCCAAATCATGTCTACTGTCTTTTGAAAGCACTATATGGACTGAAGCAAGCACCTAGAGCCTGGTATGACACTTTATCAAAGTTCCATTTGGAAAATCACTTCACAAGAGGTACTATGGATAAAACCTTATTCTTTAGAAATGTTAATGGCTCTAGTATACTTGTTCAAATTTATGTAGATGATATTATATTTGGCTCTATAGATGAAAAACTTTGCAAAAAAATTGCCAAATTGATGCAAAGTAAGTATGAAATGAGCATGATGGGAGAACTAACTTATTTTCTTGGTTTACAAGTTAAGCAAGTTAGTGATGGAATATTCATTAGTCAAACTAAATACATTCATGATCTTTTAAAGAAGTTTGATCTAATGGATTGCACATCTGCAAAAACTCTCATGGCCACTGCCACTAAGCTTGAATTAAACACTACTGAAAAGTCTGTGGATATTTCAAGTTATAGGGGCATGGTTGGCTCACTTCTGTACTTAACAGCTAGTAGGCCAGATATAATGTTTGCTACTTTTCTTTGTGCTAGATTTCAGGCTGATCCTAGAGAATATCACCTAGTGGCTATTAAAATTTTTTCAGATATCTCAAGGAAACACCAAAACTTGGCATTTGGTACCCTAGAGATTCTGGTTTTGATCTAACTGGTTACTCAAATGCAGACTATGCAGGTTGTAAAATAGACAGAAAAAGTACAACAGGAACCTACCAATTTCTAGGAAACAATCTTGTGTCCTGGTTTAGTAAAAAGCAAAATTCAGTTTCTACTTCTATAGCTGAAGCTGAATACATTGTTGCTGGTAGTTGCTGTGCACATATTTTATGGATGAAAAACCAACTGTTGGACTATGGTCTACAAATGGATATGATTCCTATTTTCTATGATAACACAAGTGCAATTGTCATCACTGAAAATCCTGTACAGCATTCAAGAACAAAGAACATAGACATCAAGTACCACTTCATAAGAGAACATGTGATGAATGGTACTGTGGAACTGCATTTTGTTCCAAGTGAAAAGCAGCTTGCAAATATATTTACCAAACCACTTGATGAATCCACCTTTTCAAGGTTGGTAAGTGAATTAGGTATGCTTAATTTCTCTTGAATTATTTCAGATATTTTGCAAGTGGTTATGTAGCCAGAAATTTAATTGATTTTTCTGTTTTGGATGAAATTTTGGCAAGTCAAAATCTACATCCCGACGGATGATCATTATCCATCGAGTTTGATCATCCGTCGGAATACTATTTGTCAATAAAATCAATTATTTTTATGGAATATTTTATAACTCGACGGATAATTGATTTATCCTCATCCGTCGAATTGTCTCAATCCTAGCCGTTAATTCCCTGAACATTATCCATCGAGTATACTTATAGCTTGTAAGCATGACACGACGGATAAGTGACGTAATTTTTACAGTTTATTTATTTTTTAAACGGCTATTTTGGGAAATTTTTATTGGTTACTTTATTTTACTTTATTATTTTTTACAGTTATTTTCTGAGATAGTATAAAAGCAAATTCAATTTTATTCATTTCTTTTATCATTCTCAAGATTCAATTGCCCTAATTTCTTTCTTCTCAAAAGCAAACTCTCTCTCTGCAAATTTCAAATATTTAACAATGGCACATGTAGTGAAAATCATGTATTAAACCGGTTATATCTATGAGAAAAACAACTTCTCAGCTTTGGTAAATAAGGAGATTCAATTATCTGGTGACTATCACAAAATGATGGATTTTGTGAAGAACTGCAAACTCAACTATGCCATGCTGGAATCACCCACCATTTACTGTGAGGTTTTTGAAGAGATATGGACAACTGCAATGTACAACTCGACAGACAAGACCATCACATTCACTCTGAAAGGTAAGCAGTTTTGCATAAATAGTGATATTGTTAAAGCATGCTTCAAGATTCCTGATAATACTGTAACTGCTCCATACACAAATACTGACATTGTTAATATGCTTAATCCATGGGCTATGCACTCACTACTTCTAAATTAAGTGAAATTAGGAGGATTGGGTCTTAGGAAAGAATGGAGTTACCTGTGTGATGTAGTAACTAAGGTATATTCTGGTAAAATTAGTAACTTTGACTCTATAAACATCTCTATGCTTAACATGCTTTATATGCTAGTTACTGATAAGTACTTTAATTTCAGTGATTTGGTTTTGTTTGAGTTAGGCTTTAAGTTAGGAGAGATCAATAAGAGAGGTAAAAGTGTCTATTATGCTAGATTCTTTATGATGCTTGCTAACCATCTTATTGAAGATATTGTGATTGAGAACCCAACTAACAAGTTAAATTGTTGGGTTCAAGAAAGAAGGATCATTGCAGATTTAAACAGAGCAAACCATCACAAGGAGGTTCCCTTATACTACTTTCCAGTAATTGAGGGACCTCAGGTAAGTGAGGTAATTTCTTCTGTCTCTACTCTTCCAACCTCACAAATTTCTTTGCTTTCTAATGTAGCTATGGAAACTGTGTCAATGACCCAACAATTGCCTACCCAAGCTACCAAACCAACAAAAGTTTCTAAATCCAAAGCTAAAAAAGTCCCCCTCTGATTTCTTTCAAAAGAAATCAGTTGTAAAATCCACCAAACCTAAAGAGGGGAGTGTGAAGGTGGGAAAGAAAGGTGAGGGACAGGGTGAAAATCAAAGAAGCCCTAAGGATAAGGTTGAAGATGTGAGTGTTTCCCAGCCTAGCCACACTGCAGTTTCTTAACAAACTGTAGTGCTTAAAAAGGATTTAAGCTCATTACTAGTTGCATCCTCCCAAAAGGATGTGACTATTGAAGCAAAGCTCTCAGCCAAGAGCACAGGCCAAGAGGGTAAGGGACACAAGCTCACCCCAAACTTATACCAGAAAAAAGAAACCAAAAACCCTTGGGGATGCACAGGGCTCACACACTGTGCAAACTGGTGCAAAAGACCCAGTCACTGCACCTTCTCAAAGTCAGGTTGATGTGGCTCCAATAAATGTGGAGTCAAAGCCAAAATCTCTTATAATTGAAGCACCTGATACACCAAATTCTCCCACACACTCATTGGATGTTGACATGATAAACACATCACTTCCAAATTCACCATCTTTAACTCTCTTGGAGAAACCAAAAATCCATGCAAGTGAGCATCATCTTTTAGATGATTTGTTGGCTCACTTGCCATTTCTTTCTGAGACTGTTGAGACATCTGTGCCAAAATTTTCATCAATCTACACAGAGTCTATAATAGTCTCCACTCCAAACTCAACTGTTTCTTCTATCCGATGGATATTTTTCATCTGTCGAGTAGTGATTGTATCCCGACGGATAAGCTTAACAGTAGTTATCCGTCGGATAGTCAAACTGCTAACCCGATGGATATTTCTCATCCGTCGAGTGTCTCTGCATAGCTTCAAATTTCATCTATTCTTATAAGTACAGAAGACTTGGTAGTAGTGCAATCACTCATAAGACTAAGGGAAGGGAGTGATTTGAGTGAGAGTCTGTGTTGCTCCCAGGAAAAAGGAGAGGAAAAGAGTGATCTAATGCAGTCCATTTCTTCAGGACTTACAAAAGTGAGTAAGAGGAGTCCCACCTTAGATGGTGAAGGTGGGGGTGTGAGGGTGGGGAACCAAGGTGAGACTTGATGCAAGAAAAGAGAGATAATGAGAGAAATGCAGGTACAAGAGAAATAAAGGTGAATGTTATTGCAAGGGAGTTAATGAATGTCCAGGATGCAGACAGGGAGGGACTATTTCAGCAAAGTCAAGCTGTTATAGATTCTACCTCCTTGGATGCTGAGACATTTACTCACCCTATTCCAGCATATCAACTTCTAGCTGGACAGGGCAATGACAATGCAGAAAGAATGCTAAATCTGGTGCACACCACACAGTCTATGCAAAGAGCAAAGGATGCAATCACAGCTCTGCCCCCTACAATTGGTGATATTGACTATGACACTGGTGGTTCAGAAGATTTCTTTGGTGGTGAGGATGAAGAAAGTAAAGAAGAGCCATTGGACATAGAGGGAGAAGTAAGCCCTAGTTCCGGATCAGGCATGCCATCATGGGCCTTCTCAAAGAAATGTGATGAACATCATTTCAAGACCACACTCATCCAACTTATCAGTCAAACACAGTCTGCTCTCCAATCATCCAAAAATGCTAGCACCAAGAATCTTCTGCAAGCATATCTTGCTTCTCTCCAACTACAACAAATCCAAGGCCTCCAACACAATCAGGATATCACTTCTATCCAAACAGAGATCACTCAAGTGAAGAAGGATATAGATAATAGATTAGATGCAAAACTTCCAGAAGCTACAATGCTCGATATAAAAAGACAATTAAGGAAGAACTATGATCTTGCCACCAAGGTGGATTCCTTGGACAAAAGAATGACAGCAATGGAAGCCTCTTTAATAGCCATACATCTACATCAGGCACAACAAACTGACTTGCTTCAAAGGCTAGTGGCAGCACAAACCCCTTCTTCTACTCAACTTGCTGATAACAAAAAGGGGGAGAAAGAAACCTCTTCTAAGGGGGAGAAAGAAAGCTCAATTATCTTATTCAGTCAAGGGGAATCAAGGAGTGAGGGAAGCAAAAAGTGCTCAATATTCAAGTAGGTAAAGCAATTATGCCACAATAACTTTCATAAAGCCACCTGCTAAAGATAGCATAGATCTAATCAAAGAAGCAACAGCCAATTTGAGAGCAGCTGAGAAGAAGCAATTGAGTCCAATCAAGTGGAAGAAAATTGATGAGAACATCCAGAAGATATTTGGTCCAACACAGAAGCCAGACAAAGTTTTCAATCATCACTCTAAAGTCATGAAAATTTCTGTGAATGATATAAGTATGAACTATCTGGAAAGGGGTCAAAATTCCTGCATCAAATCTCCAAAGAAAGATCTCATTATGAAGGCTAAAAGAAACTATCCTAAGTTTTCAGACAAGAATCCTATGGATACAGTATTTGAAACACCTAAGCCAGATGAGAAGAAGCTGCTGGCTAGGTCTATTACATTCTACAAAGATCCAACTGATTCCGCATTGAAAAGAAGAATTGCCAAAATTTACAGAAATGGTAAGGAAATTTGTGTGGTGGTTGGACACCCACTTTTTGTGGAAGCTAAGAAGGAAGAGAAAGAAAGAATCAGGCTAGAAAAGAAGCAAGTTGCTTTGGATGCTAAGATGCAAAAGCAAAAGAAAGAACAAGCTACTATCTTGGCCTAGCTTCAAGCTGTAAAAATCACAACAGAGCTTCATGTACAACCAACTGTAATTACTGAACCTAAGGATCTGAAAATGCAAGAAGAATCACAGCAGAAAAAAAAATTTAGATACAAACTCCATTCTAAGAGGAAAATGAACTTTAATGATGAGAAATTAGAAGATCAATTTCCCAAAAAGCCTACAACTACAACTCAGTCATCAAAACCCTCAGTGGTATTTGAAGAATTCAAAGTGGTTGATCCAATAAGAAATATTCCTGGTGAACCAATTGTTCCTAAGGATGAGCCAGTAGACTAGGATAGTTTACCAATTCCTGAGCTAAATTTACCCATCTTCAAGACAAAGAAGACAAAGACTAGAGCCAGCACGAAAATGAAGCCTGCATCATCTCAAATCCAAAGCTCTAACCAAATCCCAACCCACGGTCAACAAGAGAGATCTCATGTACATTTGTGATATCAAGGAATTTTCAGACCTGAATCTCTACTTGGATGAACTGGAAGAAGTAAGAGGAATTGATGCTTATAGACATCTTTCTGAAAGACTGGTGTTTAGATACAAGGGAGGGAAAGAGATGACATGGCCTCTTCACAGGATTCTCCAAGAAAGCCAATCTGTTTTGATTAAAATCTACTCATCATTCAAAAAGAACTTTGGATATAATGTGACTTCAAGAAGAATAGTTCTAAAGAGGATTGAGGAACTAAGGAGTATTAGAGCAAAAAATGCACTTCCAAAAACTCTATCTATTCCCTTTACAGGAAAAAGAGTGCATCTAAGGCCCTATTGGCTGATGGAATTCATGGATGACAAAGGTGTTAGAAGATTCTTTAGATTGTAGGACCAATTAAGTATATCTAGCAATGAGACTCTTTTCGAAATGCAGGAAATGCTAAATCTCTCAGAAGCTGATGAACTTGAATTCCACAGACAACTTCAGAATCAAATTGAAGAAAACAATAGAAGGCTTGGGAAGAAATCCAGACAATCAAGGAAATAGATCTATCTGCTCAGACTAGAGGAGCATCTTGATAACAATTGTGAGAAATTTCTTTGTGTACTTTGCATTGTTCAACTTTCAGCAATTTGTAGCACTTATTAGTTTTATCTACTATTTTTTTCTTTCAAACTATATATTTAGGATGTTTTGTTATCATCAAGTTTCTCTTAATTTATGGCTACAATTCCAATAGACATAAATTGGGGGATATTGTTAGGAATATGTTGTGTACTTGATGATAAGCTAAACAAAATATCTTAGTAGATTTAACTTAGTGAATTTTGTAGCACCCGACGGATGATCAATTATAGTCCTGACGGATGATTCTATATAGTCCCGACGGATGACTAATTGATATCCACCGGGTGAGTAGCTTATGTAACAATAAGAACTGTAGCACATTTCTACAAACAACTTTGTGTAGACTCTGTAGTAGCTTATGAATCATGTAGACTGCTAGTAGATGTGCAGAATAGGTTGATTAAATATAAATATAAGATGTCTTGTAATTATGCACAAATGAAATGGAGTCAAGTGATAAATGGCTACCCGGCGGATGATCAACAAAGCTACCCGACGGATGATCAACAAGGCTACCCGACGGATAACAAGCATGTACCCGACGAATGATCAATTCAAATATTTGTTGACAATGATAACACAGTCACATGCGTCGAGTGTTTGCAAAAGGAATGTGGCAGCCTGTTTAGCAGGGTTTTGAGAACAAAGAAGCATTACCAATTCTATGCAAGTTATGAAGATTTTCAAAGATGCTGGAATAGAGTAGTGAAGCAGCATGAAACTAGACTTGATAGGTCTTGTTTTATTATCCTGTATTATTATCATGTAAACTTGGTAATATATAAACCAAGTGTAGCTAGTAGAACAAACTAACTAAGCAAACATATTTTTAGCAGAGAAATATTTGTAAGCTGTATTCTGTAGAATTTCTATATAGTTTGTTTGTTCACTTGTAAAGCAGCTGTGAGCTATTCAAACTTCACAGGGTTCTCTTGATATATATATATATATATATATATATATATATCTGGTGGATACATTCAAATCCACCAGAAATTTTTAAAGACCTGAGTTTTTATTACTTTATGTTTGATTAACTTAACTCTGTATTCCGCACTTTGCAAATCAAACGGTTAGATATAAATTGAGTTAGAACCATTTTTCATAAATCTCAAAAAGGAGCCAAAATTACATTCAACCCCCCTTCTGTAATTCTTGTTGTATTTTTAGGGAATAATAAGATTGCTTAACACATATTCATGCCTGTTAACAAGACTAACCCCAAGCTTAACATATTATAAAAAGTAACAATTCATTATTCTCCCAAGATCAGATGTCCATTTGGCTATGTTTCATACTTTGACCTGGGCCACTAATTATATTGTTATCTACAGTAATCTTTGGCATCATCACTTATATATTACAGTATAGATCTTTGATGATATAGGGTATTATAGAGTATATCCATTTCTGTATGCTCAAGTAATTATGTTTCAGTATTTTGTTTGTGGTGAGTATGTATTTGTGGAGTAGTATCGTATTTGTATGGTTTAATATCTGGGAAATCAATCGTTTGGGGTTTACAAAAAATAAGGCTTATAGCTCAAGTTCAAAGATATGATCAGAGTTCAAGGTTGAATAGTTTAAAGCGCTTGCAATATAAAACATGATTTATTTTGAATACTAGCAACATGTTTTGAGAAAGTTCAGATATATTTGTAATATATCTCGAAGAAAGGTTCAGAAGTACTTTCCTTATCACAGATGATTTCCAACCTTACTTGTACTCATCTAACAGTTCTACTCATCAACCATTTTGCTTCTGTTTCTATGCTTTGCTTATATTCACTGATCACTTGCTTTCTTTTTGTACGCTTCAGTTCTATATACTGATCACTGACTTTCTTTAATATGCCTCGCTTACTCTGCTAGGCATCAAAAATATCTATCAATACTCAATCTCATATCATTCTAATTGTCACCTAGACGTCATAAGCTTTCATCTACCCTTCGTTTCACCCAAATCCGACGTACGGATTGAAAGTTATAGCAAAAACAATCAAATAATATACGTACAGTCATATTATGCATTAATCATATCACATATAACACGTAGCACGTAAAATATTCAATTAAAATAATTTTTTAAAGAAGATTCGGGGTCAAAATGATTTTTCAGGTATTTAATACAAAATTTTGAACATTTTTCGCAATTAGAATGGGACTCTGAACCATTTTAAAATTAATAAAAGGGTGTGAATACTCGAATATGGCTTTAAAATAATTTTATAATAATTATCGAGTCTTGAAAATAATTTTAAATAATATTTTAAAACTCGAAACTATTTTTCGGAATTTTTAAATCAAAAATAAATAATTAAATCTAATTATTAAATTAATTAATAATTAATAATTAATTAATTAAATTAATTAATCAATTAATATTTAATTAATCGATTAATTAAAATAATTAAAATTAATTAAAATTAAATAATAAAATAAATCATATTTATTTTTGAATAAATAAATAATTAAAATAATTTTTGGAATTTAAAATAATTAAATAAACATTTTTCTGATTTTTAAAATAATAAAAATATCATTTTTAAAATATTTTAAAATAGTAATCAAATTTTTGCAAGTTTTTGAAAGTATTTCAGGAAAATGAAAATTTTTACAAATCCCGGGGATCAAATGGTAATAAACCATCGTCCCCCCCCCTTTTTTTCTGCCGCCGGTCAGTCGCCATTAACGGCGACCGCCGAGCTTTCCGGCAACCCATATCCTGCCCAGATTACCGTGAATCGATGCAGATAGGTTATTCACAACGCCCTGAATCGATCCATGTTCTCCAAATACTCAGAAAACCAGCCAATAGCCGGGAAAATCTCGACGAACTTCTACGCCGCCGTTCGAGTTATTTTCAGGCGAGGCTTCTCTATTTATCATTTTTTAAGCTTAAATATACCATTCTATTTGTCTTTTCACGATCTACAATATGGTGAAATCAATTTACAATAATAACCCCTAATGAAGAAATACCGAATTTTCAATTAAGAACATTCAACCTATAAACCCTAATTTAAATTTTTCAGAATTAAACATCAATTTGGACATGTTATTGAACTCCAAATTTGACATATAATATACCAAAATGACCAGGAAGAAAAGATCTACATGATTCTAGCATCAAATCATATCAACAACATCAAGAACAAATTTTCATAATTTAATCTTTAAATAATTCGAATTAAAATAAATAAATAATAAAAATACCTTGATTTCTGCACTAAAATGGTGGATTGATTCAGAAAGGTCTTTTCGAGAGCTTCGATTTGATATATAGCACGCCCGAATCGGAGTTCGGTAACGCCTTCGATTGTGCGTTTGATTTTCAAGAACTTATCGTTTAATTAGAGTTTTCTCTGTATTTTACAGGATTTTACTGACTGATTATGATTATACGAATAAAATGAAATAATAAAAGGCTATATATATTTATGGAATATTGGTTTATGTTGGATCGTATTGGATCGATAAATTAGTTACTTAGCCGCTAAGTAACTGCAAAGAGGATCCATTTTGATACCCATATTTGATAATTATCCAAATCGGGCTTCTTATAAAACACTTTATACGAACATAATGTAATAGTATCCCCTCTTTTGAGAATATGGGTTTTGTTGCTTAATCGAAATGATTATCGTATCAAAAATTATACGCCGGGACGCGTACGAGTTAAACCGTAATCCGGATTGAAAAAGTTAAAATATGGAAAATGTTTCAGAATAACCAGATTAGGTTAGGAAGGAGTTTTCGAAGAGTTTCGGGTTGTAAAAATATAAAAACGGTTGAGGTTGGACGATTTCTGGTTTTATAAAATAGTTTTGTAATTATTCAGAAAATTATTATTAAATTTGTAAATCATTATAAAATCATATAACAATCCACAAATTATCCAGAAAAATATCACAATTATCTATATTTTATTCTGGACATTTTAAAATTAACATTCTCATATCTTATGACATATAAACGTGTAAATATAAATATCAATAATCAGATAATTCACCAAAAGTCACATAGTAATCATTTATTGATAAAAATAATTACACACGATATCCCGGATATTACATCTTCCCCCTTAAAGGATTCTGTCCTCAGAATCACACTAAAGATCAGATAGTGATAAATTCAATTATCTCACTTTAAATTCTCAGGTTGATCCTTAACCTTATAACTTTTCATAAACTTTTACTCGCGGCATCACTCATTACTTAACAGCCTCTTGCTGACATCATATTCTATTAGTTGCTCATATAACTCAACTCAAGCCTCCACTATATATATATATATATATATATAATGGAGCTAAATTGGTCTTCATGAGTATACACATATAAACGCCTATGAATGTGCTTTACGTGTGGCGGTGAAGCCAACTCACTTTTACTTATCCTCTCTATTTTACTGTTCCAAAAGGGCCTGCATAATGCATAATAATTCTCTTTTCTTTCTAATTCTATTAATTCATGCTCATGAACGTTTGCAATAGTTACTGGTTGTTGAACCTCATTCTCACATGTTTCTTTATTCAATTAACTTAGTTTGTAATCGCTTCCAATCGCATTCGAGGCTCTTTAATCGTCCCCTTAATCTTCTTGTCCATCTGCGAATGATATATTGCAACCAGGGCGTATTTGATTTCGAACATTCTTGAATTTACTTTGGAATTAAGAATCAACGAGAAAATCTTGACTGAATATGATTGACGTACAAATTTATCACCATATCTTATTTTCCTTGAATCACAATCGAGTTTATTTGCTGAGCGAAAATTTCTTACTGCTTTGGAGAAAATACAATAACCTGGAGGCATTACCAGCATATTCTAACCCATATTATCATTTATTTTAGTTCCAAAAATTTCTCATACGAAACTGACCGCACTGCTTTCCTTGACGTCTAGTCACATATATCGTTTATTCTTTCTTTATGCCATATCATCAGAAAGCCTTCTTCGACATTTAGGTCTTGTATCATATTTTCGGTGTAGCTTGAATCTCTTGAGTTATCGAGGTTTAACCAAATTCCTATCTTCTAGTTTTGTCTTAACTGATGTTCGTTCATCTAGGAGTGGTATATACTATTCTAGTTCGACATAATTCATCGTATTCGGAATACTCCTGTCAAATCTCAAATCAAACAATGTTGATCATTTAAAATAATTTCTGGATCTGATGACGTACCACTATTTCTTCAAGCAGCACTAACCCACTTATTGGACAAACTATCCATTAATAAATGAGAATTATTAGGTTTGGATAACCTATTAATAATGATGCAATTAACGTTTTCCTTACCTTTGGTTCTCAAGTGACTTCACTACGACGTCTCATGGCGAAATGTATCCATCTAGTCTTTGATGTCCCGCCTTAATTCTTGGGTAGGTATAACATTTATTTACATGTTTTCCCCCTGTAATATCCGGGACATAGCGTATAATTATTTTTATTGATAAATAATTATTATGTGATTATATTGTGATTTTTGGTGAATTATTTGATGATTGGTGTTGTTATGTGGATGCTTATACGCGGTAAAGTATAAGTATGTTAATTTTATTATGTCCAGAATAAAATATAGATAATTAAGGTATTTTTCTGGTAATTTTTGGAGTGTTACATGATTTTATATTAATTTATGAATTTATTAATTATTTTCTGAATAATTACAAAATCATTTTCTAAAGCAGGGAATCGTTCAACCTCAGCCGCTTTTACGTTTTTACAATCCGAAACTCTTCCGAAAACTCCTTCCTGACCTAATCTGGTAATTCCGGACATTATCTGTGTTTTGACTTTTTCGATTGAGATTACGGTTTGACCCGTGCGCGGCTCGGCGCAAAATTTTCGATACGATAACCCTTTTTGATAAAATTATCTTCGTACAAAGCGTTTTATAAAAGCCCGGGTTTAATAATTATCCAAAACCTTTGATGCTTATCCAAAATAGGATAATATTTATCCAAAACAGGATAATATTTATCCAAAACGTTATCTGATAGGATCGTTTTTATAGTTACTTAGCGGCTAAGAAGCGTATTTATCGATCCAACACGATCCAGAACGTACTAATATTCGTTAAATATAAATAGCCAATACAGTATTGTATTTTGTACGGATAATCATTTGCAAACAGTAAAACTATATAGTTTCCAGAGAAAAACATTAAAATTCATTGTGTTCTTCATAATCAAATGCACAAATGAAGGCGTTAACGAACTCCGATTCGGGCGTGCAATACATCAAATGGAAACTCTCGAAAAGTTCTTTCATAATCAATCATCCATTTCAGTGGAGAAATCAAGGTGATTTTCTTATTTAATTAATTTAATTCAAATTATTTAGTAATTATTTAGTAATTAAAATAGGAATTAAAATAGGAATTAATTTAATTCAATTTAATTCGAATCATTCGAGCTCAGGGTCGGCGGCAATGGCGACCGCCGGCGTAGGTCGGGGATAGGCGGCAGTATTACAGGAAATGCCCCTGAACTTTTGCAAAATTTATGTTTTAGTTCCTGTAGTTCAAAACTTTATAAATATTAGATTCTTGTTTATAAAAATTATAAAAATGATATTCTCCTTATTTTTTTTTCAGAAAATTGTTTTAATTATTTAAAAATTTCCAAAAATTCATTATTTAATTTGTGAAAATTATTTTATTTAAAAATAAATCTTAATTAATTAATTTTAGTTGATAATTAATTATTTAATTAGTCAATTAATTTAAATATTAATTGATTAATTAATTTAATTAGTTATTAATTAATTTTAATTGATTTAATAATTAGATTTAATTATTTATTTTTGATTTAAAAATTATGAAAAATAGTTTCAAGCTTTAAAATATTATTTTAAATTATTTTCAAGGCTCGATATTTATTATAAAATTATTTTAAAGTCAAATTCGGGTGTTCGAACTCTATTATTTAATTAGAAAATGATTCGAAGTCCCGTTTTAATTTTGAAAAATGTTTAAAAATTCGTATTAAATACCTGGAAGATCATTTTAACCCCGAATCTTCTTTGAAAAATTATTTTGATTGAATATCTTGCATGCTATGTGCTACGTGCTATCTTATTGATGTGTTATATGCCTATGTGGTTTTTGTTTGATGGTTTTTGTTGTAACTTTTAATCCGTAAATCAGATTTGGGTAAAACGAAGGGTAGATAGAAGCTTTTGACATCTATATGACGGTTACAATGATATGAGATTGAATATTGATAGATATTTGTGATACTTAGCATAGTAAGCGAGGCACATAAAAGAAGGCCAATGATTAGTAAATAGAACTGAAGTGTAGAAAAAGAAAGCAAGTGATTGACGAATAGAAGCAAGGCATAAAAAAAGAAGGAAAGTGATTGAATAGTAAAACTGTTATATGAGTACATGTAATTTGGAAGTCATCTGTGATAAGGCAAGTCCTTCTGAACCTTTCTTCGAGATATATTGCAAATATTTCTGAACTTTCTCATAACATGTTGCTAGTATTCAAAATAAATCTTGTTTTTATATTGTAAGTGTTTTAAACTATTCAACCTTGAATTCTGATCGTATCATTGAACTTGAGCTGTAAACTTTATTTCTTGTTAATTACTGACGGTTGATTTCTCAGATATTAAACCATACAAATACAATAATACTACATAAATACATACACATCATAAACCAAGTATTTCAACAGAACTTCTTGAGCATACAGAAACTTATACACCCTGGAATACCCTACCACATCAAAGATCTATACCCTGCATTATCATTGAACCATTGTTCTTCAGATACTTGATTCTTCCTCAGGCTTAAAGTCGTTCCTCATATTTACACCCTGATATACCCTGTGATACATGTGAAATGTTTTATGCTATGAGATAAATGCTTTATCAATGTTAATCATGATTCTGTTTTTATTGAATTGCAATGGATATCATATTGAATTGTTTTAGAATTGGATGGTTTTATAAATGTGGACCAGATTCGTGGTCAGACCAGATTTGTGGTCATATTAGGCCAATGCGTGCCTTGGATCTATTATATAGAGCAAAGTTGGAAGCCTTGCTCGGGGTTAGTGCATGACTGATCAGCAACCTAACCTTGGTTTGTTTTTAAAATAAAAAGAGAATATCCAATTCTATTCATTGTTTGTCCAGAAACTGGATTCTTATTATTCATTTCAACTGATCATTGGTGAACCTCAGTTATTGCTATTATGACTTGCTGAGCTAGTTAGCTCACTCTTGCAAACCTGTTTATGTTATTTTACAGTTGAAAAGGAAATTATTGGTAATGAGGATTCCCGGTCCAGTGGGCAAGCTAGGATTCCAGGATAAGATGGACCGAGTTAGAAGGAGCTTTATAATGTAGATGAGTCATGTAAGATTGTAAGAATGATATCATTATCAATTATAAGCGGAACTAGTTGGGATTTGGTACGATGTAATAAAAGTTAAGGTTGTGGCTTGTTTTCATACTTTAATCTGTTGTGATCTATGGTTATGATAAGTAAGGTCTTTACATATATTACATTCATAAGCATTTATATATATTGAATGTGTGTGTTGTGAACCCCAAACTTCTGACTCGTATTTGGAGGGCATCACAGGTTTGGTATTAGAGCTACATTTTAAAGTCATTGAAACAAGCCTAGATTGTCGAGAATGGATAGAGGGTTAGGGTTAGAGGTAAGAAATAGAAAGATAGGATGTCGAGAGGTTGAGTGCAACGGTATAATAGGTTTTGTTAGGATTCGTGATGAGATTCGAGATTCTTATCTAGCGACGTGATTGTCAGATAGCGGCGATGGCAGATTCTTTTATCCCAGGGTCATCTGATCATTCAGGAGCCTTCAGTCGGAGGACCACCATTTGATTCACGCCCTGCTCTTCCACCGGTGTTAGCCATATCACCCCTTGTTGCGAAAGTTGCACCTTTTCAAGCTAATATCTCATCCCCTGATGCGAGATTACCTATTCGAGAATTCCCCACATGCTGATTCTGGTTCTATTGGATATTCAGCTGTGAGTGCATTTCTTCTATCTACCCTACGCCTTGTTCTATACCATCAATTTAAAACCCGTCTTTTGAAGTAACAGCACCTAGGAGGATGGATTCGAGAGCTACAACATATGGTGAATATACGAGATATTAAGAGGGGTAAGAAGAAACCTAGAGAGAGAATTTAGTTATTCTGAAGGATAGCTGCTACCAGGTTATATGAAGCTACTAACGAGTATGCCACCCTTGATTATCTTGTGGAGTAAGCTAGATGGATTTCTGAAAAAAAATTGAGAGGATTGGAGATTGAGAGTTTTCTTGGAATTAGATGATGATGTTATGACCAAACATGATGCGTGTAGAAGTAATGTGAAATAAATCGACCTTGTGTTATAAAATAGATTTGATGATTACTGGATAGATTTGTTATACTTAGTAATCGTAAGAGATGATGATGGGAATGTTAACAGTATGGAAGATTAGAAGTGAAGCAATGAATAAGATAATATGCAACGGTAACTGGAGTTTTTGTTAACCAATGAAGGCAAAATGGACCCAATAAGGGGTAGAAGATATATGGAAATGAATGGGGTCTTATCTGATTCTTCCCTGACTTGACTTGAAATTATTGAAAATGACAACAACCAACTCATATAGTAATAACAGCCAGGTGTATGATTTTCAAAATTTTAAACTGTTTTCAAAAGAGATGTTTCTTCACAAAATTTTCTAAAATTCCTTTAAACAAAATAAGTTTTAAAAAATTGGTTGTCAAACTACTACTTGAGTTTCTTGTTTTTTATAAGATTCAGATTATTCAGAAGAATGCTTGTTCTAGAAGTTAGTATGGTTCATTTAAAAGGCCAAGTGGACCCGCTATTATGGAAAAGATTGGATTGTTCCTAACAGAAGAGTGCAAATATTGTTTAATAAGTATAACGACAGTTCCAATGTACGGAGAAACTATTCATCCAATTTCTGAGACGATTAGAGTTCAAAGAATACGTTGATTCACAAGAAGCCGAGTATGAGCAAAGGAGATTGAGAAAATCTCCTGACTTTTTTAAAGGAAGAATGTTATTAGCAAAGGAGTTGATATGTTAAATGTTTAGTAGCGTAAGCAAAATTTGAAGTTATGACTGTAAATCTCGTAAGAGTGCAAATATGGTCGAATTATAAAATATTAAACATGGAAGTGCGACGCTAAAGATACAAGACCTAATAAAGGGGGAATTCATTTCGATGATCGATTTAAGAAGGCAATTCGGAGAATTCTTTTTAAAGTCAATATAGGACTCAGAATGGGATATATTGATCGAAAAAGCGTTGCAACTGTAAATAGATGAGATGTGGATGGCGACCAATGTTGTCATTCTTTTCTATAATACCATACATTCTTATGAATCTTGAATAAAGTATGAACTTCATTCACAATCAGCTTTATGAGGTGATAAGGAAATTATTGTAATCCTTTCAAGAATCATTTTTCCCCTCAGGTCTTGTATTTTGATTGAGACAAGCAGTGTTATAGTGTGACTCTTTGTCAGAATAATAAAGAGTCTGGTGGGACGCCACCTAATCATGTGTTGTATGCCGTATATTATGAAAGACTGGCCATCTGGAGTACAAATATGGTTGTCTCACTCATATCTAAATCATCATTCATTCTTTCTTCTTCGATTTTGATTTCTTGATTTATGAATCCTTTCGATTGTTTCCTTGTACTGTTATCCCTTATAAAAAGTTTCCAATCAAAATCATATACATAAATTTCTTCTTGTGTAAGGTCCATTCATTGAATATTTTGAAAGTAAGTGAAATGAACCCGTGTAGAAGATGAGGTTATATGATAAGTATGGATAATTGCAAGCCAATAAATGGTGGACATATACGTGCAAAGAAGAACCCTTATACCAATGACGTGGTTGTTATGAAGACATCAAATTAAACGCGGAAATCTGTATACAGGATACGTTTCATGTCTGAGATTTTGGCGTGAATTGAAGTAGTTAGTGAACCGTGTGAGGTAAATTAACTAGAGAAATAAGAAAGTAAAGCTGCGTATATCGGATAAGGTAAATGATTGATTGGACAGCAGAAGCGAATGAAGAAATCTTAATAATAACCAGATAATCGATTAATACATTGTTGAAAGGTATATGTCATAGCCTATTTGTTTATTCGAGGATTTAACTCAACTCAAATAAGAATGCAATAAGTAAATAGTGGATCTATCGTCAGAGAGATCTCACAGAGTAACATCTGTCAAAGGGTTAAGAAACATTATTCATCTACAGACTTGAAGACTTAATTCACTGGAAGAAGCTCAAGAAATTGATCAAGCCTCAGTGATATAAATCAAGATTGTGGATTTAATCAAGTGACAGAGATCTCGTCAGGGTATCAATTAATTACAAGGATTTAGTCTGAAGAAAATCAAGAGTATCAAGGTCAAGGCTTGAAGAAACGTCACGGAAGTTAGTCACTCATGAACCAGACAGTACATCGAGTGTCAACATTGAAGTGGTGAAATTGATTAATAATTGACAATAATTTTCAGAAGATTTTCAGAAGAATGGTTGCTGCTCAAGATTAGTATTAATTCTCTATTAATTAATTAAGTCAAATAATTTAATTAAGAAAATAAATTATATCATGCAAAGATTAATTTATTGATTAATTGAATTAATTGATTAATTAATTCAGAATTAATATTAAGGATTTTCAGAATTGTTATTAGATTAAAATCTATTAATAATTCAGTAAGATAATATTATTTGAACTACTATGACAATCAGTATGACAATTGATAGTCATACCGAAAGTCTTGCTAGTTCATTCTGATTGTCTTGCTAACTATTGGGATTGTCTTGCTAGTTCAAAAGGATAGTCTCACCGAAAGTCCTACCAGTTCAAATGGATTGTCATGCCAGTTCATTTGATTATCTTGCCGAAAGTCTTGCTGATTCAACTGGATTGTTTTGTTTACTAAAGCAACAGAAAGCAGAAGACATTCATGCAATTATTCAAACAGAACACACAAGTCAAGAACACAGCAGAAACAAAAGCAAATCATTTCATTTTTCATCTGCTCTATTCAAGATCAAAATTCTAGATTGTAAAGTTAAATCCAAACCACTAGAATTATTTATCTTGTTGTTTTGTAACAATCTAGCGGATCAAAATCCCTAGAACTTAATCTCAAATCGCATTTGGCATTTGATCTTTTCATTGCAAAAATAGAAAAAGTTCATGTCGAATTTATTCTAGATTTGTAATAATTGATTTGAGATTAATCCCTTGTAAACGATACCGTTGTTGTAACACCTTTCAAGTTTAATAAAAGTTTTATTTAACTTGAATTTTGTTTCACATTTTTATTCCGCATTTTATTCGATTAAACGGTATTGTTTGTATTCAACCACCCTTCTACAAACAAATTGGGACCTAACAATTGGTATCATAGCCTTCTGATTAACGTACAAATCAAGATCCTAGACTTTTGTGTTTCTTTCACTCCTTGAATTTTTTATTCACTCAAAAAATTCATATTGACTACACAAAAAGTTGGAACCGTTAAAATTCCACTATTCGATAAAGAAAATTATGTTATGTGGAAGAAGAAGATGCTATTATTTTTACAAGTTGCTAATCCCAAATATCTTCAAGTGTTAAAGAAGGGTCCAAAAATTCCAATGGTTATTGAACCAGAGGTAATAGAAAATGATGTGGTGATCACCAAAGCTAGAACTTATATGAAAGATCCTGAGGATTTCTCTCCTGCTGAAATAGAAGAAGCCTCCCTGGATGCTAGCCTTCAATTAATTTTAGTAGATTCCCTTGATCCCTTGATGAATAGACATGTGATGAATTGTAAAGATTCCAAACATATCTGGGAAACTATTGAGGTTATTAATGAAGGCACAGAGGAAGTTAGGGAGAACAAGTTAGAAATCCTAACCTCTGAGTATGAATACTTTAAATCCAATCCAGGAGAAGGAATCACTGAAGTGTTTGAGAGGTACAATGCATTGATCAACAACCTGAACATTAATGGTAAATACTATTCCATCAGGGAGGTCAACAAAAAGTTCCTTTTAACACTGCCAACTCATCTCGAACATAGAATCACTGCCATAAGAGAAGCAAGAGATCTGAGTGAGATTTCTTTGGATAGGCTCTATGGTGTGTTAAAGACTTATGAGTTGGAGCAGATTCAGCAGAAGGAAGTTTACGGGAAAGGAAGAGTGGTCAGCACGTCTACTGCTCTAGTAGCTGATGAACAACAACAATAACCACAATATCAACAACAATCTCAACAGTCAGAAAGAATGGTACAGTCTTCCAAGGTTGAAGAAAATGTGATAGTAGCAGAATTTGATCCTCCTACTACAAATCAATCGGGAGATGATTTTTATTCCTTGGAAGAACTGGAGCAATTGGAGGATGAGTCAATGGCCCTGATTGTCAAGAGATTCTCAAATGTCAGATTCAAAAGGAATCCCAAGTTCAAGTACAAGTCCAACTACAACAGATTCCAGAAAGGTGGATCTTCATCCTCTAACACCAGAAGTGGTGGGTATAAAACAGGGATGGTTGATCGAAGCACCATTCGATGCTTCAACTGCAATGAGTTGGGACACTTTGCCACAGAATACAGGAAGCCAAAACAAGTTAGGAGGAACTCTTACGATTCTAATCAGAAGAGTAAATCTGAAAGGGCTTACCTGGCAAAGGGAAGAAGCTGGGATGATACTGACAGTGAAGATGAAGAAGTTGGGAATCTTGCTCTCATGGCTAGTGATGCAAACACCTCATCGTCAAGAAAAGAGGTAAAATTTACTGATGCTGGATTAGTTTATCATCTAGGAGGTTCCTTAGATTGTGCTCATCGTGATAATGAATTGTTAAATCAACAAATCAAAGACCTTGAAAAAGAAGTCAATGAATTAAGACTTGTGCACATTAATCAAGATAAATTAAAAGAACAAGTATCTTTTCTAGAGAATAGAGTTGACTGTTATAGACAACTTGAAACTATTCTCAAAGACAAGATCACCGGTCTTGAGGCTAAGGTTAAAGCTTACTTTAATTCTTGTTCGAAGTCCAAAGAGTTCTACAATAAGCAAGCTGTTAATCAAACATCTGGAATAGGTTATGATTACAATGCTGCTATTGGAAAATTAGGCATAAACTCCCCTCCTCATGTCTGTGCTAAAGGCAGGGAAGTACCACATATGCTTAAGGGTGTTGATGAACCCCTCTATAAAGAATCAATTGCTGAACCATTTGATGAGACCTCATTTATTATTCAAGAAGAAATCCGTGCTGAAGATAATGCTAATGAGAAAGCTGTCTCCAAGTCAAGTGTGTCAAAAGTTCCAGTCAAGGTTGTGAAAGCAACTGAGACTAACTCAGACACACATGAGTTGGATAACACAAATGCCATGTCTACCATGCATAAGTTGCCTATTGTTAATCCCTCTCATAAAGCATGTGGTGTTCCTGATTGTATGTCTTGTGCTTTTAATCTGATGTATGCTTATTTTAATGGTAAGCATGTTTCTAATGATAAGACTACTCCTCGTCAGCATGTGAATAATAGAAAGCATGATAGGTCTAAGACTGCTAGTCCTCCTAAAGCTAGAAAGGAGACATTTGTGCCTAACCCTAAACAGAAATTCGTCAAGGCTGTTCACAAGGTCAAATGTCTAGTCATTGAGAAAGTTGAGAATATTAAAATTAAGAATGTTGTTTTGCCTGATAAAGGCCAATTTTACAAATATGCCGGACCCAACCAAGCTTGGGTTCCGAAGAAGGTCTAATCGATTTGTATTGCAGGGCATTAAACAGGTACAACCGGTAGTGTGGATTCTTGACAGCGGATCGTCAAGACATATGACCGGAGATAGAGCCCTGCTATCAAATGTGGTTGAGAAAGCTGGCCCAGTGGTTACCTTTGGAGATAACAGCAAAGGTTTAACGGAGGGATATGGCTGTTTGCTAGCTGGAAATATTATCATTGAAAATGTGTATGTTGTGCAAGGACTTGAACATAATCTCCTTGATGGGAATCCGGAAAGGAAATCTGTTCGTAGCTGACATGAACTCTGGAAGCAATCCTGAAGTCAATTATTTCTATGCAAAGGCATCGTCAGATGAGAGTTGG
The DNA here is from genome assembly GCF_009905375.1 of Apium graveolens. Lineage (NCBI taxonomy): Eukaryota > Viridiplantae > Streptophyta > Magnoliopsida > Apiales > Apiaceae > Apium > Apium graveolens. The sequence continues at coordinate 262,952,978 of NC_133649.1, read as the reverse complement.
CTATGGCACAAGAGACTTTCTCATCTCAATTTCAAAACAATGAATTCTCTTGTCAAAAGAGAATTGGTCAGAGGTCTGCCTCAGCTGGAATTCTCCCCAGAAGGACTATGTGAGGCTTGCCAGAAAGGAAAGTCAAAGAAAGCAAGTCACAGAGGCACTGACACATCTTCCATAACTGGTGTTCTGCAATTATTGCACATGGATTTATTTGGACCAGTTAATGTCCTTTTGATGTCAAAGAAGTGTTACTGTCTTGTGATAGTTGATGACTATTCCAAGTATACGTGGGTTTTATTTCTTCACTCTAAGGATGAAACACCATAAATTGTGATTGATCATATCAAGATGATTGAGTTAGAGTCTAATGTCCCTGTTAGAGCAATAAGGTCAGATAATGGAACAGAATTCAGGAATTCACTTCTCAATGGATTCTGTACAGACAAAGGGATTACCAGACAATTTTCAGCTCCTAGAACCCCTCAGCAAAATGGAGTGGTAGAAAGGAAGAATCGTACATTGATTGAAGCTGCAAGAACGATGTTAAGTGAATCAGGTCTTCCAATGTACTTTTGGGCTGAAGCTGTCAATACTGCATGTTATACTCAAAATCGAACTCTAATCAACAAAGACTTCATAAAAACTCCTTATGAGATTTTGAATGAACAGAAACCATCTATCAAATACTTTCATGTATTTGGTGCCAAATGCTTCGTGCTCAAGGATGGAGATGATCGTCGTGGTAAATTCGAGGCAAAGGCATATGAGGGTATTTTTGTTGGATATGGAAGAAGATCATATAGAGTGTATATCATTGATCAACACAAAGTAACTGAAAGTGTCAATGTTACATTTGATGACACTAAACTCCCTAGTATCCAAACTGAAGATCCTTCTGAGAAACTGAAGTTTGATGATATGTCAGATTCAGAATCAGAACATAGTCAAGAACCTGAGGTTGTTGCTGGTGAAGAACCTGTTAATCATGATGATACTCAAGGTAATAGTGATGGAAACTTTGGCAACAATGGAGATACCACTGCTACTGACGGAGAATCTTCAAGTCAACATGGCAACAACTCAGGGGGAGATACTGAAGGATCATCTAGTAGGATACAACATCCCAATGAATTTCAAGGCGAATCATCAAGATCAAATCTTCCAAGATAGACTGTCTGGAATAAAGCTCATCATTTTGAGTTGATTATTGGTGATCCAGATGTTGGAGTCAGAACTAGACGTGCTACTCAAAATGAGTGTCTGTTCTCAGGATTTCTTTCTGAGATGGAACCTAAAAAGATTGAGGAAGCACTGACTGATCCAGATTGGGTGATTGCTATACAAGATGAGCTCAATCAGTTTGAAAGTCAACAAGTCTAGAAACTGGTACCTAGACCTACACACAAGAAAGCTGTTGGTACTAGGTGGGTATTCAGGAATAAACTAGATGAAGATGGTGTGGTTACAAGAAACAAGGCAAGACTGGTAGCAAAAGGGTATTCACAAGCTGAAGGCATTGATTATGATGAAACCTATGCTCCAGTGGCTAGACTAGAGGCCATCAGGATATTTTTGGCATTTGCAGCATTCTCTAACTTTAAAGTTTATCAAATGGATGTCAAGAGCGCCTTTCTGAATGGAAAGCTGGATGAAGAGGTATATGTAGAGCAACCTTCTGGTTTTGAAGATCCAGATCATTTGGATTTTGTCTTCTTTCTTTTCAAGGCTATCTATGGGCTCAAACAGTCTCCAAGAAAATGGTATGACACTCTCTCTGAATTTCTTATTGAAAATAGCTTTATTAGAGGTGTCATAGACAAAACTCTCTTTTCTAAAAAACATAAGAATGATACTATATTAGTCCAAGTCTATGTGGATGATATAATATTTGGGTCTACTAATGATAATCTCTGTAAGAGATTTGCTAAGTTAATGCACAACAAGTTTGAAATAAGCATGATGGGAGAGCTGAAGTTCTTTCTTGGATTACAAGTAAATCAAAGGTTAGATGGAACATTTATTTGTCAATCCAAGTATCTCAAGGAACTCCTCAAAAAAGTACAATCTAGAGGATTCTGCATCAGCAAGGACTCCATCAACTACAGCTGTCAAGCTTGGACCATGTGAAAACTCCATTAAGGTAGATGCCACAAGCTACAGAGGTATGATTGGCTCGTTACTCTATCTTACTGCAAGTAGACCAGATATTATGTATGCTACATGCTTATGTGCAAGGTTCCAAGCGGATCCTAGAGATATTCATCTCGTTGCTGTTAAACGAATCTTAAGATATCTTAAGGGAACACCAAATCTAGGTATTTGGTACCCTAAAGAATCTGGTTTTAACCTTGTTGGATAGACAGATTCAGATTATACAGGAAGTGTTGTTGATAGGGAAAGCACCTCAGGGAGTTGTCAATTCCTAGGTAGCAGACTAGTCTCGTGGTACAGCAAGAAACAGCAAACAGTTTCCAACTCAACGGACGAGGCTGAATCTGCTGGAAGCTGCTGTGCTCAGATCTTGTGGATTAGGAACCAGCTACGAGACTATGGCTCTGTATTGAAAAAAATTCCTATTTTATGTGACAATACAAGTGCAATAGCCATCACCAACAACCCTGTGCAGCACTCGAGGACAAAGCACATTGACATCAGGTATCATTTTATTAGAGAGCACGTCATGAATGGTACTGTTGAACTATTTTTTGTTCCAACAGAAGAACAAATAGCAGATATTTTCACTAAACCACTTGATGAATCCACATTTACCAGATTAGTTGGTAAATTGGGTATGTTGAATAGTTTTAGTGATTAATCTAGTTAATATCTGAGATCTGTTCTTGAATGAATTTACAAATGAATTTTTCATAAATGAAAAAATCATTTGCAAATTTATTTTATCATTTTATCATATTTCTTACTTATTTCTATGTAATTTTTATTATCTTATCTTATTTATTTACTCAACTTGTTAATTTTAATGTCTCAGAATATTTTATTTTCTCTAAAAATATTTTTCTATGAATTTAATTTGTTAAAATTCAAAAGAAATCTATTTTTGGACTGAAAATATTATTATCTCTGAAATATTTTAATTATTTTATTTATGTAAATATTTTCTGCAATATTCATTTCAGTTTTCTAAAATTGAAATATTTTATATATTCTGTTTTTTTATGCGTTTTTAACAGTTTTTATGTTAATTATTCAGTATATTTAAATACTTAATTTATGTTATACTAGACTGACAATCGGCAAGACAATTGAAATTGTCTTGCTGAAAGTCATTCCAGTACTAATACTTGTTTATTTTTAAATCAGATTAATTTTATAACTAGCAAGACAATCGGTATGACTATTGATTGTCATGCCAGTAATAAAATTAATATCAGACTTTTTATGTTTTATTTTGTACTGGTATGACAATCGGTATGACTATCAGATTGTCATACCAGTTATATATTATTATTTGTTTTGTTTTTTTTTGTTTTTTCCTGTCTTTAAGCTGGTGTGACAATCGGTATGACAATCGGTATGACAATCCGATTGTCATACCAGTTATACTACTTAATCGTTTTTGTGTGTGTTTTAAGTTTCATCAGTTCAGTTTTTTTTGTTTTTCAAAAATTCCATCAGTTATCTCTCTCTCTCTCTCTCATATTCGAATCAAACTCAACTGCTTTCTTGTCTTCCTTGCTCGAGTTTTTACTCAGCATACAAAAATCATCACTCCTGTGATATATACATACAAGTATATACATACAGAAGTGCTGTTGAATTTTTGTTTAAAAAAAAAAAATCAGTTTGTGTTTGGAGTTTTTGGGTATTTTTTAATTTTAATTTCTGTTTTGTGTCTTTTGGCTTTTCAAATCTGCGTTTGTGAGTTAAGAATTTTAACGAGATACATTTCTGTCTAAATTTTTCGATTATAATTAATTTAATTCGAATTATAAAATTAATTTAATTAATTCGAATTTTCTTAATATTATTCTTAAAATTCTGAAAGTGTGTGTCTTATTATTATTTTAAATGGCTCTCAATTTCCAAATTGTCGCGCATAATCAGGTTGGTTATTTTAATCCAGAAAAATGTGATGTGGAAAAATTTAAGCCATGGATTAGATTTTTAAATGACCATTCGATTGTTAGCTCTGCTATTAAATCAAATGTGTTTTTAAATGTCGATCTACTTAGACTGATTTGCACAACCTCTACTGTGGCCGATGATTCAAAATCTTTTTCATTCATCGTGGCAAACACACAGTATGTAGTTGATGAAACAGTCATCAATCGAGCGTTAAATTTTCCATTGGACAATTTCTGTAATTTACCCTCTGAAAATGATATCACAAACTTTTTCCATGCAATTCACTATCAGGGGGTGATCAATTTAACCAAACTTTCAAAATCCAATTTGGTGTCTGAATGGGACATTTTCTTCGATACACTTTCTAAAGTGTTTGCCAACTACACTAAATCCAACTTTCACAACATCACTTCCACTCTGCAGTATATTGGTCTTGCGGTTGTTTTCAATCAAAGGATCAATTTTGGCAAACTACTTTTTCCCATTCTCTTGAGATGTCTCACTACTGCTTTACGTGATCATTTTACAAATCGTAGGGTCTCGTGTTACTATGCTCGTTTTCTCATGCTAATAGCAGATCATCTTCTCACACCTGAGCACAAAGCCCTTTTTGCTAACTCCGCAGTAACCGAACCCCCTCCTGTAAGCAAAAAGATTTACACCCGCCAAGACACAACCTTCAATTTCATGCAACTTCCAGTACTTGTATCTGCTTTCATGGCCACTTATATTCCCTTACCTATTTTCAATCTTCCCGGTCATGAACAGCAAGCTCAACCTCCAGTGGTTCAAGCCACCCAGGCTCCTCCAACATCAGATGCTCTTCCATTACAGGTAGTAATTCCTCACTCTCACTTCATTCCTACTTCTGTTGAAAGACCCCCAGTGGTTGATAGGGCTGACCATGAAGTTGTAGAACCACAGCTTCAATCCCAGGTCATAGAGCCAAACACAGAGTCACAACCTATCTCAACCTCTCCCCCACTGTCTAAAATGTTACCCAGAAGATTAATAGGAAGTAGTGTATTGTTAAATGTGAGTGAACCCTCAGCTCTGCCTCTTCCCAAGAAAAGAAGAACATATACTGAGGCATCTGAAAGCCCATCCTTGTCCTCCCAACAGGACATGAACTTTGAAATGGCCAATGAACAGTTACTAGAGATATTCTCTCAACAGGATGAATCTATTGAAATTCGCCATAGGGCCATGGCATCCTGTACTGAGTCAAGCACAATTCCATTACTCACAATGGAACCATACATACCAGTAGATGATACTCAGGACACGGAGCGAGGAGTGCACATAGAGTCTGTTACAGTGCCTGCCATAGTTACGGCAGAAGAGCAGTCACATGCTTCTGAGGGAAAATCTGACTCTCAGCCACCTTTAATAGAGTCATTTTCTCCCCTCCCAGATCCAACACCTCTGGCTCCCTCACGGGATTCTCCACTCGCAGATTTATCTGGAGAAAGTGGAGGGCAACTCGGTCAATCTATCCCTGAAGCAATTCAGACATCTATTTCACATGAAATGATAGGTTTGACTGAGGATCGGGACTCGCGAATTCCCATTACACCACCACTGACCTCTCTTGAAGAGGCTAGGGTGATTTTAACTGCAGGTACAGAAGAACAGCAACAGGAAGACTCCTCACGAGCAATTATATTGAGAGAAACACAAGCACGTGAGGTGAGTGAACCAAACATGAGTGAAATTCAGGTGAGAGCACACACAGACACAGACACTGAAAACCTGTTAGCTCAAATTGCTGCTTTAAAAGAAGAACTTGCTAAAAGCCAAGCTGAAGCTAAATCATTCAAAGCACAAGTGGTTGAACGGTCTTCTTCTTCCACCTCTGTCAACAATCAGCTGGCACTCATCAGGAATGATATCTCAGATCTCAAGACCACTGTCATACCAAAGCTCAATTCCATTCAGGAAACTCCAACTTTATCAACTGATGACATTTCTAACTTCTGCTCTCTACATACAAGAATGACTTCTCTTGAAGACCTGGTTGAAATGAATCATGCACTGGACTCCTCCAGATTTCTAAAGATAGAAACGGGCATGGAACATCTTAATGAAGGAATGAAACACTTGTATTTCATGATCAAGAATTCTCACTGCCCTAATGAAGAACAAAGAACTTACTTTGAAGGGCCGTCTGGTGGAGGCTCAGGCTCTGGAGGTCATGGAGGTCATGGAGGTTCTAAAGGAAAGTCAGTAGAGGATCCCTCAACTAAGGGGGAGAAGAAAGGGAGTAGTGTAAAGGGAAAAGAAAAAGATACCTTTGCTGGAGACAAAGGAAAGGCTGATGATGTCTACTACAGTGGAGAACAGGATGACTTTGATATTTTTGACATTCCCACTGAACCAGTCTTGGAAGATAAAGATGGTGTATTTGAAGCTGAAGAGGTAAGTGATTTTGGAGAATGGGAAGAGGAAGCTACAGTGGATCCTATCTTTGAGAAAGAGTTTCAGCAGCAGCAGTCAGAGATGAAAAGAAAAGAAGCTGAACTCAAAAAGGTCTCCCAGATCATTGACATGAGGAAAGACATACAAAGAACATAAACTCTTCAAAAGCAACGTCTTCATGACATTAAGGCTCAAGAAAGGAGAAGAGATGTCAGACTGAAGATTGGTAAAAATGGGATGAAGCTAGGAGAGTACTTGATATGCCTCAACTGAGCACTAACAATGATAGGCAGTTCCTACATCTTCTTGACAAGCTGGAAATCTCAAATCTTAACAATGACATGTACATGAATGCTATCAAGACTGAAGTCTCGAGGATCACAGCTGCTTTTGATAGATCCCTAAATGAGATGAGCATTTTTGTATATTGTCAGAGTGAAGGATCTTTCAAGGTGTCACTTCATCTGTTTGAGAATCGTTCTTTGTCAGAGATTTGGGTTCTTCTCAACAAAGTAAAAAGAAGCTCAGAATTGAATGAAGTTCTTCGAGAAAGGCTTAAAGAGTTTGCCAGCAGGGCTAGTCCTCAAGTGGTCAATAATCCTCATCAGGTGAGATTCTTTAAGTCTGATTGTCTTCAAATCTGTCAGCTAGATGTACAATCTCTTAAAGACTACTCAACTAAGCATCTGGTTTGGATGGAACATCATTTAAGAACTGCTGGATACTCATCCATGTTGAAGACTCAAGTTGCTGATTTGATTCAAGCTTATTGTGAAAAGAATATTAAAAGGTACAATCAGTTCAAGAATAAGCTGAACTCAGTTGGAGTTCAACCAGTCAGACCAGCAAGCTTCACTTCAGAAAAGGATCGTGTCTTTGACAAGGAGTTGCTTCAAGATTTAGAAGAAGGTGAAGTCAGAAGAGAAGACAACTGAAGTCAATTAGCTCAAAACTCAATGTAATATGATTAGAGCATTATGAATCAAGATAGAATAATGTAGTTATATGTTCAGGCTAGAGGAACATCTATCTTGTATTCACTTGTAAATTTCTTATGGAATCTGGAAAATGTTAAATATAATCCAGAACTTTTCTGCTATTTACTTTGCATTACTGTTTATATCTTTTTCTTATTTGTTAGTTGAGTTATCCTCTAGGTATTTGTTGTTATTGTCTAACAAGCAAATAGGGGGAGATTGAAAGGCATATGTCATAGCCTATTTGTTTATTCGAGGATTTAACTCAACTCAAATAAGAATGTAATAAGTAAATAGTGGATCTATCGTCAGAGAGATCTCACAGAGTAACATCTGTCAAAGGGTTAAGAAACATTATTCATCTACAGACTTGAAGACTTAATTCACTGGAAGAAGCTCAAGAAATTGATCAATCCTCAGTGATATAAATCAAGATTGTGGATTTAATCAAGTGACAGAGATCTCGTCAGGGTATCAATTAATTACAAGGATTTAGTCTGAAGAAAATCAAGAGTATCAAGGTCAAGGCTTGAAGAAACGTCACGGAAGTTAGTCACTCATGAACCAGACAGTACATCGAGTGTCAACATTGAAGTGGTGGAATTGATTCATAATTGACAGTAATTTTCAGAAGAATGGTTGCTGCTCAAGATTAGTATTAATTCTCTATTAATTAATTAAGTCAAATAATTTAATTAAGAAAATAAATTATATCTGCAAAGATTAATTTATTGATTAATTGAATTAATTGATTAATTAATTCAGAATTAATATTAAGGATTTTTAGAATTGTTATTAGATTAAAATCTATTAATAATTCAGTAAGACAATATTATTTGAACTACTATGACAATCGGTATGACAATTGATAGTCATACCGAAAGTCTTGCTAGTTCATTCTGATTGTCTTGCTAGCTATTGGGATTGTCTTGCTAGTTCAAAAGGATAGTCTCACCGAAAGTCCTACCAGTTCAAATGGATTGTCATGCCAGTTCATTTGATTGTCTTGCCGAAAGTCTTGCTGATTCAACTGGATTGTTTTGTTTACTAAAGCAACAGAAAGCAGAAGACATTCATGCAATTATTCAAACAGAACACACAAGTCAAGAACACAGCAGAAACAAAAGCAAATCATTTCATTTTTCATCTGCTCTATTCAAGATCAAAATTCTAGATTGTAAAGTTAAATCCAAACCACTAGAATTATTTATCTTGTTCTTGTGTAACAATCTAGCGGATCAAAATCCCTAGAACTTAATCTCAAATCGCATTTAGCATTTGATCTTTTCATTGCAAAAATAGAAAAAGTTCATGTCGAATTTATTCTAGATTTGTAATAATTGATTTGAGATTAATCCCTTGTAAACGATACCGTTGTTGTAAAACCTTTCAAGTTTAATAAAAGTTTTATTTAACTTAAATTTTGTTTCACATTTTTATTCCACATTTTATTCGATTAAACGGTATTGTTTGTATTCAACCCCCCTTCTACAAACAAATTGGGACCTAACAATTGTGAAGATGAAGCATACCTCAATCATGTGAGAGATACTTGTCATCAAGGTTCAAGATCGAAGAAATGCTAGTTACGAGTAAACTTCAAAAGTGTTCTTCAAGGAATGGTTGGGTTTTCTCACTTAAGTAAATGAATTATGGTAAATTTGATACTCATAACTGAGCCAGTAAAAGAAGTTCAGTATGAAAAGACATAAGGGGAGATGAAGATATGGTGATTCAACTGCAAGGATTTTTAAGAAGTGATGCTTTTAAACCAAAGGAATTCTTTCACAAGATTATGAGAGTGTTGGTTGAGACCATGTGTTGGGTATCAGAAGTTGAACAAGTTAACTAATAAGAACAATTGTATATTTTCAAGGATAGACGAATTGTTAATGAGAGAGCTTGAATTGAAACATGGACTAGAAGAATTTTAGAATAATTTTTAATAGTACTCAGTAGTGATATTCGGTTATAATCAAAGGATGTGAGAAAGGGTATGATATAATAAGAATTGTCCGCTATTATCTTAAGTTGAACTAAAAATATGGGTTTACTGGTTAATATTATATGTGATGGCGAAATGGTGGGTTAGAAGGTGGCAGTTGATTGGTACACTTATGGATTGATTGTTGGTTGTTTGATTGATTGTTGGTGTCAGCTTAAGTCTAACTAGTAATCTATAGCATAAAGGAGATGCTGCCCAAATTTTCAGAAAATACCCTACTCTTAAAGATAGAAGGTATCCTTCCGTGTGTTATGGATATTCATGTTAATACTCCAAATGATTGTGATCTAGGTTCTTGAAAGAGGTTGTTACAGCCAATCCGACTATATATAATTGGTCTTTGATTTCATTTAGCTAGTCATCACTTGGTGCAATTGATCAATTAAGTAAGTTAATTGGTTAATTTTACCAATTAATGGTCAGTTATATGGAAATCGATTCCAATTAGATTAAGTCAAATTATGAGTGACTTTCAAATCTGAAATCAGAGCAATGAGGAATTTGGAGAAGGAAAGGACACCAATACAGTTCAGAAATTGCTGCAAGTGTGTGAGGCTTTACTTGGATAAATATGCCTTTAGTAATCGACAAGAGAAATAGAAAGTTATTTGTATGGACAGGTGAGATACAGTTTTAATTCAGTTTCTGATTGATATTGATACTTAGGTTGTTTTTAAATATCAAAAGTGGTATTAATATTGATGATTGATGTTTACTTCAGTATGGGATGTTGTGAGCATCAAAGTTCGTATTGATATCTAATTTGATATGACATCAAAATAAGTATTAATATCAGGAGTTCGGTTATGAATGAGCTATGAGAATGAAGAACGGAAATAGGAAAGAAAGTGGAATCAGAAGGATGATAAAGAAACTTTATAGGTAAGATATGGGTAACATGAGGGACAGAAGAAAGGTGAAAAATTTAGGAAACATTTGTAAATTGAGATAGGGAATGTGTCCCAGGAGTACGATTAAGTACCGAGAGCTAAAAAAGATATTTAGTGACCATACATAAAGATAAAATGGGGGGGGGATATGTAGATAAATGTTATACCTATCCAAGAGTTAAGGTGGGACATCAAAGACTAGATGGATACATTTCGCCAGGAAACGTCGTAGTAAAGTCACCTGAGAACCAAAGTTTGTCCGATAAGTGGGTTGTTTACTGCTTGAAGAAATGGTGGTACGTTATCAGATCCAGAAATTGATTGTAAATGATCGATATTATTTGATTTGAGATTTGACAGGAGTATTCAGAATATGATGAATTACGTCGAACCAGAATAGTATATACCACTCCTAGGTGAATGGGCAGTAAGTAAGGAGGAACTAAAAGATAGGAATTTGGCTACGATAACTCAAGGGATTCAAGCTACTCTGAGAATATGATACGAGACATAGATGTCAAAGAAGACTTTCTGATAATATGGCATAAAGAAAGAATAAGCATTATAAGTGACTAGACGTCAAGGAAGAGCATTGCAGTCAGTTCGTATGAGAACTCCCTAAAATCAAAAATGATATATGGATTAGAATAAGCGGGTGAGCCTCCAGATTAGTATATTTTCTGCAAAGTAGTAAGAGAATTTCGCTCGGCAAATCTACTCGATTGTGATTCAAGGAAATTAAGGTATGATGATACGACTATGCGCCAATCGTATCCAGTCGAGATTTTCTTGTTAACTCTTAATTCTAAAGTAATTTCGAGAACGTTAGAAATTGAATACACCCTGGTTTCAATATAGCATTCACAGATGGACAAGAATATTAAGGGGATGATTAAAGAGCCTCGAATGCGATTAGGAGCGATTACGAACTAGTTTGATTGAACTGAGAAACATATGGGAATGAGGTTCAATAACCATTAACTAATGGAAACGTTCATGAGCACGAATTACTAGAATTAGAAAGAAAAGAGAATTAATATGCATTATGCTGGTCCTTTTGAAATGGTAAAATAGGCAAGATAAGTGTAAGTAAGTTGGCTTCACCGCCACACGTATAGATGGTTCATAGGGTGTTTATATGTGTATATTCAGGAAAAGTAATTCAGCTCCATTATATATAAAATGGAGACCTGAGTTGAGTTATAGGAGCAACTAATAGAATATGATATCAGCGAGAGACTGTTAAGTAATGGGTGATGCTGCGAGTAAAAGTTTATGAAAAGTTGTAAGGATGAGAGTTCAACCTGAGAAAAATGAAAGTGAGATACTGGAATATATCTTATCTGATCCTTAGTATGATTCTGAGAACATAATCCTTTTAAGGGGGAAGGATGTAATATTCGAAATATAGCGTGTAATTATTTTTATTGATAAATAATTATTATGTGATTATATTGTAATTTTTGGTGAATTATCTGATGATTGGTGTTGTTATGTGGATGTTTATATGTGGTAAAGTATAAGTATGTTAGTTTTATTATGTCCAGAATAAAATATAGATAATTAAGATATTTTCTCTGATAATTTTTGGAGTGTTATACGATTTTATATTGATTTATGAATTTATTAACTATTTTCTGAATAATTGAAAAATCATTTTCTAAAGTCGGGAATCGTCCAACCTTAGCCGCTTTTACGTTTTTACAACCCGAAACTCTTCCGAAAACTCCTTTCTAACCTAATCTGGTAATTCCGGACATTTTCCATGTTTTGACTTTTTCGATCCGGATTACGGTTTGACCGTGCGCGGCCCAGGCGCAAAATTTTCGATACGATAACCCTTTTCAATAAAATTATCTTCGTACAAAGCGTTTTATAAAAGCCCGGTTTTAATAATTATCCAAAACCTTTGATGCTTATCCAAAATACGATAATGTTTATTTAAAACTGTTATCTGATACTTAGCGGCTAAGAAACGTATTTATCGATCCAACACGATCCAGAACGTACTCATATTCCGTAAATATAAATAGCCAATAAAGTATTATATTTTGTACAGATAATCATTTGCAAACAGTAAAACTATACAGTTTCCAGAGAAAAACCTTAAAATACACCGCGTTCTTCATAATCAAACGCACAAACGAAGGCGTTAACGAACTCCGATTCAGGGCGTGCAATATATCAAATCGAAGCTCTCGAAAAATTCTTTCATAATCAATCATCCATTTCAGTACAAAAATCAAGGTGAGTTTCTTATCTAATTAATTTAATTCGAATTATTTAGTAATTAAAATAGGAATTTTTGTTCTTGATGTTGTTTGTGTGATTTGATGTTAGAATCATGTAGATCTTTTCTTCCTAGTCATTTTGGTATATTATATGACTAATCTGGAGTTCAATACCATGTTCAAATTGATGTTTGATTCTCGGAATTGAAATTAGGGTTTATGTTCTTGAATAATTTTAATTGAAATTTGGAAATTTCTGTGTTTGGGGTTATTACTCGAAATTGATTGCACTAGATTGTAGATCGTTGAACAACGATTCGATTGGTATATTGGAAATTTACAGGCGATTCTTGGAACAGCTTAATCGACTTCGCCGAAAAAGGTTCGACTTCGCCGCCGACGAAGTTTCAGATGGATTTTCCGAGCAAACTATACGTTATTTGTTTCCAATATATGATATAGATTCCTGGCATGATACTCTATGATTCTGCATGTTTTTAGACTGATCGGGGTTCGAATGAGATTTTCTGGCGAGCTCGGGGTCACCGGTAATGGCGACCACCGGCGTAGGTCGGGGACGTCGGTAGAATTACAGAAATGCCCCTGAACTTTTGCAAAATTTATGTTTTAGTCCCTGTAGTTTTCAAAACTTTATAAATATTAGATTCCTGTTTATAAAAATTATAAAAATGATATTCTGCTTATTTTTATTTTCAGAAAATTGTTTTAATTATTTAAAAATTTCCAAAAATTCATTATTTAATTTATAAAAATTATTTTTATTTAAAAATAAATCTTATTATTTAATTAATTATTTTTATTTGATAACTAATTATTTAATTAGTCAATTAATTTAAATATTAATTAATTAATTAATTTGATTAGTCATTAATTAATTTTAATTGATTTAATAATAAGATTTTTTTATTTATATTCGATTTAAAAATTCTGAAAAATAGTTTTGAGCTTTAAAATATTATTTTAAATTATTTTCAAGGCTCTATAATTATTATAAAATTATTTTAAAGTCAGATTCGGGTGTTCGAACTCTATTATTTAATTATAAAATGATTCGGAGTCCCGTTTTAATTCCGAAATATGTTTAAAAATTCGTATTAAATACTTGGAAGATCATTTTAACCCCGAATCTTCTTTGAAAAATTATTTTGATCGAATGTCTTCCATGCTATGTGCTACGTGCATTCTAATTGATGTGTTATATGCCTATGTGGTTATTGTTTGACGGTTTTTGCTGTAACTTTCAATCCGTAAATCAAATTTGGGTAAAACGAAGGGTAGATAGAAGCTTATGACGTCTATATGGCGGTTAGAATGATATGAGATTAAGTATTGATAGATATGTGTGATACTTATCAGAGTAAGCGAGGCATAGAAAAGAAGGCCAGTGATCAGTAAGTAGAACTGAAGTGTAGAAAAAGAAAGCAAGTGATTGACGAATAGAAGCAAGGCAGAGAAAAAGAAGGCAAGTGATTGAATAGTAAAACTGTTATATGAGTACAAGTAAAGTTGGAAGTCATCTGTGATAAGGCAAGTCCTTTTGAACCTTTCTTCGAGATATATTAAAAATATTTTTGAACTTTCTCATAACATGTTGCTAGTATTCAAAATAAATCTTGTTTTTATATTGCAAGCGCTTTAAACTTTCAACCTTGAACCCTGATCATATCATCGAACTTGAGCTGTAAGTTTTATTTCTTATAAACCGCTGACGGTTGATTTCTCAAATATTAAACCATACAAATACAATACTACTCCACAAATATATACACACTATAAACCAAGTATTTCAACAGAACTTCTTAAGCATACAGAAACTTATACATCCTGGAATACCCTATCACATCAAAGATCTATACCCTACATTATCATTGAACCATTGTTCTTCACATACTTGATTCTTCCTCAAGCTTGAAGCCATTCCTCATATTTACACCTGATATACCATGTGATACCTGTGAAATGTTTTATGCTCTGAGATAAATGCTTTATCAATGTTAATCATGATTCTGTTTTTATTGAATTGCAATGTATATCATATTGAATTGTTTTAGAATTGGATGGTTTTATAAATATGGACCAGATTCATGGTCAGACCAGATTCGTGGTCATATTAGGCTAATGTGTGCCTTGGATCAGTATATAGAGTAAAGCTGGGAGCCTTGCTCGGGGTTAGTGCGTGACTGATCAGCAGCCTAACCTTGGTTTGTTTTTAAAATGAAAAGAGAATATCCAATTTTATTCATTATTTATCCAGAAATTGGATTCTTATGAATCATTTCAACTGATCATTGTTGAACCTCAGTTATTGCTATTATGACTTGTTGAGCTAGTTAGCTCACTCTTGCAAACCTGTTTATGTTATTTTACAGTTGAAAAGGAAATTGTTGGTAACGAGGATTCCTAGTCGAGTATGCAAGCTAGGATTCCAGGATAAGATGGACCGAGTTAGAAGGAGCTTTATAATGTAGATGAGTCATGTAAGATTGTAAGAATGATATCATTATCAGTTATAAGCGAAACAGTTGGGATTTGGTATGATATAATAAAAGTTAAGGTTATGGCTTATTTTCATACTTTAACGTGTTGCGATCCATGGTTGTGGTAAGTAGGGTATTTACAAATATTACATTCATAAGCAGGTATATATATTGAATGTGTGTGTGTTGTGAACCCCAAACTTCTGACCGGGGTTTGGAGGGCGTCACCCCCCACATTCCCTCTTCATGTTTGGTCACTAGATATCTTCTTTTAGCCCTCGGTACTTGTTCGTACTCCCGTGATGCATTCCCTATCTCAATTTTACCAATGTTTCCTAAATTTTTTACCTTACTTATGTCCTTCATATTACTCATATCTTACCTATCTCATGGCATCTTATAAAGTTTCTTTATCATCCTTTTGATTCCACTTCCTTTCCTATTTCCGTTCTCATTCTCATAGATCATTCACAACCGAACTCTTGATATTAATACTCATTTTGATGTCATATCAAATTAGATATCAATACGAACTTTGATGCTCACAACATCCCATACTGAAGTAAACATCAATCATCTATATTAATACCACTTTGATCCTAACAACCCCCAAGTATCAACATCAATCAGGAACTGAATTAAAACTGTATCTCACTATTTTGTCGAAAATAGAAATACTCGATAACTCGTTTATTGTATGATTATCAAAACAATTTAGAAACAAGACGCCCTTTATTGCAGATGATAAAACTTTTTTATTTTCTAATAAAATCCATATTGGTGTAATTATTAATCTCTTCTTTATTCCATCTCCCTTCTTCCTTTCCTTTCTTCATTCTCTTTACTCTATCTTAAATCTTTAGTTCTTGGAAATATTTTTCTCACTTGTCTATACAAGTAACTTTTTATTTCTCTTGTTCATTAAAAAGGGCACATTCATCCATGTAAAGCTTCACACACTTGCAGCAATTTTAGAATTCTATTGGTGTCCTTACCTTCTCCAAATTCCTCATTACTTTGATTTCCAATTTGAAAGTCACATCAAACTTTGACTTAATCTAATTGGAATCGATTTCCATCTAACTGACCATTAATTGGTAAAATTAACCAATTATCTCACTTAATTGATCAATTATACCAAGTGATGACTAGCTAAATGAAATAAAAGGCCAATTATATATAGTCGGATTGGTTGTAACAACCTTTTTCAAGAGCCGAGATCACAATTGTTTGGAGTATCAACATGAATATCAATAACACACGGAAGTATACTTTCTATCTTTAAGAGTAGGGTATTTTCCAAAAATTTGGGCAGCATCTCCTTTATATTATTAATTATCAGCCGAACTCAAGCCGACGCCAACAATCAATAAACAACCCACAATCAAACCACAAGTGTACCAACCAGCTGCCACCTTCTAAATTTACCATTTCACCACCACATATAATACTAGCCAGTATAAGCCATATTTTTAGTTTAACTTGATTATAGCGAACAATTCTTGTTATACCATACCTTTTCTCATATCTTCTGATTGTAACAGAATATCACTAATGAGTACAATTACAAATTATTCTAGAATTCTTCTAGTTCGTATTTCAATTTAAGCTCTCTAATTAACAATGTATCCATCCTTGAAAACATACACTTATTCTTATTAGTTAACTCGTTCAACTTCTAATAACTAACACGTGGTATTAACCAACACTATTATAATCTTGTGAAAGAATTCAGTAGGTTTTAAAGCATCACTTCTTAAAAATTATTACAGTTAAACCACCATATCTTCATTTCCTCTTATTCTTTTCTATACTGAACCTGCTTCCCTGGCTCAGTTATGAGCATCAATTTTACCATAACTCACTTGCTTGAGTGGGAAAGTCCAACCATTCCTTGAAGAACACACTCAAAGTTTAGTCGTATCTAGCATTTCCTCGATGTTGAACCTTCATGACAAGTATCTCCCACATAATTGAGGTATGCTTCATCTTCACAATATATTAATCGATTATCTGGTTATTATTAAGAATTTCTTCATTTGCTTCTGTTGTCCAAACAATCATTTGCCTTATCCGATATACACAACGTTACTTTCTTGTTTCTCTAGTTAATTTCCCTCATACGGTTCGCTAACTACTTCAATTTGCGTCAAAATCTCAGACTTGAAACGTATCATGTATATAGATTTCTATTTCTGGTTTGATGTCGTCATGACCACCACGTTATTTGCATAATGATTCTTCTTTGCACGTATATGTCCACCATTTATTGGCTTGTAATTATCCACACTCATCATATAACTCCATCTGCTACACAGGTTCATTTCACTTCCTTTTAAAACATTCAAAGAATAGACCTTACACAAGAAGGGAATTTATGTATATGATTCTGATTGGAAATCTTTTATAAAGAATAACATTACAAGGAAACAATCGGAAGGATCCATAAATCAATAAATCATAATTGAAGAGGAAAGAATGAAAGAGGATTTAGATATGAGTGAGACAACAATATTTGTACTCAAGATGGCTAGTCTTTCATACTATATGGCATATAGCACAAGATTAGGTGACGTCCCACCAGACTCTTTGTCATTTCGACAAAGCGTCACACCATAACACTGTCTGTCTCAATCAGAAAATAAGACTTGAGGGAAAAATGATTTTGAAAGGAATAGAACAATTTTGTTATCACCTCATAGAGCTGATTATGAACGAAGTTCATACTTTATTCAAGATTCATAAGAGCTAATGGTATAATAGAAAAGAATGATATCATTGGTTGTCATCCACAGTTTATCTGTTTACAGCTTCAACGCTTGTCCGATCAACAGATCTCATTCCAAGTCATACATTAACTTCAGAAAGTTCTCTGAAATGCCTTCTTAGATCGATCATTAGAATACATCCCTATTTATTAGGTCTTGTATCTTTAGCGTCGTGCTTCCATGTTCAATATTTTATAATTCGACCATATTTGCACTCTTACGAGATTTACAATCATAACTTCAAATTTTGCTTACGCTACTGATCATTCAACATATCGACTTCCTTGCTAATAACATTCTTCCTTTAGAAAAGTCTGGAGATTTTCTCAATCTTCTTTGCTAAGACTCGGCTTCTTTTTCAATCAATGAACTCTTTAAACTCTAATCGTCTCAGGAATTAAATAGTGTCTCCGCATGCTGAGTCTGTTGTTAACATTATCAAACAAAACTTGCAGTCCTCTATTGAGAACAATCGAATCCTCTTCATAATAGAGGATCTACTTGACCCTCTGAATTAACAATACAAATTTTAGAACAAGTATTCTTCTGGATAATCTGGTTCTAATAACAAGCAAGAAACTCAAGTGGTAGTTTGACAACCAAGTTTTTAAAACTTGTTTTGTTTAAAGGATTTTTAGTAAAATTTGTTAAGAAAAATCTCTTTTGAAAACTGGTTTAAAATTTTGAAAATCATACACCTGGTCGTCATTACTATATGAGTTGGTTGTCGTTTTTCTCAACCACTACAAGGTATTAAATTAGGGAAACAGTCAGATAAGAGCTCATTCCTTTCCATATATCCTCTACCCCTTGTTGGGTCCATTTTACCTTCATTAGTCGACAAAAATTCCAATTACTGTTGCATATTATCTTATTCGTAACTTCACTTTTAGTCTTTCATACCGGTAACACTCCCATCCTAATCTTATACGATTACTAAGTATAACAAGTCTATCCAGTAATCATTAAATTTATTTTATAAATAAGGTTGACTAATATCACATCACATTAGTACTATACGTATCATGATTGATCATAACATCATCATCATCAATTCCAAGAAAACTCTCGATATCCAATCTTCTCAAACTCCTTTAAAATCCATCTAGCTCACTCCACAAGATAAACATGGGTGGTATACTTACTAGTAGTTTTATATAACCTGGTAGCGGCTATCTTCCGGAACACACGTATCCTCACTCTCGGTTCCTTCTCACATTTCTTAATACCTCGTGTACTCACTATATGTTATAGCTCTCGAATCCATCCTCATAGGTGTTGTTACTTCATACGACGAGTTTTAAGCTATTGGTATAGAACAAGGCGTAGTGTAGACAGAAAAGATGCGCTTATAGCTGAATATCCGGTAGAACCAGAATTAGCATGTGGGGGATTCTCGAATAGGTAGTCTCGCATCAGGAGATGAGATAATAGCTGAAAAAGGTGCAACCGTCGCAACCGGAGGTGATATGGCTAACACCGGTAAAAGAGCAGGGCGTGAATCAGATGATAATCCTCCGATTGAAGGCTCCGAATGATCAGACGATATCGAGATAGAAGCATCTGCGATCGCTGCTATCAGAAAATCACGTCGCTAGATAAGAATCTCGAATCTCATCACAAATTATACCAAAACCTATTATACAGTCACACTCAACCTCTCAACGTCCTATCTTTCTATTTCTTAATCATAATCTTAACCCTCTATCCATTCCCGGTAATCTAAGCTTATTTCAATGACTTATAACCTGTAGCTCTGATACCAAACCTGTGACGCTATCCAAACCCGGGTCAGAAGTTTGGGGTTCATAACACACACACACAATATATAAACATGTATATAAGGTATTATATGCATTGACCCTTCTTTATATAACCATGGATCGCAACAGGTTAATGTATGAAAACAAGCCATAACCTTATCTTTTATTGCATCGTACCAAATCCCAACTAGTTCAACTTATATTTGATAATGATATCATTCTTACAATCTTGCATAACTCATCTACAATATAAAGCTCCTTCTAGCTCGATCCAACTTAACCTGGAATCCTAGCTCGCACACTGGACTGGGAATCCTCAGTTACCAATAATTTCCTTTTTAGTTGTTGAAAACATAAAAAGGTTTGCAAGAGTGAGCTAACTAGCTCAGCAAGTCATAATAGCAATAACTGAGGTTAAACAATGACCAATTGAAATGATTCAGAAGAATCAAGTTTCTGAATAAGCAATGATTAGAATTGGACATTCACTTTCACTTTTAAAAACCAAGGTTAGGCTGCTGATTAGTCACGCACTAACCCCGAGCAAGGCACACAACTCTGCTCTCTATACTGGATCCAAGGCACGCATTGGCTTAATATGACCACGAATCTGGTCTGATCACGAATCTAGTCCATATTTATAAAACCATCCAATTCTAAAACAATTCAATATGATAACCATTATAATTCAATAAAAATATAATTATGATTAACAATGATAAATCATTTATCTCAGAGCATAAAACATTTCATAGGTATCACCAGAGTAAATCCTGGTATAAATATGAAGAACGGCTTCAAGCCTGATGTAGAATCAAGTATCGGATGAGCAATGGTTCAATGATAAAGCAAGGTATAGATCTTTCATGATATAGGGTAGTATAAAGTATATTCGTTTCTGTATGCTCAAGTAATTTTGTTTCAGTATTTTTTTGTGGTGAGTATGTATTTGTGGAGTAGTATCGTATTTGTATGGTTTAATATCTGGGAAATCAACCATTGGAGGTTTACAATAAATAAGGCTTACAACTCAAGTTCAAAGATATGATCAGAGTTCAAGGTTGAATAGTTTAAAGCGCTTGCAATATTAAACAAGATTTATTTTGAATACTAGCAACATGTTATGAGAAAGTTCAGATATATTTACAATATATCTCGAAAAAAGGTTCAGAAGTACTTGCCTTATCACAGATGATTTCCAACCTTACTTGTACTCATCTAACAGTTCTACTCATCAACCACTTTGCTTCTGTTTGTATGCCTTGCTTCTATTCATTGATCACTTGCTTTCTTTTTTTACACTTCAAGTTCTATATACTGATCACTGGCTTTCTTTTATATGCCTCGCTTACTCTACTAGGTATCACAAATATCTATCAATAATCAATCTCGTATCATTCTAATTATCACATAGACGTCATAAGCTTTCATCTACCCTTCGTTTTACCCAAATTCGACGTACGGAATGAAAGTTATAGCAAAAATAATCAAACAATGTGCGTACAGTCATATTATGCATCAATCAGATCACATATAACACGTAGCACGTGAGATATTCAATTAAAATAATTTTTCAAAGAAGATTCGGGGTCAAAATAATTTTTCAAGTATTTAATACGAAATTTTGAACATTTTTCGGAATTAAAATGGGACTCCGAACCATTTTATAATTATTAAAAGGGTTCGAATACTCGAATCTGGCTTTAAAATAATTTTATAATAATTATCGAGCCTTGAAAATAATTTTAAATAATATTTTAAAGCTCGAAACTATTTTTTGGAATTTTTAAATCAAAAATAAATAATTAATCAATTAATATTTAATTAATCGATTAATTAAAATAATTAAAATTAATCAATAAAATAAATCAGATTTATTTTTGAATAAATAAATAATTAAAACAATTTTTGGAATTTAAAATAATTAAATAAACATTTTTTTGATTTTTAAAATAACAGAAGTATCATTTTTAAAATATTTTAAAACAGTAATCAAATATTTGCAAGTTTTTGAAAGTATTTCAGGAAAATGAAAATTTTTACAAAACCAGGGGATCAAATGGTAATAAACCATCATCCCCCCCCTTTTTCTTCTGCCGCCGGCCGGTCGGCGACCGCCGAGCTTTCTGGCAACCCATATCCTACCCAGAACACCTTGAATCGATACAGATAGGTTATTCATAACACCCTGAATCGATCCCTGTTCTCCAAATACTCAGAAAACCCGCCAATAGCCGGGAAAATCTCGGCGAACTTCCACGTCGACGTTCGAGTTATTTTCTGGCGAGGCTTCTCTGTTTATCGTTTGTTAAGCTTATATATATCATTCGATTTATATATTCACGATCTAAAATATGGTGAAATCAATTTACAACAATAACCCCTAATGAAGAAAAACCCAATTTTCAATTAAGAACATTCAACCTATAAACCCTAATTTAAATTTTCCAGAATTAAACATCAATTTGGATATGTTATTGAACTCCAAATTTGACATATAATATACCAAAATGACCAGGAAGAAAAGATCTACATGATTCTAGCATCAAATCATATCAACAATATCAAGAACAAATTTTCATAATTTAATCTTTGAATAATTCGAATTAAAATAAATAAATAAGAGAAATACCTTGATTTATGCACTGAAATGGTGGATTGATTCAGAAAGGTCTTTTCGAGAGCTTCAATTTGATATATATCATGCCCGAATCGGAGTTCGATAACGCCTTCGATTGTGCATTTGATTTTCAAGAACGTATCATTTAATTAGAGTTTTCTCTGTATTTCACAGGATTTTACTGACTGATTATGATTATACGAATAAAATGTAATAATAAAAGGCTATATATATTTATGGAATATTGGTTCATATTGGATCGTATTGGATCGTATTGGATCGATAAATTAGTTACTTAGTCGCTAAGTAACTGCAAAGACAATCCGTTTTGATACCCGTACGGGATAATTATCCAAACTCGACTTCTTATAAAACACTTTATACGAACATAATGTAATATTATCCAGTCTTTTGAGAATACGGGTTTTGTTGCTTAATTGAAATGATTATCGTATCAAAAATTGTACGTCGGGACACGTACGGGTCAAACCGTAATCCGGATTGAAAAAGTTAAAACACGGAAAATGTTCAGATTAACCAGATTAGGTTAGGAAGGAGTTTTTCGAAGAGTTTTGGGTTAAAACGTAAAAACTGGTTCAGGTTGGACGATTTCCGGTTTTGTAAAATAGTTTTGTAAGTATTCATAAAATAATTATTAAATTTGTAAATCATTATAAAATCTTATAACGATCCACAAATTACCAGAAAAATATCACAATTATCTATATTTTATTATGGACATTTTAAAATTAGCATACTCATATCTTATCACATATAAACATGTAAATATAAATATCAATCATCAGATAATTCACCAAAAGTCATATAATAATCATATAATAATCATTTGTTGATAAAAATAATTACACAGCGATATCCCGAATATTACATTTTACAAAGTTCAGTTTTCTCCAAAACCAATGGCTTTTACATACACTCATTTGGTACGTATAATCACAATATCAACTCGGAATCTTAAATTAAAAACTCGTATATGGTGTGGTCACAATTTTTTTTATTAAACCGTAAGGTTACTATTCATAAAGATCTTTTACCAGTGTCAAAAGTTTGGGTTTTTACAGTCTTCCCCCTTCAAAGGATTCCGTCCCAGGAATCAGTTTAGAAACAGGCGGGGATACGCTTCCCACATGATACCCTTGAGTTCTCACTGTTTTCTTCACAGTATTTGATCTCTTCATAAAATTTCCACCCATCCGTCAAATATATTTTAGAGTACTCATTCTTGTAGACCTATGATCTCTACACGTTGCTCCACATACGCTAAGTCTGGCTGCAAGTTTATTAGCTCATTTTCAATTATATGTCTAGCGTTGACGGTTAAATTTCCTAACATCGATTCAGTGATACTCTTTATAAACTGGGCGACTGTTCGACGATGGTGCTAATTTATAAGCCAACTTTCTTAGTCCTTTAAATATTTCAACTAGGTCCAATAAACCTTGAGTTCAACATTTCTTTACCTTTCGAATCTCATCACTCCCTCCCCGGGAGGCACTTTCACCAATACATGGTCTATTACGTCGTACTCTCTGCCCTTATGGTTCTGGTCCGCATATCTCTAGTGTTCATCCTGGGCTGCCACTAGCCGAGTTCTGATAAGTTCTAGAAATTTCTTTGGTCTGTTGACTCAACTATGGTTCAAGTATCCCACGCTTACCAACTTATTCCCAACCTAATGGAGAACAATTATTTCTTCTATACAAAGCTTTGTAGTTGTTCCAATGCCCGCATGATAACTCAATCTTGTCGGTAATTCGATTGACGTCAACTGGTCACTTCATTTTCCTTAAAAATCTATAATATATACGATTTACGCATCTTCTAGTGTTTGGAATGGTCCTTCAACTTATTCGTTTCCCCTCCATCACTCTTACTAGTGCTAGAGTTTCGTTTCCTAACATTTGCCAATTTTGGCACATCATCTCTATCGAATGTTTTATATAAGAAGTTCTCGTTGCATTTCTATAAGCTCGTTTCCTATTACACGTTTAGCATCATTTTTAACATTTCTTCCCGTAGTAACGTAAAGCATGTCGGGTCCTGTTGCCATCTTAAAGGAAGCACCATTTCATATGCAATTGATTGATACGTTTTAGAATCGTGGAACGCTCAGCTTCCGCTATCGGTCAGACTTCTTTAATCATTTCCCGTATAATATTTATAGTGGAAAGGAGAAAACCTTGGCATAAACCTGATATCTTGCTGATCAGGCAAAGATACCAATAGTAACCTTTTCTACTAGTAGATGGACGAATTCCCTACTGGTCATCACCCTGGCCGCATTAGGACCTATGCTGGACTGCCACTCAGCCACTTACCCATTGATGGACTCCCACTGGGCCACTTACACTTTCATGGACGCCCACTGAGCCCATGTTGCTTATGCCGACTCAAATAGATGGACTTACTTCCCGAACGTTGGGCAAGTAATCATATTGTTTTCTTAAAACAGCAACCTCGTTGCGAATATAAAATACACCACAGAGCCGGATCCCTCAGGTTTTGAGCGAGTATTTAAATGCCCTTCGAAAGGAAGATCTTAAATATAAAAATGAGTTTTGGGATCCGCTCTAACTTTTAAAAATCATTTTGAAGACTCGAAAACATTTTTAAGAATGTTTGGAGTAATGCTGATTTAATGAAATAAATCAGTCCCGATATATTAGAAAATATCCGAATATTATTATTTAAATAATATTCCCATAAGGATAATCTTTATAAAAATAATTTGAAGTAGAAGTTTTAAAACTCATACTTGAAATGAAAAATAAATAACCAAAGATATACTTATACGAAAGTACGATCTTTATTTGAATAATCGAAAATGAGTTTGATTATCGAAACATTATTCTTTAATAAAATAAAGAATATTATTTAATAAATAAGCGGAGTCATAAGTCCTCGAATGAATATTCAAAATAATATTCATTAAATAAAATAAACGGAGTCATAAGTCCTCGAGTGAATATTCAAAATAATATTCATTAATTAAAATAAAGTTATCGAATAAACCTTATTCGATTAATAGTTTTGAAACTATATCTATATATATTTAAACATATATGTATATAATATACTCGGGAACATCGACTCCCGGTTTAGAAAATGTTCACATTTGGGTCCCCTATACTAAGGGTATACGCAACTACTGCTTATCTCTAGCATAGGTATTATGCAACTTATAAGCATTTGAATCAACAATTAGATATCAAGATTATGAAACAGGCATGCATATAAATATCATATCATATGCTCCAATATATCGCAAGACTTTGCTAATAATAATCATGCACTTATCACAAGATAATGCATATACATATATACATCACAACAACAGTATAACGGGTTGAAAACTTGCCTGAGTGTTCCCGGATACACTTAAGCTTAGAGTGGGTCCGATAACCTATGAACAACAACATAAGTCGGAATTAAACCCCGGTCGCTTAAGAAACTAGACTTTAACCAATTGAACCCTAACGTTCGCTTATGGTCACTTCTTATGCTTAACGAATCACATAAGTCGTTCGAGTACCCTCGGCTCCACCATTTTTAATAATTTAACCATTAAGAATATTAAGGCGATTATTTCGCGAGTACCCTACCAACTGCGTAATCCACTTTACACAATTGTTTCATACTCCAATTAGTCATTTAAGGGCCTTAACCAAGGTTTCAAAGTAAGGCGAGGGGGTAATGGTTCGTTCGCGAAACGCCGTTACTTAAAATGGTCGTTTCTCCTAAACTGTACATTGGATTCAAGCGAACCACATATCAAAATGAAGCTCGTAACATGAACTATCTAAACATGGCAATGGTCAGAATCTTACAGTGAGTTCACGGGTCCTGATGTTAAGAACAAAAGCAGTCTAAGGTAAATCGGGCATTACGATGGCTATGTTTACGCGATTACCAAAGTTTATACAACTCCAAATCAATCACAAACCAACTTACAACCAATATTACAACCAAAATCCATCCAATCCTCACTACATCAGTCCATTACTTCATGTTTTAACCAGTTCATTCAATCACAACAAAAGCTACTAACCATACTAAGGTTCATTAACTAATAACCAAGATTCAACCATCAAAATCACTACAAACTCAACCAAACTTTAAGCAAACAAGCATAATGCTTCCCATATACTATATCAGTCACAACCATTCCTAAATACTCAAAAGTAAAGCTAGGGTTTGAAGTTTTATACCTTCTTGAAGCTTTTAATCAGTGAAAGATCCTTGGAATGCCCATGGAAGCCTTGATCTATGCTTAAGCTACCTTGACCTTACAAATAAAATCAAGAATCAAAAATTTGTTCTTGAAAGTTACTATTCACCCTAAACTAAATGATTTATTTGAGCTAGCAAACCTTGGATTCAAGCACTCAAACTACTTGCTCTTCTTAGTTATGAAATATAGAATCCAAGGAAACAAACCTCTTGAATTATGATTGAGTGGAGCTTGGGTTTGGAAATTTTTCTTCTTGTTTTTCTTCAAAAACCGTGAGCAAGGAGATGGGGGAGGGAAGAAATGAAAGTGTTTGCTTGTTGCTTCCTTTTTGTCTGTTAATTAACCTTTTACCATGGTAAAAATTGTGTGGCTCACAATCAACCAACCAACCCTTCCCATTTGGTCATTCTTATGTCACCTACTTATGTCATCTTGTTACACTTATCTTCCTCTTGTTGGTGTGATGACATCATCATCCACTAACCCCTTTGATTAACTCCTAATTACTTGGCTAATGATCGCTGATCTGTTATACGGTTCGCTTAACTTTTGTTCGCGTTTATCGTTCGAGGGATCATATCCGGGATCTTATTATTTGGGTTCCCCTACCCTTTCTCAATATTTTATATTCCTTTTATAATCCCCTCTTATAATCCTTGAATTTAGATTCTTTTAATCATGTTACCTTATACTCAATTGTTTCGGTATCTGGTGGATTTTCGGGAAAAATCAAAGTGTTCGAATTTGGATTCTGACGATCTTTGCATACACTTATTTACTTTATGGAATATTAATACGATCTTAGAATTTCCATAACAGTACTCCTATATAGCGTGGTCTGATAATTTTCCTTAATCAGCATCATCAGCAAAAGTTACTATTCATCCGTGTTTCAAAAATTCCAAAAAATTGGGGTTATTACAGTCTCCCCTCCTTAAAAGGATTCCGTCCCGGAATCGGATAGAAAATGAATAGGGATGCTCTCTTAGCATTGCACTTTCTAACTCTCAAGTAAATTTTCCTACATTGTGGTTCTACCATCAAACTCTGACTAGTTTGATAACCCTTCTCCTAAGCACTTGTTCCTTTTCAATCTATAACCCTTCCTGGTTGCTCCATATAGATTACGTCTGGTTGCATGTCTATGCGCTCATATGCCCCTATTTATCTGGCATCCGAATTACACTTCCTTAACATTGATACGTGGAACACTTTATGAACTTGCTACAGGTCCGGGGGTAGGGCTAGCTCATATGCTAACTTCCCAATACGTCTTAATATCTCCAAGGGTCCAACACTTCGTGGGCTTAGCTTTCCTTTCTTTCCGAACCACATCCATCTTTTCCAAGGGAATACTTATAACAGCACTAGGTCCCCTACTTCCTATTCCTATTCCTTGTCCTTTCGTGTCAAATCAACATACTTCTTATGTCCATTTTGGGCTACTACCAGCCGTCCTCTTAGATCTATTATATCCTTGGTTCTTTGGACCGCTGCTGGTACGAGCATCTTGCGCTCTACAACTTCATCCTAATATAAGGGAGATCGACATTGTCTTCCCTCAAGGATCTCATAAGGTGACATCTCGATACCTGACATATGATCTATTGTCGTGAGAAAACTCAATCCGCGTTAAGTGATCATTCCAAATTCTTTCAAGTCTTATTGCACAGACCCTCATCATAGCTTCTAGCATTATAGCTTTTGCTCCTCAATACTCCTTCTTTTCTTGTTCGTAAGCGTTACTATCTTCCGTATAGAATACTATTCTAGATATACCTTTACTCGCTAGAGTTTTATAACCTTTTAATAACCACGTCAACCTTAGTATCACGAACGTGTTAGATTCGAAATACCACCGCACTGGTACTACTCCTTTCTAGCTGCTTCTATTTTCAAAAGCTTGGTCCTTCATATAGAAGTAAAAGAATTTATTGAGAGATCACTATGATCATGAACACTTGTTATATCGCATAGTTAGTACAGAAGGTGGCCAACCTTTAGTACTTGACAAGCAATTAAATAACATGTGGTATCCTACTAGGCTTCTATCACACAGATAGATAGTCATTCGGCAATACCTCCCCTTCTGGAAGGGTTGTTCTTCTCAGCTTATATAAAATGAAAAGGAGAGAAAAAACAAATTGAAGAGAATTGTATATGAAAAGAATACTGCCACAAAATATCTGGCTTGGAATCTACCTCTGAACTATAGAGGTTTGTCATAGGAGAACAAAACATATGTGTATATATATCAACATCAAGTATTATAGCATCGCATTTCACGCTCCTGAATATCTATTATTCCGTCCATCGTTCTATGGTCCCATGCTCTTGCTCGAGCTTATAAATAATCACCTTTGAAACTCCCTCGACATCGAAAATCGAATCTGATATTTCATTCTAGACATCATCGTTATTAGAATTCTATGCTTGCATCGCAACCTTCCTCGTATAGTAATACGACCCTCTATTGATAAGAAGGAATAAATATTCAATAGGTAGATAATCGACTTAAATAGTCTATCAATAATAACTTATACATCACCACGACCCGATTAGTGGTACTCAATCTCAACATTCATTACAATACAACTCTCACAGTTGTCATCGTCTCATTATTCATAGACTCATTGTAGCATTACTATGGTCCACCACTGACCTACTGTAGTCATTCATTTTCCTCGAAATCTTAATAGCTAATCACACGGAGTCCATACTTACCGTATCAAAACCTTCTAAGTAGGTAACATATCACCGTTTGTGATCCATGAAGGACATCTCCTGAACTTGATGTATATATGACATGAAGTAAATAAAATTGCAGAAAAATATCAATCAAAGCATCAATAGCAGGTTATTACCGTTAGTAATCATATGTCCTCAATAAGAGACTGGAAACTCAAGGGTTCATTTAGTCCTTTCATCACATGGCCCTGGCTTATCTCAAGATATGACCTTCTAAGATAGATAGCCCGCTTACGGCGATTGTATAAATTAAATCTTTACCAAACTACTAATACGGTTGAGTATCGCACGATCATCAGAAGGAATGTCAATCTTCCAAACCATAATACAACCTTCACGGCTTCAACCATCATCACTGTATTCCTCTGGCACGAGCGCCTATAATTATCCTCTTACATTTAAAGTGTCGGCCACCTCTTTGACCTTTCCTGATAGTAAAATTTCCTTACAATCAATGTCATTTTAACCACCTCCAACTAAATTTTCTACCTCATTTCAATCACTGCTTATATGAAAATGCTTTTCTTAAATCCTGGTGAGAAAAAAATTCACCATTTTTCCATAAGTCATTGCCTTAGTCTTTAGATGTGAACATTGTCACGACTGACTCTCGATCATACTTAGGACAGTCTCTTATCTTGGGTCCTTCTCGTTTGCACCAATCTCGACCTTCATTGGGTCGATCTATACATTTTATGGTTCAACACGTGCCCACCTGGCATTATTATAATTATGTCATATTTTCTTTATCAAAATTTCTATTCTTGAGAACTTTGAATATTACCTTTTTCCTTGTAAAACCTCTAAGGTTATCCTTAAATTCTTCATCCGGTACTCCCTAGGTACAGGTCATATCAAGATACCATTTACTAATACTAGAACCATTGTTTAAGTACTTCTGAAAAATTTCTCTACTGATCTTTAAAGGTTATTGTTACCTTAGTCCTTCGTTCCATACTACCCAACTCATAATGTCCCTATTAAGGGTGAAATGCCAACCTTTATGCATTCCTCCATGGTTCATCTTAAGTTATCGAGGTTCCATCCTTAATTCCACCTTTTTTTAAAAAGGTATTGCATCCTTCCATAGATAAATCAAGTCATGTATCCCTGATAAGGGTGTCTTATTCAATCATTCCCATCTCGATAATATATGCCTAATTTCACAATAACATCTGTATTCAAAATGAGGTCAATCAATATGGCCTCCAAAAGATAACAATGGTTATCTACTTTTCTTGCCTGATTCAACAATGATAATAGGGATGTTCTAGAAGATATTGGTCGTGTTCAACGTGCACCTTTTAGTTCTAACTACTCATTTACCTCTTTTATTTATCTCAACAGTCATCTCAACGCTGGGATATCTTTTATGCCTGGCGTCCCCCTTTTTGGGTATCAATTCACATGCGTTACTTACACTTCACATTCTTGAAGGTCACTTCCTTCATCCAACTTTCCTAATTTCTTACTTTCTTGTCTCCTCAGTCCATCCGTGTTTCCTTATTAATCAATCGATCTATCTCAAAGTTTCATCGAATACTGTCAACTTCAAGGGAATTAACTATACGTATCGCTTACGCCTTCAAACCTTGAATTTATCTCATAATCAGTCACCATTGCGCTGATGATGACACACTTCTCTATATTTATTACAAGGGTTTCTTAGGGTTTCCCATACCTAACTCCCTTATCACTTCTCAACTCTATTTCCTTTATATCCCTTTATACTCCTTCCCTTTTCAGTCTTTTATTTTCGTTCTATTACAACCATTACATGAACCGACACTAACATAAGCATTGATTTCAAACATCCCGTCATTCTAGATTCGTGTCCTCGGAACGAATCTTGACAACTTTTACAACTTAGATTCATAATTCATCATACTCGTCCGCTTTTGTTCTGGCTCTAAAGCTTTTACACTACCTCCATAACCTTGAGAAGTACTTTCCTGAAAACAATTGTCTGAACTTTAATCAGTTTATTATAACCTCTGGCTCCGTGCCTTTCTTGGCCTTTCACCAACGGGTGGCCTCTCTCTTAGAAGGGTAAGTGACAAAAACAGTCTTTTGTGCTTCGTCAATCATTTAGAATCTCAAATAATTCCTCTATTTCCTTTAGTCAGGCTCTTGCCTCTACTGGGTCAACCTGTTCCTTGGAACTCTGAGAGCTTAGCGACTTAAAGGTCATGAAAGGATTTCATATCGCATTGTTTCCTCAAGGTGGTGGTTGGGAATAAAAGTATAAGTTATGTTTAGACAGGTCCATGAATTTTCGTATAGGAGTACCGTCTCGGGTCTCCTTTCCTTACTCGACTTCTGTTTTCTCAGTATGAAATATTTCATCCTTCTCCCATAATCAGGGTTATCTTATACATTAAAATCCTTGTTTTCCATTTCATTAACGTTATGGGTTCTTTCTTTCTTGATGGCAACCTCCCTGACTATCACATTCAGGGTTTTCCCTAAATCTTATTCCTCGAACTATGGCTTTCATATAAGATCTCGTCCTTAAGCTCTTGAACAGTTTGGAACCCAAATTCTGTAGGAATAGCCTTATTATTCCCTTATCATCTTTCTCGGTATTAATCTCTTCTCTATTTGTTGGCTCTCTGCCTTCATTCATCACTTTTTCTTGGCACAATATGATCTTTTTCCAATAACTCGGGCTGTATTACAATCTCAAACAGCTTTTCGGTACCGGCTCCGATTGCGTTCACTCCTATTTCCATTTCCTCAAGATCTCTTTTTAACTCTCCCAAAGACATTTTCATCTTGAGTCTCTCTTTTATACTAAGGGCGTTAGCCACCATTTTGGCTTTCCCTGTATGATAAAGAATCTCATAATCGTAATCCTTGATTAGCTCTAACCACCTCCTCTGGCGCATGTTGAGCTCTTTCTGCGTGAAAATGTACTAGACCACTTACGGCTTATGTAAATCTCACACTTCTCTCCATACAAGTAGTGTCTCAAATCTTTAGGGCAAAACTATTGCCACGAGCCCAAGCTCATGGAAGGGGATATCAAATTTTATATTCCCTTAATTGTCTTGACGCGTACGCGATTACCTTGCCGTGCTGTATAAGAAGCACCCTAATTCCTTATGCGAAGCGTCACTACAAATCACAAAATCTTCTTTTCCATCTGGCAACGCCAACATAGGGGCCGTCACCAACCTTTGATTCAGTTATTAAAAGTTGTTCTCGCATTTCCCTGTCCATTCGAACTTCCCAGTCTTACGAGTAAGCCGCGTTAAAGGGGCTGCTATTTTTATAAACTTGAACGAACCTCTGGTAGTGACCGGCCAATCCTACCTCTGGTAGTCGTTCTAACCATGGTTATCAATTCCTCAGTGGTCCTTTATTCATTCTTGTCAGGATCCTCCACGGGATCCTCCTCAGAAACAATCCCTTCTAGGAAAACATCCTCAACCGCTACATCGTCAATATGAACATCATTCGGTCCCTCGTTAGGACGCTCTATTGGATCCACAATCTGATCCCCAATATATAGAAAACATCATCATATTATTGCTCTTGAACTTCAGGGTTCGGAGTCCCACTACCATATACGATAACGAACTACCTTCTATCACGATATTTATAAGGGTTCCCATAAGGGTTTTAACTGTCAGTACTACGTTAGGTAGTCTGACTATGAACTTGGCAAGAGTTCTTATTATCTTAGTGAACTTCTTATCTTAATGTCGCATCATCTCTGAGGGTTATAACGCTTAGCTCTGATACCATTTCTATAACACCCCCAAATCCGGGGTCGGGGATCCGGGTTGTCACGAGTTCCATTTCCCTTAATAATACTTAATCTTAATAATCAACCAACTACTACGTACTGTGACCCCACAATATACACACACACCGCAAGTTATAGTCTCAGAGATGAATATCCAAAAATAACACAAGTCATTTTATTCCACAATTATAAGCCATTACACCTCAAAAGGGTTTCTGAATAAATTTACATATTCTTTGCCATTATTACAATTTATAAATGTACATAAGTCTGGCACATCAAGAGTTGAAAGCCTAGCCTATTGGTAGTTCCTACCTCAGCTACAACGGCATCAACGCCTACAGAAAACTGCGGAACGTTTCCTAACCGCTCACGAATTGGGAGCTTGATCCTGTTCATCTTGTCTATCTGTTGTTGTGTGATGAAAGAAGAAAGCAAGGGTGAGCAACAAGCCCGCCAAAATAATATGTATAATAATTTATAATATATGAGCATTCTCATAGCACTCATGAAAGTCTTGGTCAAAAAGAAATGAACCAAGTTTGATCTCTTAATGCGACCAAGTCGCAAAATATTTAGTATATATGTATATATACTTTTCAAAATCTTGAAATCCTCTGTCATGTATAATATACATAGAGTTCCGGTTTATAACTGTATATAAAAAATATCGTTGCAAGGTGATCTCATATATCTAACCTTGTCTCAACGTTTTTCTGAAAATGTTTGTCATGCATAAGATAATCATTAACCAGATATAAGTTAAAAAGGTGAAGTTACGAGATACTCCAATATACTTATATATTTTCTGAATACTACTTGAACTACCACCGTTCAAGGTATAATCCGTTTCAAATGTTCATCACATAGATGAGACTACAAGATAAGATTTGAATAGATTCAATCCTTGAAATATCATTATAAATAATGAAGCTACGAGATACTTCATTAAGTCCTGATATATATATATATACACCTATATATATATATACATTTCATACACTCCTTGAAAACTTCTGTTATGAAAATTATAAACAGAGTTGTAATATCCAATGAATTTGGAAAGGAGAAAACCTTGGCATAAACCTGATATCTTGCTGATCAGGCAAAGATACCAATAAGTAACCTTTTCTACTAGTAGATGGACGAATTCCCCACTGGTCATCACCCTGGCCGCATTAGGACCTATGCTAGACTGTCACTCAGCCACTAACACATTGATGGACTCCCACTGAGCCACTTGCACTTTCATGGACGCCCACTGAGCCCATGTTGCTTATGCCGAGTCAAATAGATGGACTTACTTCCCGAACATTGGGCAAGTAATCAAAATATTTTCTCAAAACAGCAACCTCGTTGCGAATATAAAATACATCACAGAGCCGGATCCCTCAGGTTTTGAGCGAGTATTTAAATCCCCTTCGAAAGGAAGATCTTAAATATAAAAATGAGTTTTGGGATCCGCTCTAACTTTTAAAAATCATTTTGAAGACTCGAAAATATTTTTAAGAATGTTTGGAGTAATGCTGATTTAATGAAATAAATCAGTCCCGATATATTAGAAAATATCCGAATATTATTATTTAAATAATATTCCCATAAGGATAATCTTTATAAAAATAATTTGAAGTAGAAGTTTTAAAACTCATACTTGAAATGAATAATAAATAACCAAAGATATACTTATACGAAAGTACGATCTTTATTTGAATAATCGAAAATGAGTTTGATTATCGAAACATTATTCTTTAATAAAATAAAGAATATTATTTAATAAATAAGCGGAGTCATAAGTCCTCGAATGAATATTCAAAATAATATTCATTAAATAAAATAAACGGAGTCATAAGTCCTCGAGTGAATATTCAAAATAATATTCATTAATTAAAATAAAGTTATCGAATAAACCTTATTCGATTAATAGTTTTGAAACTATATCTATATATTTAAACATATATGTATATAATATACTCGGGAACATCGACTCCCGGTTTAGAAAATGTTCACATTTGGGTCCCCTATACTAAGGGTATACGCAACTACTGCTTATCTATAGCATAGGTATTATGCAACTTATAAGCATTTGAATCAACAATTAGATATCAATATTACGAACATGCATGCATATAAATATCATATCATATGCTCCAATATATCGCAAGACTTTGCTAATAATAATCATGCACTTATCACGAGATAATGCATATACATATATACATCACAACAACAGTATAACGGGTAGAAAACTTGCCTGAGTGTTCCCGGATACACTTAAGCTTAGAGTGGGTCCGATAACCTATGAACAACAACATAAGTCGGAATTAAACCCCGGTCGCTTAAGAAACTAGACTTTAACCAATTGAACCCTAACGTTCGCTTATGGTCACTTCTTACGCTTAACGAATCACATAAGTCGTTCGAGTACCCTCGGCTCTACCATTTTTAATAATTTAACCATTAAAAATTTTAAGGCGATTCTTTTGCAAGTACCCTACCAACTGCCTAATCCACTTTATACAGTTGTTTGCATACTCCAATTAGTCATTTAAGGGCCTTAACCAAGGTTTCAAAGTAAGGCGAGAGGTAATGGTTCGTTCGCGAAATGTCGTTACTTAAAACAGTTGTTTCTCCTAAACCGTACATCGGATTCAAGAGAACCACATATCAAAATGAAGCTCGTAACATGAACTATCTAAACATGGCAATGGTCAGAATCTTACAGTGAGTTCACGGGTCCTGATGTTAAGAACAAAAGCAGTCTAAGGTAAATCGGGCATTACGACGGACTATGTTTATACAACTCCAAATCAATCACAAACCAACTTACAACCAACATTACAACCAAAATCCATCAAATCCTCACTACATCAGTCCATTACTTCATGTTTTATCCAATTCATTCAATCACAACAAAAGCTACTAACCATACTAAGGTTCATTAACTAATAACCAAGATTCAACCATCAAAATTACTACAAACTCAACCAAACTTTAAGCAAACAAGCATAATGCTTCCCATATACTATACCAATCACAACCATTCCTAAATACTCAAAAGTAAAGCTAGGGTTTGAAGTTTTATACCTTCTTGAACCTTTTAATCAATGAAAGATCCTTGGAATGCCCATGGAAGCCTTGATCTATGCTTAAGCTACCTTGACCTTACAAATAAAATCAAGAATCAAAAATTTGTTCTTGAAAGTTACTATTCACCCTAAACTAAATGATTTATTTGAGCTAGCAAACCTTGGATTCAAGCACTCAAACTACTTGCTCTTCTTAGTTATGAAATATAGAATCCAAGGAAACAAACCTCTTGAATTATGATTGAGTGGAGCTTGGGTTTGAAAATTTTTCTTCTTGTTTTTCTTCAAAAAATGTGAGCAAGGAGATGGGGGGGGGAATAAATGTGTTTGCTTGGTTGCTTCCTTTTTGTTTGTTAATTAACCTTTTACCATGGTAAAAATTGTGTGGACCACAATCAACCAACCAACCCTTCCCATTTTGGTCATGCTTATGTCATCTACTTATGTCATCTTGTTACACTTGTCTTCCTCTTATTGGTGTGATGACGTCATCATCCACTAACCCCTTTGATTAACTTCTAATTACTTGGCTAATGATCGCTGATCTGTTATACGGTTCGCTTAACTTTCGTTCGCATTTATCGTTCGAGGGATCATATCCGGGATCTTATTGTTGGATTTTTAACGCAGCGGGGTCATGGCAAAACACTTTTACACATACAAAATCCAAATAAAAGTATATAAATCGTGAATAAAAATTCGAGGGATCGAATCTAACCTTTTAAAATAATTCGGAGACAACGATCAGAGATCCTTAGCAGTTGCTCCTGAAGTGTGAAGCACTCCACCGGTATCCACCAAGAAAACGATGTTAAGGAGGAGGAAGGAGGTGAAGAGAATTGGGTTTTCCAAACTTTTTGGGTTTTCGGGTTCTCGGGTTAAAATAAAAATAGGGTCTATAATAGTATATTTATAGGCAAAATTTTCAGCTGAAATTTTCCCATAAATAATATTATTATTATCCCATTTATTATTCTTATTAATAATTAAAACACCTTTTAATTATTAATCCTTTTTCTAAACACTTTAGAAATAATTCTCTCTCTTGATTTAATTTCCAAAAATTAAATCCTTTAATTAATAATATTAAGAACTTTTCTTAATTAATTTATAATCAATTAAATCTCATTTAATCAATTATTAAATTTGCCAATTAATTATTTATTTCATAAATAAATAATTATCAGCCATTATTAATTAATTCCTCCAGCCATTAAATCATTCTCTTTTTATGGTGTGACCCTGTAGGTTCAATATTAAGCCGGTAGTAGAAATAAATAATAATAAAACTATTTTATCATTATTTATATAAATTCTCTAATTTATTAAATATGATTAATTAATTAATCACATTTATTCTACATCGTGAGGGATACTTCTCAGCATATCGCGACTATCCGGATAATATGAATTCACTGCTTAGAATACCAAGAACCTATTCAGTGAATAGTTACCGTACAATAAACTCCTTCTACCCTACAATGTCCCAATTAAATACAAGGCATGGATCTTTGTCAAGCCTATCTAATTCAATCACTTGATTACCATTTACTATGCTTAGTTCTATGCAAATTAGAAACTCCTTTCTAATTTTATTCACTCTGGCCAGAGATTCCTGAACTAGCAAAAGTGGATCAGCCTTGAACATTCGCTTCCTTCACTGGAAGGGGTAGATCCTTTATTGATCATACACTATCTTCGTGTACAAATTCCTATACCCAGAAGAGCCCTAATAATTGTCCCTGGAGACTAAGAACTAAACCAAAGCATAGTTCAGTGTACACAAGATGACTGTGATGACCTCAAGTCTAAGGATACTTGTACAACTATCACTATGTGAACAACTGCTGACACGTGAGTGAACTCCATCAGTTATTCAGCTGTGCGAGTCATGTTCAGTGAACTTATTCTATAATAAGCACCTACATACTAGCTATAGTGTCACCACATAAATGTCTATGAGAACAGACATCCTTCATAATGAAGCAAGCATAGTATGTACCGATCTTTGCGGATTATTAATTACCAGTTAGTAATCCTATGACCAGGAACTATTTAAGTTTAGAGTTATCATCTCTTTAGGTCTCACTATTATGATCTCATCATAATCCATAAAAAGCTTTACTCTAAACTATGGCATATCTTATTTAAACACTTAAATAGATAAAGCCCATAATAAAAATAAAACAAGTCTTTTATTAAAATCAATGAAATCAAAACAGATTATATAAAAGTTATTCCTAAATCCTCATACAGGATTGGACTTAGGACATATTCCTTTCAATCTCCCACTTGTACTAAAGCCAATCACTCTGTTATCTAATACCCATCTTGTCTTTATGACGATCAAAGTGACTTTCAGAAAGTAGCTTTGTGAGTGGGTCTGCTATGTTGTTATATGTGTCAACTCTATTTCAATACAATACAAGAAATGTTACCGCGCTCCCACTAACCCTTTTGTAGACACATGGTTCATCTTCGTTTTTGATAAAATCAAATTTTTTGATTGTCTCATCAAAATGTATGTTCCATCTACGAGAAGCTTGCTTTTAAACCACATATGGTTCGCAGTAGCTTACACACTAGGTTTTCATTTCTCTTGGAAAGAAAACCATCTGGCTATTTGCTAGATCTCATAGTCGTAGTAAGCAGCAATCGCAAGCAAAATCCGAACTGATTATAACAGGGCTACAGGTAAAAGGTTTCATCAAAGTCAATCCATTGCCTTTGTTTGAATCCTTTTCCCAAAAGCCTGGCCTTATAGGTCACCACCTGGCCATCTGCTATAATCTATCTTTTGTATACCGTATACATAGATTCCATTCCGGATTTCATGGCACTATACCATTTCTCTGAGTCAACACTACCCATAGCCTCATTATAGGTTACAGGGTCGTCATCATCAATGATCGACAACTCATTGTCATTCTCAATGACAAGGCCATAATACCTCTCAAGTTGGCGAGACACTCTCCCTGATCTATGAATGGGCTGTTCCACAAAAGGTTGTTCAGTCAGAACATGTGTTTCCACTCGATCTGTAGTAGTTTGTGCTTCTTAAACTTCATCAAGTTCAATTTTGCTCCCACTGTTTCCTTCAAGGATAAACTCCTTTTCCAATAAGGTAGCATGTCTGGAGACAAACACCCGATGATCAGTGTAAAAGTAATACCCTAAAGTCTCTTTAGGATATCCCACAAAACTACATTTTACAGATCGATATTTCAGTTTATCTGGGTCAACTTACTTGACATAAGCTGGACATCCCCAAATCTTAACGTGTTTAAGACTCGGTTTCCTTTCTTTCCATATCTCATACGAAGTTTGAGGAACAGATTTTGGAAAGCACCTTATTCAGTTAATATGCTGAGGTTTCCAATGCATAACCCCATAGGAATACTGGAAGATTTGCATAGCTCATCATGGACCGAACTATGTCTAACAAAGTTCGATTTCTCCTTTTAGATACCAATCTGAAGGAGTCCACTGGGAGACTATACCATTTACTTTGAGATGATCCAGAAACTCTCCATTCAAGTATTCACCATCTCGATCTAATCGAAGAATTATAATACTATGTTTGGTTGTGTCTCCAATTCATACTTATACTCTTTGAACTTTTCAAAGGCTTCAGACTTGTGTTTCATCAAACACACATCCGAATCTAGATCTATTATCTATGAAAGTAATGAAGTATGAAAATCCACCCATGGCTTGCGTAGACATTGGTCCACATACATCTGTGTGTACCATTCCTAGCAAATTTGTAGTTCTCTCTCCATGTCTACTAAATGGAGACTGCATTGCCACTACAAAGTGAGATTTTCATCATCCCTTTTCTTTTATTAGTTTGTTCAATCTGAAATAAATTATGTCACATACATACAGACCATTATTTAAAGTACCACGTCCATAAAGAATGTTATCTCTAAGAATAGAACATTCATTATTCTCAATAATAAATGAAAATCCAGCCAAGTCTAACATGGGAATAATATTCCTCACAATCGAGGGAACAAAATAACAATTATTTAAAACAATAGTCTTGCCCGTAGGCATATGTAAATGAAATGATTCTACATCTTCAGCAACAACTCTTGCTCCATTTCCCATCAGTAGAATCACCTCCTCTTCCTCAAGAGTCCTACTTCTCCTTGGTCCCTGCAACAAATTGCAGATTTAAGAACCACATGCGGTATCTAATACCCAAGTAGAAATTTGATTTAATGACATATTCACTTCTATCATGAACATACCTGAATCAGAAGCGGTAGTCTCACTACCCTTCTTCTTCTTCTTCAATTCTGCAAGGTAAACCTTGCAGTTACTCTTCCAGTGCCCCACCTTGTTACAGTGAAAGCAAACAACTTTGCTCTTGGGGTCTTCAGCTTTTGGTGGAACCGGCGTTTTCTCACCTACTTTCTTCTTCTTGGAAGAGTTCCTCTTCCTTTTCTTAGGACTGGAACCTTCACCAATTAGAAGAACAGAACTCTTCTTAGGGGGAAAATTCGATTTCGTAGTCTTCAACATGTTGTGGAGTTCAGGCAGGCTGACATCCAACTTATTCATGTGAAAGTTCACAACAAACTGCGAGAACAAACTCGGAAGCGATTGCAAGACCACGTCTTGGCTCAGCTCCCCATCCATGTCAAAACCAAGTTGTCCAAGACGTTCAATCAAATAGATCATCTTAAGTACATGGTCATTCACAGATGATCCCTCAGACATCCTATACCCGAACAGCTCCCTCGATATCTCATATCGAGCTGTCCTCCCCGCCACATCATACAACTCTTGTAGATTCATGAGGATAGTGTGAGCATTCATATGCTCATGTTGCTTCTATAGCTCAATGTTCATGGAAGCTAGCATGATTTATTGAGCAAAATTTGCATCATCTATCCACTTACGATACACAACATGTTCATCATTATGTGCATCACTAGCAGGTTCAGTAGGCTTAGGTGAGTCAATCACGTATTCCAGCTTCTCAATCCTGAGAATAATTCTCAAGTTTCGAAGCCAGTCAGCATAATTAGGACCAGTCAATTTGTGAGCATCTAGTATGCTCCTGAGTGATAGTGCAGAAGACATAACGTATAAAGTAAATCTGTAAATGATAAACACATAACAACACTTAGCAAATATTCGATTTCATTTCAAAACACTATATGAATCGGGTCTTTATTCATAAGTGGCTGCCACTAGTTTTCCTAATTTATTCACCCCCTACGTGAAAAATTAAGCATTCATAATGCTAGTGGGAATAGGGATCCTACATTCCATTACACAACCCCGGCTGTGGCACGAAACGCCATGTAATGTTCAATAGGCAGACAACTCTTGTCAATTACATCTTATGTTATTCCCTAATCAAACTTTAGCCTCTTGAATAATTGAGTCACAGCTGTGGCACGATAAACTCAATATTCTAAGTCAAGTCTAACCCAACATTCTGTACAATTGAATCAGTACCCAAAGGCCCACGGCTGTGGCACGTAACGACCTTTAGATTCTTATTCAATGTACACATCTCTATGTAATAGACAAGTATTTCTAATTTCGAAATCAAAGCCCTCGGCTGTGGCACGAAACGACAATGATTCAAAAATAAGAACTACTTTCTATCATGTTGGAAGGCTATGACCGACACAAGCCCGTTGTATCATTGGCCAATTACTACTTGATATTATTTAATTTTAGAGGGATTATATTACGTTACAATCATAATCATATTATAAAGAGATTCTTCCTTTTAAATTAAATATTTCAAATCAATAATCAATAATCAGATGATTCCCAGATCGGGTGGAGCATTGTCAAGAGGCGTTTCTTAATAACCCTTTCTTACAGATAGAAATCTGTTGTTGACAGATCATCCTTTCTCTCATATCGAAAATTCATATTCAATTACGTGTTTCATAAACACAAGAATCTCATGATTGTATTCATAATATTATTCTTAAGGTTATGAAACAATTTCACTATACTAGGTTTTCTAACAAACGCCTTATGTTCATTTAAGTTCACCTAAATCTATCATCGCATGATAAACTAAGCATATATCACATATATCAACATGAATAAACATCAAGGTAGGCATGTTATATCATCTAGCACATTAGTCTAAGTATTATACATCCCTATGTATCATATGAAGCATTTAAAAGCAATTAAAATAGTCAAAAACATCTTTAAAACACTTCATGGAAATATAAACAGTTCAAAACTTTTATATAAACTAAAATTGATCATTCCATTAGATCCGTCTCGGAAAAACGAATCCAACGGTATATTGCACGCCTAAAACGGAGTTACGAAACTCCCAGAAAATCAATTTTAAAATCAACAGACGGGCTGTAACGCATTACAGGAACGCGTTACAAGCCCTGTAACGCATTTCGGTGATGCGTTACACACCTTTTAAGCCATTTAAGGGTGTAACGCATTCCGTGAATGCGTCACAGGTGTGTAACGCATTCCCAGAATGCTGTGACACCCCTATTATTTTTTTTTATTTTTCTTTTCTGCAGCAGCCGTCACTTTCTCCTCGAAAACCGTGCAAGCCGCCTGATCTCCTTCTCTTTCCGTGCAACACAGCAGACAGCAGGCTGATGTATTCTTTTACAGTACAGCAGATGTACAGTAACACAGACAATACAAACATATATATACTATATATACATATATTTATACTTATTTAATTACGAATTTAATTACAAGAACTTCAAAAATTCATAATAAAAAATCTATACATCCTAAAATTATGAAAAAAAATACCCAGACGATCTACAACACTTGTAGAACCCAGATCAACTATTCAAAATTATTCTGAGAAACGATTTCTCATCAGACAAAATTAATTCATAATATAACTTGTAAAAATCATAATTAATTCATACAAGCATATAAAATTCTGAAATTTTTACCACAGATCTATATGCATACAACCTGTGCTCTGATACCATTGTTGGATTTTTAATGCAGCGGGGTCATGGAAAAATACTTTTACACATACAAAATCCAAATAAAAGCATATAAATCGTGAATAAAAATTCGAGGGATCGAATCTAACCTTTTAAAATAATTCGGAGACAACGATCAGAGATCCTTAGCAGTTGCTCCTTAAGTGTGAAGCACTCCACCGGTATCCACCAAGAAAACGATGTTAAGGAGGAGGAAGGAGGTGGAGAGAATTGGGTTTTCCAAACTTTTTGGGTTTTCGGGTTCTCGGGTTAAAATAAAAATAAGGTCTATAATAGTATATTT
This sequence comes from Apium graveolens, assembly GCF_009905375.1. NCBI lineage: Eukaryota > Viridiplantae > Streptophyta > Magnoliopsida > Apiales > Apiaceae > Apium > Apium graveolens. The sequence continues at coordinate 262,909,619 of NC_133649.1, read as the reverse complement.
ATAGGCAAAATTTTCAGCTGAAATTTTCCCATAAATAATATTATTATTATCCCATTTATTATTCTTATTAATAATTAAAACACCTTTTAATTATTAATCCTTTTTCTAAACCCTTTAGAAATAATTCTCTCTCTTGATTTAATTTCCAAAAATTAAATCCTTTAATTAATAATATTAAGAACTTTTCTTAATTAATTTATAATCAATTAAATCTCATTTAATCAATTATTAAATTTTCCAATTAATTATTTATTTCATAAATAAATAATTATCAGCCATTATTAATTAATTCCTCCACCATTAAATCATTCTCTTTTTATGGTGTGACCCTGTAGGTTCAATATTAAGCCGGTAGTAGAAATAAATAATAATAAAACTATTTTATCATTATTTATATAAATTCTCTAATTTATTAAATATGATTAATTAATTAATCACATTTATTCTACATCGTGAGGGATACTTCTCAGCATATCGCGACTATCCGGATAATATGAATTCACTGCTTAGAATACCAAGAACCTATTCAGTGAATAGTTACCGTACAATAAACTCCTTCTACCCTACAATGTCCCGATTAAATACAAGGCATGGATCTCGTGTCAACCCTATCTAATTCAATCACTTGCTTACCATTTACTATGCTTAGTTCTATGCAAATTAGAAACTCCTTTCTAATTTCATTCACTCTGGCCAGAGATTCCTGAACTAGCATAAGTGGATCAGCCTTGAACATTCGCTTCCTTCACTGAAAGGGGTAGATCCTTTATTGATCATACACTATCTTCGTGTACAAATTCCTATACCCAAAAGAGCCCTAATAATTGTCCCTGGAGACTAAGAACTAAACCAAAGCATAGTTGAGTGTACACAAGATGACTATGATGACCTCAAGTCTAAGAATACTTGTACAACTATCACTATGTGAACAACTGCTGACACGTGAGTGAACTCCATCAGTTGTTCAGCTGTGCGAGTCATGTTCAGTGAACTTATTCTATAATAAGCACCTACATACTAGCTATAGTGTCACCACACAAATGTCTATGAGAACAGACATCCTTCATAATGAAGCAAGCATAGTATGTACCGATCTTTGCGGATTATTAATTACCAGTTAGTAATCCTATGACCAGGAACTATTTAAGTTTAGAGTTATCATCTTTTTAGGTCTCACTATTATGATCTCATCATAATCCATAAAAAGTTTTACTCTAAACTATGGCATATCTTATTTAAACACTTAAATAGATAAAGCCCGTAATAAAAACAAAACAAGTCTTTTATTAAAATCAATTAAATCAAAACAGATTACATAAAAGTTATTCCTAAATCCTCATACATGATTGGACTTAGGACATATTCCTTTCACTTATTATATGGGTTCCCCTACCCTTTCTCAATATTTTATATTTCTTTTATAATCCCCTCTTATAATCCTTGAATTTAAATTCTGTTAATCATGTTACCTTATACTCAATTCTTTCGGTATCTGGTGGATTTTCGGGAAAAATCAAAGTGTTCGAATTTGGATTCTGACGATCTTTACATATACTTATTTACTTTATGGAATACTAATACGATCTTAGAATTTCCATAATAGTACTCCTATATAGCGTGGTCTGATATTTTCCTTAATCAGCATCATCAGCAAAAGTTACTATTCATCCGTGTTTCAAAAATTCCAAAAATTGGGGTTATTACAGTTGGCTCACTTCTGTACTTAACAGCTAGTAGGCCAGATATAATGTTTGCTACATATTTATGTGCTAGATTTCAGGCTGATCCTAGAGATTCTCACTTAATAGCTATTAAGAGAATTTTCAGATATCTCAAGGGAACACCAAAACTTGGCATTTGGTACCCTAGAGATTCTGGTTTTAATCTAACTGGTTATTCAGATGCAGATTATGCAGGTTGTAGAATTGATAGAAAAAGTATAACAGGAACCTGTCAATTTCTAGGAAACAAGCTTGTGTCCTAGGTTCAGTAAAAAGCAAAATTCAGTTTCTACTTCTACAGCTGAAGCTGAATACATTGCTACTGGTAGTTGCTGTGCACAAATATTATGGATGAAAAATCAATTGCTAGACTATGGTTTGCAAGTTGAGAGGATTCCTATTTTCTGTGGTAACACAAGTGCAATTGCCATCACTGAAAATCCAGTACAACATTCAAGGACAAAGCACATAGATATCAAGTACCACTTCATAAGGGAACATGTAATGAATGGTACTGTGGAACTACAATTTGTTCCAGAGTAAAAGCAGCTTGCAGATATCTTTACCAAGCCACTGGATGAATCCACCTTTTCAAGGTTGGTAAGTGAGTTAGGTATGCTTAATTACTCTTAAATCTATATGAGTTAATTTGCAAGTTGAAATGCAGCCAGAAATTTAATTGATTTTTCAGTCTTGGATGAAATTTTGGCTAAGTCAAAATTTACATATAGACGGATGATCTTTATCCATCGAGTTTGATCATCCGTCAGTATACTATTTGCTAATAAAAATCAATTATTTTTCTGGAATATTTTATATCTCGACGGATAACAGTTTATCCTCATCCGTCGAATTGTCTTAATCTCAGCCGTTAATTCCCTGTACATTATCTATCGAGTATACTTACAGTTTGTAAGCATAACACGACGAATAATGGGTGGAATTTTTACAGTTTATTTTTAAACGACTATTTTAGGCAATTTCTATTGGTTACTTTATTTTACTTTATTATTTTTATCAATTATTTTTGAGATAGTATAAAAGCTTATTTCATTTCAATCGCTTTTCTTTTATCATTCTCAATTCAACTGCTCTAATTTCATTCTCTCTCAAAGCACTTACTCTCTCTCTCTCTTCAAGCTCTTATTCTCTAATAATGGCACCTGTTGTAAAGATTATGTCTCAAACTGGGTTCATTTATGAGAAGAACAATCTCACTGCACTAGTGAACAAGGGTATTAAGCAATCTGGTGACTATCACAAGATGATGGACTTTGTGAAGAATTGCAAGCTCAATTATGCCATTTTGGAATCACCCACAATCTTCTGTGAAGTTGTTGAAGAGATGTGGACCACTGATACCTACAACTCTACAGATAAGACCATCACACTCACCATTAAAGGTAAAGAATTCTGTATCAATAGTGATGTTATAAAAGCATGTTTCAAAATTTCCGATGACTAATGTGACCTCACCACGCACTAACACTGATATAATCAACATGCTTAATTCCATGAACTATGCACTTCCTACTTATAAACTGAGTGACATTAGGAGAATGGGTCTTAGGAAAGAATGGAGTTTCATATGTGATGTAGTTACAAAGGTTTTCTCAGGAAAGATCAGTAATTTTGATTCAGTGAATATTTCCATGCTTAACATGCTCTACATGCTAGTTACAAATAAGTATTTTAATTTTAGTGACCTTGTTTTGTTTGAGTTAGGTTTTAAACTGGGAGAGTTAAATAAAAGAGGTAAGAATGTGTATTATGCTAGATTCCTTATGATGTTAGCTAACCACCTTTGTGAAGAGATTGTGCTTAAGAACCCTAACAACAAATTAGATTGTTGGGTTCAAGAGAGAAGGCTCATTGCAGATTTGAACAGGGCCAATCATCACAAGGATGTGCCATTGTTCTATTTTCCTGTAATGCAAGCACCTCAGGTAAGTGAGGTAAGTTCATCTATCCCTACAACTATTCCAACCTCAACAATTTCTTTGAGTTGTAGTGTGGCTATGGCAACTGTGTCAATGACCAAACAGTTGCCTACCCAAGCTACCAAACCTACAATTATTCCAAAATCCAAATCAAAGAAAGCCCCCTCTGGTATCTCTCAAAAGATGTCAGTTGCAAAATCCACTAAAGCCAAAGAGGGGAGTGTGAATGAGGGTAAGTTAGGTGAGGGAAGGGGTGAACATAAAAGAAACCCCAAAAATAAGGTTGGAGAGTTGAGTGGATCCCAGCCTAGCCACACTGCAGTTTCCCAACAAACTGCAGTGCTTAAAAAGGACAAAAGCTCATTTCTAGCTGCATCCTCCCAAAAGGATGTAGTTATTGAACAAAGCTCTCAACCAAGAGCACAGGCCAAGAGGGTTAAGGACACAAGCTCACCCCAGACTTATGCCAGAAAGAAGAAGTCTAAAACCCTTGAGGATGCACAGGGTACACACACAGTGCAAACTGGTGCAACAGACACAGTCACTGCACCTTCACAAATTCAGTTTGATGTGGCTCCAATAAATGTGGAGTCACAGCCAAAATCTCTAGTTATAGAAGCACCTCAAACACCCAACTCACCAACAAATTCTCTGGATGTGGATATGATAAACACATCAATTCCTGATTCCCCTTCTTTAACTCTGTTGGGGAAGCCAAAATCTAGTGCAAGTGAACATCATCTTTTAGATGATTTGTTGGCTCACTTGCCAATTCTTTCAGGAACTGTTGTATCATCTGTGCCCAAAATATCTTCAATCAGCACAGAGTCAACAATAGTTTCTATTCCCAACTCATTCATTTCTACGCTCTCGACAGATATTGCTCATCTGTCGAGTAGTGATTGTATCCCGACGGATAAGCTTGACAGCAGTTATCCGTCGGATAGCAAAACCACTCACTCGATGGATATCACTCATCCGTCGAGTATCTCTGCACAGCTTCAAACTTCATTATTTCAAGTCCAGAAGATTTAGTGGTTGTACAGTCACTCTTAGGATTGAAAGAGAAGAGTATTTTGAGTGAGAGTCTGGGTTGCTCCCAGGAAAAAGGAGAGGAAATGAGTGAAACTATGCAATCCATTTCTTCAGGATTGGCAAAAGAGAGTGAGAGGAGTCCCACCTTAGTTGGTGAAGGTGAGGGTGGGGAGCCCGGGTGAGACCCTGATACAACAAAAGAGAGAAAATGAGAGAAATGCAGGTACTGGAGCAATAAGGATGGATGTCATTGCTAGTGAGTCAATGAATGTCCAAGATGCAGACAGGGAAGGACTATCTCAGCATCCTAAAGCTGCTATAGATTCCACTTCCCTTTATGCTGAGGCATTTACTCACCCTGTTCCAGCTTATCAACTTCTAGCTGAACAGGGCAATGACAATGCAGAAAGGATGCTGAATTTGGTGCATACCACACAGTCTATGATGAGAGCTAAGGATGCCATCACAGCTTTACCTTCTACAGCTGGTGATGTGGATTATGAGACTGGTGGTTCAGCTGATTTCTTTGGAGATGGGAGTGGGGATAGTGAAGATGAAGCAATGGACATAGGGGGAGAAGTAGGCTCAAGTTCAAGATCAGGTATGCCATCCTGGGCATTCTCAAAGCACTGTGATGAGCATTACTTCAAGACAACCCTGCTCCAGCTAATCAATCAGACAAATACTACTCTTCAAACCACTACTAATGCCAATACCAAGAAGCTCCTTCAGGCACATCTAGTCTCCCTGCAACTTCAACAAATCCAGGGCTTCCAGCATGCTAGGGATGTAAACACCATGAAGGGTGATATTGAGGAGATGAAGAAGGCCATATCAGACAAGATAGATTCTAAGCTTCCATAAGCTACAATGCTTGACATCAAAAGGTAATTGAGGAAAAATTCTGATCTTGCAACCAAGATAGATGCCTTGAATACAAGAATGTCAGCCATGGAAGCATCTTTAACAGCCATTCATCTTCATCAAGCCCAACAGACAAATTTACTATAAAAACTGGTGGCTGCTCAAACCCCCTCCTCACCTCAACTTGATGATAACAAAATGGGGGAGAAAGGAACAAGTGGGGGGGATACCAAGTGAGGGGGAGAGGCTTCAAATTCAAATTAGTAGTAATTATGCCTTCAATTACTATCTCAAAGCCATTAGTTACAGATAGTATAGATCTGATCAATGCAACAGTAGCCAACATAAGAGCAGCTGATAAGGAGAAGTTGAGTTTAGTCAACTGGGAGAAGATTGATGAGGAAATACAGAAGAAGTTTGAACTTGTCAAGGAGCTAGTTAAGTCAGCCATCCATAACTCTGAAGTCAAGCAAATTAGTGTGAATGCGATGAGCATGAACTATCTGGAAAGAGGACAGCCTTCCTGCATCAAATCTCCAAAGGCTGAAACAATTCTGAAACCAAGGGTAAACTACTCAAAATCATCATTGAAAAACCCCTTGGATACTGTGTATGAGACACCTAAGCCTGATGAGAAGAAGCTTCTGTCAAGATCAATTGCTTTCTACAAAGATATAGCTGATTCAGCTTCTAAAAGGAGAATTACCAAGATTTTCAGGAATGGGAAAGAAATTTGTGTGGTGGCTGGACATCCTCAATTTGCTCAAGCAAAGAGAGAAGAAAAGGCTAGATTGAAGCAGGAAAAGAAGCAAGCTGCTCTAGATGCTAAAAAGGCTAAACAGAAGAAAGAGCAAATTGCTATATTAGCCAAGCTACATGTTGTAAATTCATCACAACAAATTCCTGTTCAGCCATCTGAAATTACTGAATCAAAGAAGCAAGTTGAACAACAGAAGAAATCTCCAAGAATCAAGGAATTGGCTAAAAGAACTAAAAGGAAACTGTATATTGTTGATAAGGAATTGGAAGATCAATTTCCTAAGGAATCCACACCATCTACAACTCAAGCATCAAAGCCCTCTGTGGTTTTTGAAGATATCAGGGTGGTGGATCCCTACAGGAATATTCATGGTGAACCTATTGTGCCCAAGGATGAGCCAATAGAATGGGAGAACATACCAATTCCTGACTTCAATCTACCAATCCTTAGCAAGCCAAGAAGAACAAAGTCAAGAGCAGTCAAGAAAGTGAAGCTGTCACCTCTCAAATCCAAATCTGTAGTCAAAGCTCAGTCCAAAGTCAATAGGGGTGATTACATGTACTTGTGTGATATCAAAGAATTTTCTGATCTAAACCTCTATCTAGATGAACTAGATGAAGTGAGAGGAATTGATGCATACAAAAACCTACCTAAAAGGCTAGTGTTCAAGTACAAAGGAGGAAAGGAGATTCAGTGGCCACTTCACAGGATTCTTCAAGAAAGCCAAGCTGTACTGATTAAAGTTTATTCATCCTTCAAGAAGAACTTTGGGTTCAACATTACTGTAAGAAGATTGGTACTGAAAAAGATTGAAGAGCTAAGGAGTGTTAGAGCTAAAGATGCACTTCCAAAGACTCTAATTATCCCTTACACATGGAGAAGAGTGCATTTAAGGCCCTACTGGCTGAGGTAGTTCATGGATGACAAATGTGTGAGAAGATTTTTCAGATTAGAAGACCAATTGAGCATCTCCAGCAATGAGACTCTTTTGGAAATGCAAGGAAAGCTAAATCTCTCAGAATCTGATGAACTGGAATTCCACAGGCAGCTCCAAAATCAGATTGAAGAAAACAACAGAAAGCTTGGAAAGAGATCCAGACCTTCAAGGAACTAGATAAATCTGCTCAGGCTAGAGGAGCACCTTGAAAATGACTGTGAGCAAAACTTTGTACAATTTTTGTTATTTGAAGCACTTTTCAGTAATATCTACTTTCTTTTTAAAGTTGTATTTTTGGGGTGTTTTGTTATCATCAAGTATCTCTTAATTTATGGCTACAATTCCAGTAGACATAAATTGGGGGAGATTGTTGTGTATATATTGTGTACTTGATGATTTCGTGAACAAAACACCTTGGTAGATTTTACTTAGTAAAATTATGTAGCACTCGACGAATAAGATTTATAGTCTCGACGGATGACTCATTATAGTCCCGACGGATGATGACTTATTATCCATCGAGTGAGTAGCTTATGTAACAATAAGTCTGTAGCACATTTCTGCATACACCATTGTATAGACTCTGTAAGTAGTATTCAAGTCATGTTGACTTTAACTAGATATGCAGAAGGTTGATTAATTGTATATAGATGATGTCTTGTAATTCTGCATAAATGAAATGAATTCAAGTGCCAGATTGCTACCCAACGGATAAACAACAATGAAGTCGACGGATGATCAACTAGACAACCCGACGGATGATCAATAACTCGACAGATGATCATGAACCCGATGGATAAAGAATTCAAATATCTGTTGACAGTGACAACACATTCACATGCGTCGAGTTGATGCAAATGGAATGTGGTAGCCTATTCAACTGGGTTTTCGAGAACAAAGAAGCATTGCCATTTCCATGCTATTATGAAGATATTCAAAGATGCTGGAATAGAGTAATGAAGTAGCATTGTAATAGACTAGATAGTTTTTGTTTTATTATCCTATCTCATTACTTTGTAATATTGGTGATATATAAACCAAGAAGTAGCAACAAGGAATAATTGAACTAAGCAACACAGCAGAGAAATATTTGTAAGCTGAATTCTTAACATTTCTCTGAACTCTTAGTTGTTCAATTGTTGTAAGCAGCTGTGAGCATTTTGCACACAGGGTTCTCTCGATATAATATATATCTCTGGTGGAATCATTCAAATCCACCAGAAAGTTTTTAAAGGCTCTTGTTTTTAATTACTTGTATTTTGATTTATTCAGTAATTATTCCGCATTGTGCTAATCAATTCACATTTATATATATATTCGAGTTAGAACATTTTTATCTCAAGAAAAAGTTTCAAGAATTCCATTCAACCCCCCTTCTGTAATTCTTGTTATATTGTTAAGGGACTAACAGAAAGAGATTTAAACTCCTTGTACTCAGACATCAGAAAATTCAATCTGTTCTTATCTACAGTTCCCTCCATAATAGCTTCAATGGTTTCCCACATGTGTTTAGCACTAACATAATTCTTAAACCAATGATGCATGTTAGAATCCATTGACTCAACTAAAATTGATTGAAGACTTGCATCCAAAGAAACTAATTCCTTATCCCTATCAGTGCGTTCTGACGGATCCTTTGGGATAAACTTTTGAGGAACTCTACTGTCTGAATCTTTAGTTATAGAAATGTCCTTTTTGGTACAAATGGACCACTCTCTAAAATCCCCTTGTAATCCCGGTTAACTGCTGAAATAAACAGAGTGATCTTTTTCTTCCACAATTTATAGTTGTTTTCACTGACATTGCTGAAGGAAGGAACCTTGATGCCATTAACTGTCCGAGTGCTCATACTTTCAGATCTGCGAGAATTCTGCAATACAATGTCTCAAAATACAATAACCCAAACAGTCAAAATCCACCAATACCAATCAATCAATCAATCCACAACAATCAAGAACACCACGACCACAAATCAAACCAATTCAGATCTACACACTGAAAGCATTCCCAGACTCCGCAATAACCAAAACCAACACATCACTTAATAATCTTACGGATCTGATCTGTATATCTATCAGTAGGCTCTGATACCAATTGTTAGGCCCAAAAGGTACATACAAGGGGGGTGAATGTATGTTCTTCATTTTCCAAAATTAATTGCGGCGGAATATCAAAATTAAAACGAAACAAACACATAACGAGGTTCTGGGTAAATATTATTTTTATTCAAAAGTATAAATACCCAGAGGTTTGCTTACAACTCCAAATACAAAGATCTGAAGCAACAAATATAAAAAGAACCAAAGCAACAAGCTATAAATCTAGGGTTCTTCTTATCACTCTAAAAATTAAAAGCTCCTATCAAAAGGTATTAAATACAATTAAGAGAGTTTTACAATTAATGAGTGTTACAAGTTTGTAAGGTTTTAAATGGTGTGGAACAAATTGGACATGACCTCCCCTTGTAAAATGAAGCCTTCAAAATGAGCTGAGATAAATTTGCAAGAGTTTCGCACTTTGTAAAAATGGAGGAGATAGACATCCAATTACTGCTGATTTGATTATATAGATTGGTAGGGTGGAGAGAGAAGAGGGAAACGTGGCACAACCAGGACCAAGTAATTTGAATTTACAGTTTGCAAGAATTAACCTGCGACCTTTAATTTTACTGTAACCTGCGCTTGTCAGACTCCTTTTCACTCAACTGGCGACTTAAAAATAAAAGACACCAACCTGCGCCTCATTATTTTTCTTTTGAAATGAGCAACCTATGATTGTATGTTTCTATAATTCCTTGATAACCTGCAACGTAGGGGCTGAACATAACTGGCGATTTGATTTGGTTTAAACAACCTGTGCCTTGTTAATTGTTACATTTGCTTTTGAATTTTAGTACAACCTGCGACGCATATAATTTCAGCTGCCTGGAGTTTTGTGTTGTACAGGAGAAACAAAAGATGTACATCTACTTTTGTTTATTCGAAATGAAATAAACAAAACAGGTGGCAGGAAGAAGAATTTGCTTTGCATTCATTGTACAATATACAGCACAAAAGGGAGGTATTCACGTGGGAAAAAACCAGGCGCCAGGGGGAATTGCCGTCCACGCACGGAAGAAAAAAGAGGAGGACCCCTTGCGTGTATGTCACGCGCGCGTCGAGCAACCCGGGAAAACAAAACAAAACGCTGCCAAATTACCGTGCTTGACCTGTTTGTTTTCTTTTTGTATTGATTGAACGCGGGACCCACACCAAAACCAAACAGCAGACCTCCCCATTCTGTTTACAAATCCTTGAAATTTGAATTGATTTATTTCTTTTTGTTTAATTTCTGAGTATAACTCCTTGCTGGAAAAACTAATAATTCAGAAAAAATAAAATACAAGTTTGAGTTTAAAATAAATAATTAAATAAAGTTTTGATTTTATTTATTTATTTAATTAAACTTCAAACATTTATTTTACTTATCCAAAATTAAATATTGATATTAAATTAAATAAATAAATGATATGAGTTTCATTTATTCATTTAATAAAAATCAATTTTTAATTTATTTATTTTAAAATCAATTGTGATATAAAATTAAATAAATAAATGAATTAATTTCCATTTATTCATTTAATAAAAAATCAGTCATTGATTGAAAATAAATCCTGTAAATCATCGGGCTGTACTTCTCTGTATCTGCAGGCTTTCTAATCTCCGGATTTTTGTAGCTTATTATATTTCAGTCGCCTCGAGTACAAAAACCACTTAACAGTGATATACTCCGTTTCATTTCACGGATCACTAACGTCTCGTGCACGGGTCTGGTTCACAGACGACTAGTTCCGCTCTCAGGCCTTCGTATTTTACCCGTATAAACCACTGTTAAGTCTTTTGCCAAATATAACCAACTACACTAGGAATCCTTGAGGTCTTCACACTGATTCTGATAACTGTTTCGAATGACTCCAACCTTATTCCTCCGATGCCTGAACATATTAATGAACTTCATACGGATCACTGTTGATGTCTTCTTCACTGCAGCTAACAAAACCTTTTGTGCATATACCCAATTAAACAATCTGTACTAATCCAAGTGGAACATAGATTATTTCAAAGTTCCTTGTTCTATATTGAGTTATCCAAACCAGTATTGTTGAGTTATACTTACAGCTTCAATCTTGCTCAACAATACGCATATCCATATCTACTGAAATCGTCAGTAAATGTAATGAAGTAGTAAAAGCCACCTCTTGCCATCGTACGCATTGGACCACATACATCACTATGTATAAGTCCTAATCGTTCGGTGGCCCTTTCACCTTGTCCAGTAAAAGGAGTTTTAGACATTTTGCCAATGAGACAAGATTTGCATTCTTCGTATGATTCAAAATCAAACTTATCCAAGTAACCATCTTGATGTAATCTGGAAATGTGTTTCTCATTTATGTGACCTAAACGACAATGCCAAAGGTATGTCGGATTTGAGTCTTTCATCTTAATATTTTTATTATCATTATTTATTTTATAGACAGGAGTATCTAAATCAAGAACATATAAATCCATTAAACAAACGTGCAACCCCATAGGTAACATTATTGAATGAAAAGGAACAAGTATTGTTCTAAATCAAAATAAAAACCTTTCTTGTCCAAACAAGAAACCGAAATAATGTTTCTGCAAATCGCAGGAACGTAAAAACAGTTATCTAGTTCTAAAACAAGCCCAATGGGCAACAATAAACTGTAAGTCCCTACAGCTAAAGCAGCAACCTTTGATCCATTGTCAACTCGTAGGTCGACTTCTCCCGTTATGTCCTACTTCCCTGCAGTTCCTGCACATTTATACAAATGTGAGAACCACATCCAGTATCTAATACCCAAGATGTAGAAGTAGACAAATTGACTTTTATAACATAAATACCTGAATCAGAAGTAGCAACAACAACCTTCTTCTTCCTTCTCCAGATCCTCCAAATAAGCATGACAGTTCCTCTTCCAATGACCTGGTTTTTTGCAATAGTGACAATCACCAACCTTTGGAACACCACCTTTAGGCTTCAAAGCCTTGGTCAGATCAAGTTTCGGGTTGGCATTAGATTTAGATTCCATCTTCCTCTTACCTTTTCATTTACCCTTTCCTTTGGCCTTCCCCTTATTCACCATCAACATGGGAGCAAGGGACGCCTTCTGAATGTTGGTTTCAGCAGTTTTCAACATAGCCAACAATTCGGTGGGGTTCTTATCTATCTCATTTATATTGTAATTCATTACAAATTGAGAATAACTGATGTTTAAAGATTGCAAAATTAGATAAATCTGGTGCTCCATAGCAATCGAGGTACCCAATTTGGAAAGGTACTCAATATACCCTATCATCCTTAGAACATGCGGTCCAACCGGATCACGTTCTCCCTGCTTACATGGATGCAACGATTTAAAAGTATCAAACCTCCCCTAACAAGCCGGTCCTTCAAACATACATTTAAGGTGCTCAATGATATCATAAGAATCCATATTATCATGTTATTTCTGAAGTTCAGCACTCATGGTCGCTAACATGAGACATTGAACATCCGTGTCATCATCGATATGTTTCTGATAAACATTATGTTGAGCACATGATGCTCCTTCAGGGAGAGGTGCAGGGCGAGGAATTTCTATTACATAGAGCTTTCGCTCTTGTTTGAGGACAATCCTTAAGTTCCTCTTCCGGTCAAGAAAGTTTGTTCCTGTCAGCTTGTCCTTCTCAAGGACTGATCGCATAGAGAAGTTGTTTGAATTGATTACCATTTGATATCTAAAATGTTTAAAAATGCATAAGATAAATTAGTCTACATATGATTATTAAATTATGTTCAAGTGATTATTCATATATATTCAAAATATATATCTCCCACTATTTTTATCAAATTAAAAGCCCTAACTATTAATTCGGAAAGAATATCTTCTATATACTTTCTAGTGAGCCAAGATCAAAATTTTACAACATTTTAGTTCAGCTTTGGCTTTACTCCTAAAACATGATTCAATAAGGTAGAAAACATTTGTCAATTATATCAACTATATAACTCTTGGATAGTTTAGTGGAACAATATTTATTCATATTTATCCAATAAATCTCCCAAACTCTATGCTTCTAAGTTCACAATCCTATTGTGGTAACTTAGTTAAGTCCAACCGAAAGGTCTAAAAAGTATCATATACTTCAACACGCCATCCCATGATAGATATGAGTACTTGCTCTGGAGAACCCACTCCTTATCGATCTAGGGGTTAACGTGTTGGACATATTGGAAGGCATCTAAACAACTTAATATAAACATTAGGGTTTTGTTAGTATTATAACGATCATGAACCATCATAAAGAGATTCCCAATTTTTTCTTGAATAAAATACTTCAAATCAATACTCGTCAATGGTTTGATTTCCAGGTAGTGGAGGAGTCACATCGGTCTCGCTTAAAATACACAGCCTTACAAGTTCAATGAACCCGTTGTAGACAAAATTGCCCCATGCCAGAAATAAAGAACATTCATATTTCATTTCGTGTTTCATAAACACAAGAATCTCATAATCGTTTGTAAATTTTAAAATCTTGAGTCGTTACAGATTATATCTTCTTTAGCAGGCATGGCAATGGGTGACGTATCTAATACTTTCATTCATGCATGATTAATCTAATTAAAGCATGCATCATTAACTATTCTATACATACATTATCCTATATGATCCTTTCAAGCTAATGAAAGGATCAAGGTCAATCTATGGTGAATGATATAAATACAATTACAAATTACAAGTCTTCATTCTTCTTGTCTCGATTGTTGCTTCTCCTCTTAGATCATGCCTTCTTGAAGTACATTACATAAAAACAACCTATACTAATGTACTTCCATAAGAAAACTCGAGTTACATTCGAGGTTAAATAGTTACAAAAATAATAAAATAACATGCAAGTCGTATTTATAAAACCAAAACCATAAACTTTAATCTAAAGGTCTTAAGGCCATAACCAGCACCATGCTCAAGTAAAAAAAATAAAGAACTTGAGAAAGATAAAATATAGCGGGGGTTCGGGGGCGGTAGCCCCGGGCGGGGGTTTTGGGCGGCAGCCCCCGGGTGGGGTCTGGGGCGGCAGCCGCAGGCTGGGATCGATCTACAGATCATGTATGAACCAGTCTCTGCCACTACTACATCATATGCAGTTCCACAAGCATGTATCATATACATACTAATCATTCCCCGTTTAATAGATCATGTCAATACACCCTTTGGCCAACAGTTTATATCACTATCTATAAACCAAACATCATGCATAACAAACAAATCATATATTGATCAGTCACGGCAAAATATAACGTGCTAGTATCATCATATGCATATACATCAAGTGAATATAAAAAAAACTCTATATAACAGTTCGATCATAAATCAACATAACATCATGCATTTAAATCTCACACATAAACGGTATCAATATATGTACGTGGAAGATCAAATTCATGCTTAATATATTGAAAAACCTGTCAAAACACGTAATCAAATCATCCCATTATACACATAGCTCTGATACCATTATTAGGGATTAAAACAATAATACGCAATAGAAAAATAAAAAACTTTTGAATCCCTATCACGGGATCTAGGTATAATGACTGGATAATTATGGAGAATATATGTGTAACTTAATAAAGCTTTCCTTCTGATTGTAATGGATATTCAGATCTTGATGAACCAACACACCAGCCCTCCTTTTGAAGTTCTGCTCTCCAAGGTATCTACACGAACGTCCGATCGTCCGATCGTCCAACGATCACCGGAGCTGGTACTAACCGATTTGATTGCCCCCCTCTCTCTCTCTCTATAGCCTCTCTAAGATGTAGAGCTGTTAGGGTTTTCTCTAAAAACATGATTAAATTTCTAACCCTAAAAATATACATCTTAATGTATATATAGGGGAGAGAGGATTAGGGCCTAACCCTAATCTTAATGGGCTTCTAAAAGGACCCATTCTGATTTTGGGTTTATATTATTATTAAATTCTAATTCTAATATATATAAAATTAATCAAGTGTCACTTAATAAATTTAATAATTAAATTCGAATTATTAATAATAAAATATTTAAATTCATAATTTAAATAACACTACGTTTTAAACGTTCTTTGGGTGTGACCTTTAGGTTATTATTATGTTGGCAATAATTTTATTTTCTAATAATAAAATTATAAAACAATGAGTGGCATCTAGTAATACATCATTGCTCCCCAAGTAATAATAATAATTGGTGATTCAATTAAAACTTTCGTGAATAATGTACAATATAATATAATCCCTTTAGCCTTATATAGATGAAACTCGAGGCATGCATTGTGTCATCCTCTGTTAACGTTTAATCCTTCTTTCCTTGATCAATGAGTAAACTATTAAACAACATAGTATTTGTGTAATAACCCAAATCCGGGGTCAAGATTTGGTGTCACGAAACAATCTTTATATAAAATGAAATAATATTCAATTAACCCCTTGAATCCGGATCGTTTACAGGTTATGGTATGAAATAAGAATTTAACCTTCTAAATTCACAACAACTACAATACGAGTGTAAATACCTTTACACAAATGCTCTTGTCTTATTTTTCTAACATCTTCGATCTCTCGCAGTAGAGATTTCCCTATCTTCCGCTGTCTATCAAAAGCTATTCACTTTTATCATTATCTGCTTCTGGAAGAAATAAGAATTTCAAAGCAAGAGTGAGCCAAAAATGCCCAGCAAGTATATAATTTGAGTTTCAAATATTAATATCAAAGGAATTTTCTGGACAAAAGCTTTAAATAATTTTAAACAATTCTATTTATTTGAGTGAGTTGAGCGAATAAACGATGGCTGTCACCAGCCTTTGATTATAAATCCAAAAGTGACAAGCGATTCCCAGATTCATCTCATGAATCAGGGTTTTGTCCGATTTTGGAATCATAAAACCTTTCGAGAGAGAATGTCGTTAATGGCGATCAACAACAAATTAGACTGGACACTAGTTCACATCTATATCCTGCTAATCAGTCAGGATATAGTGCAGATCTATACCTACCTGTATAGATCCAGTTGGGTCCCCAGGCTCTACGGCCCATCTCAAGGCACCGGTCATGACCCGGTCCTTAGGATTAAGTAAAACTTAATCCCCAAAATATCACTATCCAGCCCGTGGAGTATTTTGATGTCAAATCATTTTGATTTCGAAACATCCCAATTCAGGGTTCGCAAATAACCCGAAAGAATGGGTATTTGCTCAAGAGAGCAATCGAATTATAGGAACAAAATAAAAGGATCATGCATAATCAGAGTCATTGCAGCGAAATATAAAACAGTTAACTACTCTGAACTTAGAATAGGAACGAAGAAATATTTGCTTTAATTTGAAAGAAAAATAGGGAATACTTGCCTCAATCAGTTTTAATCGCTATTACTAGTTGATTTTGGTTTGACTTGAACGTTCGGCTTTATCGTCAAACTACTATCCTATTTTGGATACGATCCCAACACTCAGGCCCTTCGATTGGAACTTCGTTAATCTCGACATCTAATCGCTAGATTATTCCTAGTCCAACGTCAAATCTCGGGTCTTCCGACTAGGACCTACAGGGTTAAAATACCCTAATTCAGATAATCGTTTCGCTTAACATCACATCACTATCCTATTCTACCCATACGATTTCATAATCCAACTTATATTTATATGTATTATTGAAATACACATAGCAATTATGGTTCACATCTTCGAAACTCGGTTCAGTGTTTGTTTTCGGAAAGTACGTATACTCGTTGGTTTAAAAATAGTAAGGTAATTGATTATTTATAAAATATCGTGTCAAAACATATAACTAGGTCCTGTATAATATCCCAATAGTCAATCAATTCGAATAACCACAGGAAATTCATTTGAATTTTAATAAAATAACTCGAACAATTATTCATCACAAAGGCTGCAAAAATCCGAAACTTTGAACCAACAAATCAGATATCAGATTAATCATTCGAATTAACCACAAATACTTAACTAATCGCAGCAAAAAGAAGCAACAGAAGGCAACTACTTCACAAAAACATATAGCACACGCGCGTGTACCGTCCCCACGCCACCGCCTCCCTGTCAGAAAACAAGGAGGGCGGCGCACAGATGGATACACGGTGTATGTATATATTTATACTATCTGAACAGCAAACAGAAAAGGGAATAAGGCCGGAGAAAGAAAGAAACTCGACAGTGAATCCACCGGAAACAGGGGCCCAGACGGAGATAACAGAGAGAAGGAGGAGAAAGACGAGATGCGAGAGAGAGATATATGACAGAGGTGAGAGAGAGAAAGGGGAGATCGAACAGGAGAAAGAGAGAGGGAGAGAGGCGTGAGAGATGAGTTGGGGGAGATAAGGAGGAAGTTTATTTATCTGTTAAGCCAGTTCGGAAAATTAACGAGGGTTTTATCCGTGTTTTACGATTTTTCACAGGCTCGATCGTACTCGAAATTTCAAAATTTGCGCTTAAATATAAGTCGAATAAATTTCCAACAGCTCTTTAAAATTTTAGAATAACTAAAATCTAATAAAATAAAATTATCATAATTTTTAAATTATTTTTGGATCGGGTATCATACCCGCATTTTACGATTTAATGAATAAGCGTGAAGGTAAATAAAAGCCAAAAAATTACCGGAATAAATTTAAAACTCTCGAAATATTTAAAATTTAATAAAAAAAAATTCATGATTTTTGAAGTATTCAAGAATTAAATACTGATTTTACAATTAAATGCAATCGGAAAATCATTTAGAAATAAATAATGATTAAAATATTGATTTTTAAATTTTAAAAACTCCTAAAAAATAAATAAAATTGTAAAGCAACAAAAATAATTTTAGAGACAATTTTAGCATTTATGAGAATAAATATTCAATAAAATCATTTTAAAATCAAAATGAATTCATATCGCTCAATAATTAATTATACAACCAATCTTCGTACCCAACCAATCAACTACAATTAATAACATCGCAATACATAGCTAACAGGACCATCACATATTTTATTTATTTGATAATTCAATAATTATATTTACATATCGGATCCGAAAATAGGTTACTTAGCCACTGAGTAACCATATAACGATACAATTTTGATACTAGATTTGGATAATTATCAAAACAGGGCCTCTTATAAAACACTTTATATAAAAATAAATTAACATTATCCCGTCCTTCGAGAATACGGGTTTTATCGGTCTATAAAAAGGATTAGCGTATCGAGAATTTCACGCCGGGACTCGTACGGATCAAACCGTATCCCAGATCGAAAAAGTCAAAACATGAAAAGTGTTCAGAATTATCAGATTAAGTTAGGAAGGAGTTTTCGGAAGAGTTTCAGGTTGTAAAAACGCAAAAACGGTTGAAGTGGGATGATTTCTGGTTCTAAAAAGTAATTTTATAATTACGTGAGATAATCATTATTAATTCTATAAATTCTTATAAAATCATATCATAATCCAAAATTTACCAGAAAATACCAAAATTATCTATATTTTAATTTTGTATAATTAGAAATCGAAACATCCTAATTTTATAAGATATCAACATCCAAATATTAATATCAATCATCAAATAATTCACCAAAATTCATATAATAATCACATAATAATTATTTATTAATAGAAATAATTACATAATATTTCTCGGACGTTACAATTTGAGCATGACCATGCATTTTATAGTCTTACTCAATCAAGAGGCCAATAATATCACTCATTTAATATAGGGGCTAAATCCCATTTAGATCATTCATATTTCCCATATGATTCATAATATACCCAATGTCTACTTTTATTATTACCCGGTCAATGATGACTTTCAATAGTATCAAAGTATATTAATTCTCGTATATAAATATAATAATTTCAGTTCTAAGGACCAATACATCATTATCACTGTGAGATTAACTTATGACACTTTAAACATGTAGTATCTCATAACGGGTCAATCCAACACCATGTATCTAATATATGTGCCTGTGTTTTGACTTAGTATCATAATACCAATGATCAATGAGATGTGATCATCAGTCAACAAACACACTAGCCTCAATGTATTTATTATCGTCCCTTAATAATAATACTTGACTAGGGACCTTTAGGAATATCAATACTATTCTCATAATCTCATTTCTAAGTCACGTACTTAGAGATATAGATTTACATATCATATTCCAAGACATTTATTAATCTAACATTTTAGCAGTAGAAAATAAAGATATTACGAATTACTAAAGAATAATCCATAAAATGATAATTAATAATCCAAATGTCTCATAACATAAACATAACAGTGTTGTCTCTATGGCCCACACACTAACAGTTCTCGCCTCTACAATTACGTCCGAGTCTGCTTTTAATGCCGGTAGAAGAGTGTTGGACGAGAAGAGATCAAGTCTTGCGTCAGATGTAGTAAGAATATGTGTTTATCAAAAAGTTTGGGATCAAGCGGCGAAAAGACAACAAGGTAGGAAACAAGATGACTCAGACGAAGAAGAAGAAAGTTGGATGACCATGGGTACTTCTTCCGAATCGGGAATATCAATGACCGATCAACATGAACAAGAAGAAGAATTTGAATAAATCAAATATTGAAATGATAGAATATTTTTACATTGTATTTTAATTATATATATATATGTTTTGTTTAAAATGTAAGTTTGTATCGGTTTTTTAGAGAGGAGTCCTCTCAAATCAATTATAACAGTTTTTAAATTAATAAAATTTATAGAGGTACTGTCCTCTTTTGCTCCGTATAATTTTGTATAATTTTCATTAATACGAAGTAGTAAACATGATTAGACAGTATCAATTTTGTTAAAAATTTTGACATAAAAACACTCGAGTGCATTATGATATTCCGTATTTTTACAAAATTATTATTATTATTTGAATATGTTTATGTGATAATCTGATTTGAAATGAGTAAAATGGTGGATATTTTATTCCTATTTGACGATTTTATGTTATTAAATGGTTATGTGATAATTGTTAAGTGTTGTATCAATCCTTGTTAAAATCTGAAAATATTTAATTAAATGTATTATTTCCAAAAGTTTATTTGAAAGCCGATCATTTTATTGATATCGGTAAATTAAGTTCGTTTTATAATATTAGGGATTGAGTGGATATTGTATCAGCTATGCGTTGTATGCAATATTAATTGGGTGTAACTCAGTTGTGATAGATGATTATTTGAATTATTAATTACTGAGTCGTACCATTTTGTTTTTGTCTTTAAAATTGATTTTATTGAAAATCTATATTTATAAATATTTAAATTATCTTTGAAATTATTTTTATGATTTTATAATTTCAATAATTATTTATAGAAATTTATAAAATTTAGAAAAGTAATATTTTGCCAAATATTTATCCCTAAATGATTTTATGATTGTATTTAAGTGTGAATTTAAAATTAAATTTAAGGATATTTCAAAAATTATGAAACTTATGTTTTTTAGTATTTGAATATTTCGAGAATTTTAAAGTTGTTTCAGAATTTTATTGGGTTATATTTACCCACACATTTGTTAGTTAAATCATAAAATGTGGGTCTGATGCACAATTCAAAAATATTTTAAAAATTATGAGAATTTTAATTTTATTAGTTTTTAAATATTTTGAGAATTTTAAAAGTATTTCGGTAATTTTTCGAGTTAGTTTCACTCACAAGTTTGTTCGTTAAATCACGAAATGCGGGTCTGATGTTAAACTCAAAGATGTTTTAAAAATTACGAAATTGTCATTTTACTAGTTTTTAATTATTCCGAGAATTTTAAAATTAGTTCGGTAATTTTCCAAGTTTTATTTACCTGTAAGTTTATCCGTTAAAATGCGAATTGCGGAACAGAATCGGGCTCAAAAGGGGATTATGTATTAATTACAGGACACGTGCCCAATTCTTCTGCTTCCACGAGAAATGTTGTTATGGATAAAAATCTAGAGTATATTAATTGCCTAAGGTTCGGGAGCTGAAGGCCTTTAATGGCTGCTCTCGTGTTTCGTAGCTTAACTTTGCCTTTACGAGATGCCTACATATCTCTGTGAATTAGAGAATCAAGCCAAAAAACGTAGTTCTGATTTGTGGGGTGAGGCCCCTTATATAGATGTTGGGAGTCCTTGAATTGCACTTGGGTTAGGAGACTTGGTGGGCAAGTCTCTGAATTAGAATGGACTTTGGAGTCCTAGGAAGTAGGAAGCTGATTCCTTATCCCATGAGGTTCCTTGGAGGCCAATCTATAAGGATTTATATCCTCACTAGGATTCATCTTAATAGTTGTTTTTCTCCTTTATTAATTAATTACAAAATTAATTAATATTCAGGGTTTTGGGCCTTCTTTGTTCCATCAGGCCTGATCTGGTCCATCAGGCCTGATCAATGTGTTAACCTTTTTTGGTCTGAATGTCATACATCTTCTTATTGGGCCTTGTAGCCCAAATTATATTTAATTAATGCAATATTAATTACGTAATATGGATTTATTTATTCCCTATCATTTGCCCCCAACTTTTGGGAAACAGTGGCTAGGTTTCGCAGAAGTTAAGTTCACTTGTTCCCTTACAGGATATCATTTTACGTAAAGCGTGGAGTGGCCTACATATTTACAACGACTTGCTTTAATCCCTGTCGTTAGGAATTACCTTAATTTCAAGGAATTTTTCCTTTAATTCTGGGATTTTTCCTTAATTTTCAGGAATTTTCCCTTAATTCCGGGATTTTTTCCTTAATTTCCAGGAAATTTCCCTTAATTCCGGGATTTTTCCCTTAATTTTCAGGAATTTTTCCTTTATTTCCAGGATTTTCCCTTAATTTCAGGAATTTTCCCTTATTTCCGGGATTTTTCCTTAATTTCCAGAATTTATCCTTTTTCTGGATTTATTCTCAATTTGCGGCTCTAAATCGATCAAGAAATGTTTCAAATCGACCAGGATTCCTGATCGAAATCGATCAGGATCCTGATCGCATTAGCTGTTATTCTTTCTTTCTGGTCGATGGAAATTCGACCAGGATTTGTGCCAAAATCGACCTGATCGAATTCGATCAGGATCCTAATCGAACTAGCTGTCATTCTGTCTCTCTGGTCGATGGAAATTCGACCAGGATTTGTACCAAAATCGACCAGGATTCCTGATCGAAATCGGTCAGGATCCTGATCGAACTAGCTTAAGACTTGCGGCCCTAATCGATCATATTTCGACCAGGATTCCTGAACGAAATCGATCAGGATTCTAATCGAATTAAACAAGCTTATTCTTTTTTGTTCGAATGAAAATTCGATCAGGATGTTATTCTTTGTCGATCAGGACTCTGATCGAACTAAATGGCTTTTTACCCTTTTAATTGAATGGAATATCGATCAGGATTCTTCCTTTCGTTGATCAGGACTCTGGTCGAACTAAATGGCTTTTTACCCTTTTAATCGAATGGAATATCGATCAAGATTCTTCCTTTCGTCGATCAGGAATCTGATCGAACTAAATGGCTTTTTACCCTTTTAATCGAATGAAAATTTGATCAGGATTCCTACCTTTCGTAGATCATGACTCTGATCGAAACATTTCTTCAAAATTCTGGTCGATTTTTGACCATTTAGTTTCCATCCGTGCTTCTAGAATATTCCTAAAACTTCCCCATAGTGGGTTTGATCAAGTTGGGCCTTGCTGTATGGGCCTTAAAACGCCTCATATTCCAAGATTTTCGCCAATAAAAGAGAAGTGAGAAGTGAGTATCCCCACTTCACTCGTCATTTCTCAAATCTTCTCTCAACAACTCTCTCAAATTTCTCTCTTAGAAAGGCGATTTCCGGTGACTTCAGCCACTGCGGTTCCACCACCTTCAAGCTTTTCCTGGGTTTCAAGCCTTCATTCGAAGAATATCAATGGTGGATCGTGATCTAGCTCATTTGGGGAAGATGAACACTACTAAGAGAGGTACTGCCATTCAAATCCAAACTCCGTACACTTCTTTAATTGATATGATAAACATTAGAGGCGATGAATATCCCTCTTTATCTGAATTAGATTCATACAACCATGGTAACACTTTCCACGAGTTTGAGGGTAGGATTGAGTCTATGAACACCATATATAAACTTCCACCCTACCTTAGAATTACCGAAACCGCCCCTGGGGATAGGACATGTAACTGGGAGGGCGACACTCTATTTATTTATCGAGGAGCCCTGACCGCGGGTCTTAGGTTCCATTTCCCGAATTTATTCCTCGTTTACTTGTAGACGTAAAAATCAACCCTTATCAACTCCCTGCTAATGCATGGAGGAATATTATATGTTTTATGGTTCTGTGTCTTAGAAACAATTTTCCTCTTTCCGTAGCTGTCTTTAGGAAAGTTTTTCAATTTTATAACAGTTTCATGGGTCAACCGGGCTGGGTTTTAATTCGTCAAAGGCCCAAAATTCCCCATATTTTTGATAGCAACTCTATAGTCGAGAACAACCCTAAATGGAGGGATGAGTTTGTTAGGCTGACCTGGGCTGGGGGTGATTGGGCCACATTCTTCCGTAGGCCCTTTTGCAAAGTGTCAGATGGGAGTCCTGGTAGCATCAGGTTAACTGATGAGGAGGAGATGGCCTATCAAGCCCTCATTTGAGATAACGGAAAAACAGATACTTGGACTCTTTTAGAGGAGTTCTCGTTGAAGAAAGTTGGACTTTCTCATGCCAGTGATAAGGGTAACTCTACCTGCCCATCTATTTTACTCCTTTTATTGCAACTCTATTATTTCTAGAATTTTAATACTTTTCTTCTCTTTCTTTCATCTTGTGAGGCCATTAACAATATCAACAGGCCTAAGGAGGGGGAATATGGCCGCCAGAAGAGGGCCAAGCTGAACAGAGACCCCAGGGGCAAGCCTAATGCTCCCACCTTCCTTAGGCCCCACATCCCTGTTGTGGAGCTGGGGGATGATGTGGATCCTCCACTTAAGGCGCACTCCTTTAGGCCTAACCGGGGCTTTAGTAGAAGTGATACGATAGTTGGATCCACCAAGCATGCCAAGGATTGGTCGTACCATTCCATCACTCCCCACGACTTCACTGACATTGTCACGGGGAGTGACATCGAGTCTATTGAGCTTCTGGGTTCTCAGGTCCAAGCTGCGGTAACGTCACTTTCTTTTCTCCTTAAGTTCCAACCTTCTTATTTTTTAATGAACTTGTGTTAACTCATGTTTCTTTGTGCAGAGTAACACCTACTTCCAGGCGGCCCTCCATCAGGCTAGGTCTTGGAAGGGGAAACTCTGATGAGTTTGAAAGGGAGATGAAGAAATGGAAGGAGAGAGCTGAGGTCCTGGAGAAGAAGCTGGACACAAAGAAGGAGGAGTTGTCTAAGGCTCATTCTGAGCTGGTGAAACTTAGGAGTGATAAGGAAAAACTCATTGATTATTACTTGGATTCTGATAAATTCAAGAATCTCATGGAAATCCACGATGAGGGTCTTTATTCTTTGCAGTCTACCCAGGGATGGGATGCAGCTGTGAAGGCGGTCTCGGAGAAGCATCCTGGCCTAGTAGATCCCAATGACTTTATAAGTCCTAAGCAGCCAGAGACTGAGGATAGCTTGGATGCTCTCTTCAACTCTTCCCCGCCTGATGATCGTATTCTGGATCCCAGCACTGCCTCTCCTCCTGCTTCTCCCGCGAAGGACGCTGAGAAAGAAGGTGCCGATAAGGAGCAAGGGAATGAAAGCTCCCGCATGGAGGAGTAGTGTTTCTAGTTTGTAATATTATTAATAACTTATTGTTGAACTTTATTTGTATCCGGAACTTATTACCCTTCGAGTTTTATTTATGCTACTTTCTTCTTTATACCTTTCTCCTTTAACTTTCCAGCAGTTATTATGCTTTTAATGTTAAATGACCTGAACTACTTGGCCCTTTGTGCAACAAGCACTCCTTATAATAGAATAATTCTGAAGTCTTCTTTCTTTAATGATCAAAGCATGATATTTGTTGAAATTACACGAAGTATTATCACAACTTAAGATATCCAAAGGTTGAAATAATTTAAAACTCATTAATATAAAGTCTGGTTTTCCAAAGCCTTACATGGTATGTGTTCAGTCCTTAATAATAATGAATCAACAATGTAAATCCTACTGGAATTAGAATATAAAATCCTATGCAAGCAAATCTTCAAGGTGCTTTTCATCCTGCTTATCGTTTGACAAGTGAGAATCGTGTTTAACTGATTTACACATAGTAAAGCTTAAGGTTTTGTGCATGCCAAGTTCTCGGGACTTCAAAATCATTCATAGTTTCTAAATTGTAGGTTCCCCTTCCTTGAACGCTTTTAACATTATAGGGCCCTTCCCAGTTTGGGGCAAGCTTTCCTTTCCGCCCTAATCCAGAGGCTTCCACTTTCCTAAGGACTAAATCTCCTTGCTTGAAGAACCATTCCTTAACCCTTAGGTTGTAATAGAATGAAGCTTTCTTATGATAATTCACTATCTTCGCATGTGCTTCATCCCGTACCTCATCGATTAAGTCCAAGGCTAATCTTTGCCCCTCCTAATTTTCCTCAATATTAAAAGCCTGGATTCGGGGAGATGAGTGCGATATTTCTATAAGAACAACTACTTCTGCTCCATACGTCAACATGAAGGGAGTGGCTCCGGTAGTGACTCTACAAGTAGTTCTGTAAGCCCAGAGTATTGGGAGTATTTCATCCACCCAATTATTCCTGGATTTCTCAATCCTCTTCTTTAGTCCATCCAGGATTATTCGATTTGCCACTTCCGCTTGCCCATTAGCTTGTGGATGAGCCATAGAGGTAAATCGTAACTCAATCTCATTCTCTCCACAATACTTCTTGAATTCTTCATTGTTGAACTGTGTTCCAATATCAGTAACCAGGATACGGGGAATTCCATACCGGCACATGATGTTTTCCCACAGAAATTGTGCAACCTGCTTAGTTGTGATTTTGGCCAATGACTTGGATTTAATCAATTTAGTAAAATAATCAATGGCTACAATCAGGAACTTTCTTTGTGCCGTGGCCATGGGGAAAGGTCCAAGTATATCCATTCCCCACATAGCAAAGGGGATAGGTGAGTTGATGGAGGTCAACATCTCAGGGGGTTGTCTAACGACAGGCGCATGCTTCTGACAGCGGTCACACTTTTTCACATACTCTTTGCCATCAGCCATCATTTCTGGCCAATAGAAGCCTAAACGGGTTATCTTATGAGCTAGTGCTCTGCCCCCCAAGTGTTGCCCACAGATACCTTCATGTACTTCTTACAGAGCCAAGCGTGCCTCATCGGGCCTGAGACATTTTAAGTAGGGAACCACATAAAATCTTTTATACAAAATCCCATATATCAAGGAGTATCT
This sequence comes from Apium graveolens, assembly GCF_009905375.1. Taxonomy (NCBI): domain Eukaryota; kingdom Viridiplantae; phylum Streptophyta; class Magnoliopsida; order Apiales; family Apiaceae; genus Apium; species Apium graveolens. Next base: position 262,882,940 of record NC_133649.1, on the reverse strand, counting down.
TAGTGCCCGAACAACCAACTTCCGTGCTTCAGTAGCATCATTTGGCAACCAACCGGTTTGAATATGGGTCTTAATGGGATCTATCCATGACGTCCCCAGACCAATAGGAGCTACAAGATTAACATCAATGCTCCGTGTCTTCAAAATGCGGAAGTATACACTTCCTGAACTTTTCTCTACCTCAGATGAAGCAAACTTTGATAAGGCATCTGCCTTAGCATTTTCCTCTCTTGGAATGTGCTCAACATGGCATTCATCGAATTGGGTCATCACAGCCCTTACTAGACGGACATACTTAGCCATTGTATCATCCCTTGCCTCAAACTCTCCCTTTACCTGGGATATGATCAACTTCGAGTCTCCACAGACCTTTAAGTTCTTAACTCTAAGTGTCCCTGCTAAACCAATGCCAGCTATTAGAGCTTCATATTCGGCCTCATTGTTTGTGGTCGGGAAGTCTAACTTCATAGCATATTCAATCAAGAACCCATCAGGGATTTGTAAAACTAAACCTGCTCCACTTGAATTTGTTTTTGATGCTCCATCAAAATAGAGGACCCAATATTCCTTCTCCTTATCATCCTTTTCCTTGTCCCCCTTATCAACTTCCTTGTCTTGAGGTATGGTATCTTCCTGCCCTGACTTCTTGGTTGGGTATGGTACATTCCACCATAAAGTCAGCCAATTCCTGGGCTTTTATCGCCGTTCGTGGCTTATATTTGATGTGGAATTCTCCCAGCTCTATTGCCCACTTAATTAACCTCCCACTAGCCTTGGAACTATGAATAATATTTCTCAGGGGCTGATTTGTTAGTACCTCAATCTTATGAGCCTGGAAGTAGGGACGCGACTTTCTCGAAGCCATTACCAAAGCCAAAGCAAACTTCTCAATAGTTGAATAATTCAACTCAGCTCCATGCAGAATTTTGCTGACATAGTATATGGGTTTTTGGATTTTCAGTTCCTCCTTAACCAACACAGCGCTCAAGGCACTCTCTGAAACGGCCAAGTATAAGTATAAGACTTCATTCAAAGTTGGCTTGGCCAACAACGGGGCCTGAGCCATATATTTCTTTAACTCCTCGAATGCCTTCTGGCTTTCCTCACTCCATACAAAATCTTTAACCTTCTTTAAGGACTTGAAGAACGACAAGCACTTATCCCCTGACTTGGAGATGAATCATCCCAGCGCAGCAACCCTTCCTGTGAGCTTCTGAACATCTTTGATAGTTTTTGGTGGCTCCATGTCCAGGATTGCCTTTATTTTATCGGGATTAGCCTCGATTCCTCTCTTGGAGACCATTAATCCCAAAAACTTTCCAGACCCTACTCCGAAAGCACACTTCGTAGGATTTAACATCATCTTATTCTCAGGACCTCAAAAGCTTCCCTCAAATGGGTTATATGGTCAGTCTTTACTAGACTCTTGACTAACATGTCATCAACATAGACTTCCATAGTCTTGCCAATAAGATCCTTAAAGATTTTATTTACCAACCTTTGATAGGTGACTCCTGCATTCTTGAGACCAAATGCCATAACAAGATAACAATAAACATCAAAGTCAGTGATGAATGATACCTTTGGGATGTCGTCCTTGTGCATCTTGATCTGATTGTATCCACTAAATCCATCCATGAAACTCAGCATCTCATGTCCAGCAGTGGCATCTATCAAAGTGTCTATCCTTGACAACGGGAAACAATCCTTAGGGCATGCGTCATTCAAATCAGTAAAGTCCACACACATCCTCCATTTTGCATTGGCCTTCTTTACCATTACAAGGTTTGCTAACCATTCCGGAAACTAAATCTCTTCAATGAAACCAGCCTCTAAGTGTTTCTCTACTTCTTGTTTAATAGCTTTTTGCCTTTCTGGAGTAAAGCTTCTTTTCTTTTGCTTCACTGTTTTCCGACTAGGATCCACATTCAGCTTGTGAGTGATTAGTTTCGGGTCTATTCCTGGCATATCAGCTGCAGACCATGTGAACACATCACTGTTTTCTTGCAAAAACTTCACCAACTTCCCTCTAAGGGGCTCTTCTAATGTTGCTCCAATAAAAGTCACTTTCTCAGGATCCTCGGGAGCCAAAGGAATCGTAACCAAATCTTCTACTGACTTCCCTCATTTTTTATCATTCTCTCGGATATCCAGATCTTCAATAGGCAGAACTTGCCCCTCAACTCCATCTGCCCTTAAAGAGGCTACGTAACAACTCCTTGCCATTTTTTGATCTCATCTCTCTTCTCCAATCCCATTCCGGGTGGGAAACTTCATGACTGAATGGTAGGAAGAAGGGACGGCCTTGAAGGCATGTATCCCTGTTCTTCCCATGATAGCGTTATAAGTTGAACTAGCCTTCACCACCATGAAGTCCAACATCTGTGTTACTTGCCTTGGTTCCTGACCTATGGTTGTTGGAAACTTGATTATTCCTTCCACGGGGAATTCTATTCCCGCAAATCCATATATCAGCATATCGGTTGGGGTCAATTGGGAATCATTGTAACCCATCCTTAAAAAGGTATCATGGAGTAAGATGTCGACTGAGGCACCGTTATCTACGAGGACCCTCTTCACCGAACTGTTCCCTATTATTGGGGTTATGACCAACGGGTCATCATGGGGAAATTTCACACCCTCCAGATCAGAATCATCGAAAGCCATTATTATTCCTGTCCTGGCCTTCTTCGGGGCTTCTCCAACAATATGCATAACTTCTCGGGTATACGCTTTCCTGGAGTTCTTGGATAATCCAGCAGCGGTTGGTCCTCCAAAAATTGTGTTTATCACAGGCCCCCGGGGTCCCGGTCCTCCGAAGATTGCATTTATCACCGGTCCCCTAGGTTGGGGATTTCACCCTTGATCATCTTGATCTCTTCTTCGATCATCAAATTTCTTTCTCACGTTATTGCTCCTATCTTCTCCATCTCCAGTATACTTGTTCAATCTTCCTTTTCTAATGAGGAATTCAATTTCATCTTTCAATTGTCTACACTCATCGGTGTCATGACCAACCTCCTTGTGAAATCTACAATACTTGCTTTCATCTAGCTTGGTAGGATCAACCTTCAAGGGCTTAGGCCAACGAATATCTCGATCTTTCTCGATTTTCATCAAAATCTGACTTCTTGGAGCATTCAGCTTAGCATACTCAGTGAACTTTTGTCCAGATCCTCCCTTCTTCAGGGTTGAGTCATTATTTTGCTCAGTTCTAGGATACTTGTCCTTTGCAATATATTCCAGATCGGTTTTCCGTTTCTTGCCTCCAGCGGGCTCGTTACTTACTACGGTCTTTCTCATGCTCTCTTCCACCTTGATATACTTCCCGGCTCTATCTTGGAACTGTAACATGCTTTCAGGGGCGGTTGGCCAAGGACATCTTGAAGAACTCATCCCTAGTTCCATGTTGCAGTGCTATCATGGCTACTTTGTCATCAAGGTCCGGGACTTTTAAAGCTTCCTTTGTAAAATGATTCAGGTAGTCCCTCAAGGATTCCTTCGCTCCCTGCACAATGCTCATGAGGGATGCTGAACTTTTCTCATACACTATCCCGCTGATGAATTGCTTAATAAAAGCATGACTTAATTCTCTGAAGGACCCAATAGAGTTTGGGGGCAAACTGACTATACCATCTTTGGGCCATACCCGACAGGGTTTGAGGAAAGGCCCGACACTTAATAGCGTCATTTACGAACTGTAACAACAGTGCATTGGAGAAGGTTCTGACGTGATTAGCGGGATCTCACGCTCCATCATAAGCTTTGATAGTGGGCATATTGAACTTCCTTGAGATGTGGGCATTCATTATTTTTTCAGTGAATGGTAGAGTGGGATCATCAGGATCTCCAAGGGGAAGAATATTGCTTGGATCAGCTCTTGGGGCTACATCCGTTCTTTGTGACGGACCATCTAGGTCTATGATTGGAGGATGATTTCTCCCCCTGGGTGGTAATGGGAGTCGAGGAGTTTGGTGTGCCTCCGGGTCGCGCTTCAGCCTTTGAATTTCTGCCTCGTGTGCCTTAATTCTCTCCTGCACCTCTTGGGGATTCACCCCTCGGGTACTCCTAGGACGTTGGTTGGCATCAGCCATAGGTTCTTTGCCAGCACGTCTCCCTCTTGGGGCCACTTCATCATCCGAAGATTCAGAATCTCTCTCAGTATAAGGACCAGAAAATTCCTGATCCTCCGGGATTGGAGCCAAACCTTGAATTTAAGGGGGTGTTTGCCTCTGTTCTTCACTCTGTCCAGCATGCCCACTTCCTCCAACCTCGGGGTAAAGGGGCATCCCATAAGGGGGGTTAGTAGTCACAATAGTTGAATACTCATACCTAATGGGTCGAGAATTCACAGGTACGTGCAACTGTAGAGGTTCGGAATTCGTCCCTTGAGTATCCGAGGGAATCGTCCCTTATGGCTGAGGTTCAGTTGCCCCTACCTGGGCTCCTCCTTGGGCAGCGGCATAGGTTGAATGTGGAGGTACCTCCACGGTTAACGAAATCGTTTGGGTTGTCCCCGCGGGTGTTCCTCCTTCAAGGGCACTGCTTGTTCTCCATGTTCTTGCCATGGTTATTGTTGCGAGTTTCCCATAGACGGCACCAAATGTTATGGATAAAAATATAGAGTATATTAATTTCTATGTTTATTGCTAAGGCTCGGGAGCTCAAGGCCTTTAATGACTGCTCTCGTGTTTCGTAGCTTAACTCTGCCTTTACGAGATGCCTACGTATCTCTGTGAATTAGAGAATCAAGCCAAAAAAGGTAGTTCTGATTTGTGGGGTGAGGCCCCTTATATAGATGTTGGGAGTCCTTGAATTGGACTTGGGTTAGGAGACTTGGTGGACAAGTCTCTGAATTAGAATGGACTTTGGAGTCCTAAGAAGTAGGAAGCTGATTCCTTATCCCATGAGGTTCCTTGGAGGCCAATCTACAAGGATTTATATCCTCACTAGGATTCATCTTAATAGCTGTTTTTCTCCAATATTAATTAATTACAAAATTAATTAATATTCAGGGTTTTGGGCTTTCTTTGTTCCATCAGGCCTGATCTGGTCCATCAGGCCTGGTCAATGTGTTAACCTTTTTGGTCTGAATGTCATACATCTTTTTATTGGGCCTTGTAGCCCAAATCATATGTAATTAATGCAATATTAATTACGTAATCTGGATTTATTTATTCCCTATCAAATGTGGCAGCAGTTGGGATTTTTATAAAAAAATAAGATACAAAACAGATTAACACAAACGCACACAGCCGCCTCACCCTCTTCTCTCATTTCACTCCCTTCCATTCTCTCTCTACCGACTCTCTCTCTTCTCTTTTTTTCTTCGGTATATTTATATACTTTTATTTTCAAAAAAATCATATCTTACAAACCGTTCATCCGAATTTCAATCGCTATATATGGAAATGATTAGCGCTTCGAAATCTACGCATAGGTATACATATTGAAAATTTATGGGGCATATTTCCGTTTAATTTATTTTCGGGGCATAAAAAAGAGTTTGACGGTGTTGATTACTCCACATGGTATTTCAGCATATATATGTCTATGTCTATTAATTTCGGATTTTTTTGGAGATATTTTCCGGACATCAGATAATCTCTTGGGGTGATCAGAATTTATTTTGGGTAAGGATTTCGAGATTCCTCTTTTGTACTTGAGTATATTATAGCATGTTAGTGTTTCTATATTAATTTCATAATTTTTAGAAGTTGTTGGAGAAGTCGCTTTTGGTCCGAATTCTGGTTGAGGTGGCTATGTTTTTTTTATTTCCGACGTGTTTATACGTGCAAATATAAATTATTGCGTGTTTTAAATTTATAAATTTTATTAGAGTATAGTTGGATTGTGTTGTTTGGGATGGATTTTGAGGGGCTCTGACCCCGGGAAAAGTCTGTTTTATAAATATGTTATTTCGATTTTTTTATAAAATATCTATTTCAATTTCAAATTATTATCTATTATTATTTTTGAAAATCATAATTTGATTTAATTATTTATAATTTGTTTTGATTAATTATTTATTCATTTAATTGATTGATTAATTCATTTAATCAATTAATTTTATTCATAAATAGTTAAATGAAACATAAATATTTATAATTAAGCCAAATAATATTCTAAAATTATTTTGAGCTTTGAAAAATATATAGAGGTATTGAATATTCAATTAATATTGTTAATTGAATTATTCTTATTTTATTCATAGAAAATAGAACGTTTTTCTGTTTAATACGAAACGAACGCGTCTAGACGATAGAGTTTTGACGCGAAGTTCATCGGATAATTATCGCTTAGATGATTGAAGTGTATCTTTTAATTAAAGATGTGGATCATTCGAGATGATAAGAACCAGATGTTGGATTAAGAGTGAAATGCAATGGTATTGAGTATCTAGCTTCTAGCAATCGCAGGAGCAACATATTAAAATAGAAAGACATTGAGGTCATGAGATATCAGACTAAGATGACTGTTTTATTGTGAGTGTGTCTAACTGCTAAACACCAAAGGCAAGTATCCCTATCTTCACTTATCGTTCAAGTGACATTTATTTTGAATCCTATTATGCAAGTTTCTCTATAATACTCTACTTCCAAAATAGTTAAATGTTTTACCTATCAAAGTGATTGATTCGATTTATGCAAGTACTCTTCTGCTATTCTATGTTCAGAATAGTTAAGTGTTTTTACTTATCCAATTACTGGATTTACAAATATTTTAGATTTTGGGAAAGATGATTTTGTTGCGAGTATTCCTTCCCAAGTGAATGGGGGAATAAAATTAATAAGGGTGTGGATTATTATGACCCCTTTCAATAAAATATTTTAAGATTTGATGGTTATTGGTTACAGTGTAAGTGGCCGAGGCACCGGTCCAGCGCGAGCTATTATATAAAAGTGTAATATCTTGCAAGGCGAATGTATGCCTCTTTGGATATCCTATAGGTATGGTATGGCTGCGGGATACCGGTACCTATATTTACGATATTGCTGCGGGATACTAGTGTTATTTCGTGACTGATCATCAGGAACAACATAGTGCATAGTTGGTTCCAATCTAAATTTCTAAATTGTTTTGATAATCATATAATAAATTATTTATCAAGTATTTCTGTTTTGGATAAAATGGTGAAATACAGTTTTGATACAGTTTTTGATTGATGTTGATATTTAATTTGTTGTTAATATCAAATGTGGTATTGATATATATGATTGATGTTGACTTCAATACTTCAGCGTTAGTATGTTGTGAGCATCTAAGTTAGTATTGATATCTAATTTGATATGACATCAAAATAAGTATTGATATCATGATTGGGGCTTTGAGTAAATTGGTTTTAAAGCTTTATGATTCAGTCCATAATCACTGTTTCATGTTGTTGTTTATGATATTTCCGTAAACATTATTTTACGAGTTTATTCTCATCAAGATTCAAAGTATTGCTAAAGCATCTTCGCTCAAAATATAAAAAGGGTTTTGAATACATTTAAAGAACCTTCTTTAACTAAATTTTCTGATTCAACAATTATGATTTTAAATGTTCAACTCTATTACAGATGTGGGTTTTTATATCAAAAGACCATATACATGTTATAATCAACTTGCTGAGCATTTCTTTCTCTCATACTTGCTTAGTTTTTAAATTTAACCTTCCAGTGAGGATTAGCTTGCGCTGTTTAGCCGCGTAATTCAAGAAAGCAACGAAGAAGCTTTTGGAAGGTGATTGACCCAGGGTTTGCGGACTAGTGTAAGTTTTATTATATAAAATTGCGTGTATACATTTTATAGTTGTGTTATCGTATATTTGGGCCTAGTATACTTCTTTTCGAAGTTATACTAGCGGGTTTAGCCATGAGTTGGAATTTGTTGAAAAGAGTTTTTGAAGAAAGTGAAAAATTTATTTATGGAATTTGGATATCTTGTTTCTAGAACTGTAACCTTAAAAGATCTTGGATTAGTTTGGGGTCATAGATGTCAAATATCTTTTGATGGCCTTTCTTTATTATTAAACATGTTGTTTTGGATTGAGTTTTCATTGTGACGACCAAATCCCCTGACCCCGGATTTGGGGGTGTTACAGGTTGGTAACAGAGCTGAGGTTATAGTAAACTAGAAACGAGAGTGTGTAAGTGTGTGTATAGTTATTTAAGAACGCCATACCTCATATCGAGTTCATGTTGGACTATCAAATATAGTACCAATGATTAAGTTAAGATAGGCGTACTAGTTTTATTTGGTTGTGCGAAGATGGATAGAACTCCTAGCAATGGCAAATGTCTATTTTTGGAATCTTCCGAGGCTACTAAGAGTCGAAGATGATGTAGGTTATCGATAACCTTAAGACGTGAAGAAGAAAAGTTAGGAAGCGAATGGCGAGTCATCATAAGAGTTGAGAAAGAAGATGAGTATAAACACTTTGGAAATACATTTTCCTTCTATAACTTGTTTTGACATCTCTCAAAAAGAGATATCTGTTAGAGGATATATTCCCTAACACCCATTTTCGATCACGTAATGTGCCAGAGGCTGTCATGAAGCCTATTTTCAGGTTTTGATAGCTCTGTCAAGTTGTGATATTGAAATTTCCACTTTTCTTATATGGTGGATGGTTTTATTGGTGATATGATAGCACTTGGCCATTTTGTGCCAGAATCTTATTTTCTGGATTTCATTTTTTCTCCAGAAATATCAGCTTTGAAACCTTTTTAGTTTTGATCCAATGATTGCATTAACAATTCATTTATTAGAAACCCTTTTATTATTCATTTGATTTTGAATTCCTTTTATATTCTTATATTCTGAGTGAGATGAACAACCCTAACTATAGGGGACAAAAGATATACCGGTCTGCGTGATAGGAGTTAGGATGGGACGCCATCATTTGTATGTGTTGTGACTACAAGAAGGTTAACAACCTTTAGTAGTGTCTTAATTTGGGCACGTGATACCAGGTTCATTTGATCATATTGATCTCTCAGTTATTCTTTCATTTTAACAATACTTTCTCAAAAATTCATAATTTTGGTAACCACAATGGTGGGACACCCATTATGATATGAAATTCTGATCTCTTTGAAATTTAATGATTTTATTATCTCAAATATACGAAAATATGCCAATCAAGTTGGGCTGAATTATCTTGGTCCAGTCAAAGTAAGGCTATGTGATGGGATTAGCAATAGCAACAGTAGATTGTAATGCGGTTAAAATATCAGTGACGTATAACGAAGTCAGTCTATTTCTTTATTTCTCTCTCCATTTATCTCCATCTCTCTTTCTTTTTCTTTCTCTTTATCTTTCTTTCTCTCTCTATCAGTAAAAGTGATTTTATGGAGAAATTGGTCAAATAGTATGAGAATAAATAATTGATTCTATGGGAAAGAACTATGGTGCAGAGTGAAGCTCCCGTGATAACGGCGTGGTATTAGGAATTTCAATGTTATTTGAAATTTTGAGAAAAGTTACGTATGCAAGATTGGAAAGTTGGTCAGAACATCCCTAGTGCTCTCTTCTACTGATTCCGATGATGTAATCCTTATAGTGATATTCCATATTTTTTCAGAATTATTATTATTATTTGAATATGTTTATGTGATTTTCTGATTTGAAAGGAGTAAAATTAATGGATATTTAATTCTTGTTTGACGATTTTGTGTTATTAAATGTTAATGTGCTAATTGTTACGTGTTGTATTGATCCTTGCTAATTTCTGAAAATATTTACTTAAATGTATAATTTTCAAATATTTATTTGAAAGCCGATCATTTTATTGATATCAGTAAATTGAATTCATTTTGTAATATTAGGGATTGAGTGGATATTCTGTCAGCTATGCGTTGTATGTAATATTAATTGGGTGTGACTCAGTTGTGATTGAGGATTATATAAATTATTAGTTACTGAGTCGTACCGTTTTGTTTTTGTCTTTAAAAGTAATTTTATTGAAATTTTATTTTTATAAATATTTAAATTATCTTTAAAATTATTTTTATGGTTTTATAATTTCAATAATTATTTATAGGAATTTATAAAATTTAGAAAGTAATAATTTGCCAATATTTATCCCCAAATAATTTTCTAATTGTATTTAAGTGTGAATTTAAAATTAAATTTAAGGATGTTTCAAATATTATGAAATTTATGTTTTATTAGTATTTGAATATTTTGAGAATTTTAAAATTATTTCGGAAATTTTTCGGGTTATATTTAACCGCACATTTGTTAGTTAAATTATAAAATACGGGTTTGATGTACAATTCAAAAATATTTTAAATATTATGAGAATTTTATTTTAGTAGTTTTTAAATATTCCGAGAATTTTAGAAGTATTTTGGTAATTTTTCGAGTTAGTTTCACTCACAAGTTTGTTAGTTAAATCACGAAATGTGGGTCTGATGTTAAACTCAAAAATGTTTTAAAATTATAAAATTTTCATTTTACTATTTTTAATTATTGCGAGAATTTTAAAATTAGTTTGGTAATTTTCCGAGTTTTGTTTACCCGTAAGTTTATCCGTTAAAACGCGAATTGCGGAACAAAAGCGGGCTCAAAAGGGGGTTATGTGTCAACTACAGGACACATGAACATTTCTTCTGCTTCCACGAGAAACGAGGCAGCAATTGGGATTTTTATAAAAATAAATTAAAATACAAAACAGATTAACACAAATGCACACAACCGCCTCTCCCTCTTCTCTCATTTCACTCCATGCCACTCTCTCTCTACCGATTCCCTCTCTCTCTCTCTCTCTCTCTCTCTCTCTCTCATTTTCTCCCTCTCTATCTTCTCTGTCACTCTGGTCTTTTTTCCTTCGGTATATTAGTATACTTTTAATTTTTAAAAATTCATATCTTACAAACCGTTCATCCAAATTTCAATCGCTATATATGGAAATGATCAGCGCTTCGATATCTACGCATAGGTATATATATTGCAAGGTTTTGAAAAGAAAATTTGCGGGACGTATCTCCATTTTAATTTATTTTCGGGGCGTAGAAAAGGAGTTTGACGGTATTGATTACTCCACATGGTGTTTCAGCGTGTATATGTCTATGGCTATTAATTTCAGATTTTTCTGGAGATCTTTTCTGCACATCAGATAATATCTTGTGGTGATCAAAATTTATTTTGGGTAAAGATTTTGAGATTCCGTTTTTGTACTTGAGTATATTATAGCATGTTAGTGTTTATATATTTATTTCATAATTTTTAAAAGTTGTTGAAGAAGTCACTTTTGGTCCGAATTCTGGTTGAGGTGGTCGTGTTTTTTTTCTGGCGTGTTTATACGTGTAAATATCAATTATTGTGTGTTTTAAATTTATAAATTTTATTAGAGTATAGTTGGATTGTGTTGTTTGGGATTGATTTTGAGGGGTTCTGACCCCGGAAAAAGTCCGTTTTACAAATATGTTATGTCAAATTTTTTTATAAAATATCTATTTCAATTTCAAATTATTATCTTTTATTATTTTTGAAAATCATAATTTGATTTAATTATTTATAATTTGTTTTAATTAATTATTTATTCATTTAATTGATTAATTAATTCATTTAATCAATTAATTTTATTCATAAATAGTTAAATGAAACGTAAATATTTATAATTAAGCCAAATAATATTCTAAAATTATTTTGAGCTTTTAAAAATATATAGAGGTATTGAATATTCAATTAATATTATTAATAATTAAATTATTCTTATTTTATTCGTAGAAAATAGACCGTTTAGTCCGTTTAATACGAAACCAACGCGTCTAGACTCAGAAAAATATCCCGCTTTCATTAAAAATACTTTCAAAATATAAATCTTTCGTATCAAAAGGTCACTTGTTTTAGAAATGATTTTGAGTCGGGTATCTATCAAAACAAGTCGTATTTTTACTCAATATCAGTTTTAAACATACCGAGTCGAAGTGTTTTGACGGTTTAAATTACGTGTTTAATGAATTACGTGTTATGTGAATTATGCGTTTACGTGCTATGTCAATTACGTGCGTACGTGGATCGCAGGTTTTGTGTTAGACTGTTATCTTTATGTATGGGCTATCGTACGGGTAGACGATGAGTTTTGACGCGAAGTTCATCGGATAATTATCGCTGAGATGATTGAAGTGTATCTTTTAATTAAAGATGCGGATCGTTCGAGACGATAAGAACCAAACATTGGATTAAGAGTGAAATGGAATGGTATCGAGTATCTAGCTTCCAGCAATCGCAGGAGTAGCAGAAAGACAGTCAGGTCATGAGATGTCAGACTGAGATAACTTTTTTATTGCGAGTGTGTCTAACTACTAAACACCAAAGGCAAGTATCCCTATCTTCACTTATCGTTCAAGTGACATTTATTTTGAATCATATTATGCAAGTTTCTCTATACTACTCTAATTCCAGAATACTTAAATGCTTCACATATCAAAGTGATTGATTCTGTTTATGCAAGTACTCTTCTGCTATTCTATGTTCAGAATAGTTAAGTGTTTTTATTTATCCAATTACTGGATTTATAAATATTTTAGATTTTGAGAAAGATGATTTTATTGTGAGTATTCCTGCCCAAGTTAATGGGGGAATAAAATTTATAAGGGTGCCGATTATTATGACCCCTTTCAATAAAATATTTGAAGATTGGATGGTTACTGGTTACATTGTAAGTGGCCGAGGCACCGGTCCAACGCGGGCTATTATATGAAAGTGTAATGTCTTGTAAGGCGAATGTATGCCTTTTTGGATATCCTATAGGTACGGAATTGTTACGGGATACCGGTACCTATATTTACGGTATGGCTGCGGGATACTAGTGTTATTTCGTGACTGATCATCAGGAACAACATTTGGTTCGAATATAAATTTCTAATTTTTTTGATAATAATATAATAAATGATTTATCAAGTATTTCGTTTTTGGATAAAAAGGTGAAATGCAGTTTTGATGAAGTTTTTGATTGATGTTGATATTTAATTTGTTGTTAATATCAAAGGTGGCATTGATATATATGATTGATGTTGACTTCTATACTTCAGCACTGGTATGTTGTGAGCATCTAAGTTAGTATTGATATCTAATTTGATATGACATCAAAATAAGTATTGATATCATGATTGGGGTTTTGAGTAAATTGGTTTTAAAGTTTATGATTCAGTCCATAATCACGGTTTCATGTTGTTATTTATGATATTTCTGTCAACATTATTTTACGAGTTTATTCTCGTCAAAATTCAAAGTATTGTTGAGCATCTTCGCTCAAAAATATAAAAAGGGTTTTGAATACATTTAAAGAACCTTCCTTAACTAAATTTTATGATTCAGCAATTATGATTTTAAATGTTCTGCTCTATTGCAGATGTCAGTTTTTATAAAAAGACCATATACATGTTATAATGAACTTGCTGAGCATTTCTTTCGCTCATACTTGCTTGTTTTTAAATTTAACCTTCCATTGAGGATTAGCTTGCACTGTTTTGTCGCGTAACTCGAGAAAGCAAAGAAGAAGCTTTTGGAAGGTGATTAGTCCAGGGTTTGCGGACTAGTGTAAGTTTTATTATATAAAGTAATAGTGTATACATAATATAGTTGTGTTATCGTATATTTGGGCCTAATATACTTCTTTTCGAAGTTATACTAGCGGGTTTAGCCATGAGTTGGAATTTGTTGAAAAGAGTTTTTGAAGAAAGTGAAAAATTTATTTATGGAATATGGATATCTTGTTTCTAGAACTATAACCTTAAAAGATCTTGGATTAGTTTGGGGTCATAGATGTTAAATATCTTTTGCTGGCATTTCTTTATTATTAAACATGTTGTTTTGGATTGAGGTTTCATTGTGACGACCAAATTCCCTGACCCCGGATTTGGGGGCGTTACATGCAGTCACATCAAGACAAATATAATCAAATTAGCAAATGCATCTAAATTCTAACTTATTCATTGATTCCTAGAAATAAAATTTTAATAATTAAAAAATAATCACAACGGTCCTAACTCTCAATTTGTATGCAGCAATCACATGACATCACTACCTAACATCATTATTCTTCACTACTGCTACATTTAACCCTATAGCTTGCAAGTTGCAACTACTATTTTCTAATTAAAATAATCAAAAATTGACTAAGTAACCCGTTCGACCCGTTCGACACACCATCAACCTGTTCAACCCGTTCGCCCCGACACGTACGTTGCTCCTCACGACTGCACTTCTGCCGCCTGTTACTGACCCGTTTAATATGTATAACCCGCGAGCTGAGCACGAGTTTCATTTTCGTTATTCGGCCCAAACTCGGCACGCCCCGTTCACTGCAACGTGTCGTTCATGAGTCTTGATATAAGCAAACTGGCCAGCCAAAAACCCGACCCTGCACGCACGGGCAGCACGTATGGCCAACTCTACCAACAACCGACCTCAATCGCTTCTTTCCTTCGAGGTCCTGTCATGCTAGAAAATGGCAACTCTCACTGCAAAATTCCTAAAACTTTTTGAATATATGTATGTTTATGCGAGTATTTTTTATTAATGATATTATTTTATTATTACTGGTTGATCCGTTTTTATATTTTCACATGAATAATTAATTAAAAATTCACCGCTATCACTCAAAAGAAAAAATTAGAAATTTTTTATCCTCTGAAATTTTCATTATATCTTGGGATTACATTATGAGCATACCATATATGCATTTATATTCTATATAATTTTATCGGGTTAAGAATTAATTAAACAACTGACGACTGATCGGAAAGCTTAATTGAAGTAGTAACTGAATGTACTCTACTATTTTAATGGATTTATAGGCATATTCATCACTAAAATTGTTAACAACGTTCAAGTGGGTCATCAAGTTGAAAAATATTTCAATCACATAATTAAGGTACATTTTTTTATCAACCGCTTTATTAAACTTGTAAATTATTACATGACTGTTAAAACCCCTTGACTTTTAACATTGTGCAGTTAGTTTTTGCCAGGTGAGAAGCCAGGTGGGGGCCATGTCACACCACGTTACATTCATATTATTCATGCCCGACCCATGAAAATACCCAGCCCAACCCAATATACTTAAAGTATGATTAATCACTTTTACACAAGTTCAGTTTAATTAAACACAACCAAGAGTCAAGAGAAAGGACTGAAGCGATGGGAAAATAAGGCGATTGTCAAGAAGTAACGAAGTTGACAATCGATTCATAACTTATTGTTAGGAATATATTATATGCTTGATGATAACTTGACAAAACAGTCTAAGTAGATAAGTTAAATAATTTTTGTAACTATCAAGTGATGGAGTAGCTTATGTTTAAATAAGTCTGTAGCATATTCATGTATACTGTAATATCTTAGAGGTTTAGAAATTGTTAGACAGTCCAAGTCATGTTGACTACTAGCAAGATATGCAAAATAGGTTGGCTAATTGTAAATAGATGATCCCTTGTAATTCTATATAAGTGAAAGAGTATCAACTGCTAAGGAAACTCTATCAATGGATAAGTTGCAAAGCACTCAACGGATGACTCAAGGCACTAACAGATGATCCATGCGAGACTCAACGGATAATCCAAGTTGAGTATCAACGGATAACATATTCAAATATCAGTTGAAAGAGACTAGACAGTTACATGGGTCGATTGTATATAAAAGGAATATGGCAGCCTGTAATCAGGTTTATGAAGATCAAGAAGCATTTCCATTTTCATGCAAAACAGGGACGTTCAAAGATGTTGTATCTATCTGGATTACATGGGACAAAGAAATGAAGAAACATGTGATTAGACCTAGATAATGGATTTATGTTTCATCTTATTACACATGTAACTTGGTGATATATAAACCAAGTGTAGCAAATAGTTAATTATCGATTGACACAGAGCATTTGTAAGTTGTATCTATTAGCATACTCAAGTTCATTTTTGTAAGAACTCTTGTAAGCAGCTGTGTGCTTTTGCAACACAGAGATCTTCTATATTTATCTATATCTCTGGTGGAAATATCAATCCACCAGAAAGTTTTTAAACAACTTTATTTATTTACTTTGTATTTTTGAATACTTGAATACTTCTTTTTATCCGCACCTACCTTATTCAAACACTGTTATATATATTCATAAAGAGATTTTAAATTTTCCAAAATAAACCAGAATTCCATTCAAACCCCTTCTGTAATTCTGTTGTTAGATTGTTAGGGAATAACAATTGGTATCGGAGCAAGCTCTTGACACACTAAGAGTTTAAAGATCAAAACAAACTAACAACATGAGTAGAAAGGATGTTGGAGTGAAGATCCCACTTCTAGATAAAGACAATTATCATCACTAGAAAGTGAAGGTGCACCTTTATCTACTCTCTCAAGATGAAAGATATGTTGACTGCATAGAGAAAGGTCTTCATATTCCTTGTAGAGCTGCAACGGATGCTGAAGGAGCTGTTGGAAATGAGCAAACAGGTCCCAAAGCCAAGGTCAGAATGGACAGATGAAGACATTGAGCAAGTTCATAAAGATAAAAAGGCCATGAATATTCTGTTCAATGGTCTTGATGAAGATATGTTTGATAATGTTATCAACTGCAATACTAAAAAGGTAATTTGGTACCAAATTCAAGTATTATGCGAATAAACTGAGTAAGTCAGAGAAAATAAGATGCAACTCCTCATACAACAGTATGAACATTTTCATTTTGAAGATAGTGAGTCACTGAATCACATCTTCAGTAGATTTCAAAAACTGCTGAATGGTTTAAAGTTGTATGGGAGGATCTACCAAACTAAAGATTCCAATCTAAAATTTCTGAGATCTCTACCAAAATAATGGAAGCCAATGACAGTCCCTCTCAAAAATTCTCAAGGGTATAAAGAATTTACTCTAGAGAGACTGTATGGTATCTTAAAAACCTATGAGCTCGAAATGGAGCAGGATGAGCTATTGGAGAAAGGAAGGAAGAAAGGTGGATATGTTGCACTTGTAGCTGAACAAGGGAGAAGAAAAGAGTTGAAGGTTTAAGCTGTGGAATCTGCACCAAACTCAAAGGTTTGTGAAGGCAACGGAAAAGGGCTAATGGCTGAGAATGAAGATTATCCTAGTCAGGATGAAATTGAGGACATAGATGAATATTTGGCTTTCCTATCAAGAAGATTTTCGAAGCTTAAATTCAAAAAGAATTTTGGAGCAACTAAGCAAAATAGAAACATGGTTGACAAGTCGAAATTCAAATGTTTCAAGTGTGCCTTGAGTGGTCACTTTGCTAATGAGTGCAGAAAGCCTAATTCTGAGAAAAGGATGTTTGAGCCAGTGGATCATAAAAAGAAATATTTTAAGTTGCTCAAATAAAAGAAAAAAGGCTTTTTTTGATTCAAGAAAAGGACTGGCAGCTGATGGGGAAGATGAAGATGAAGATGAAGAAACAAACTATGTCAACCTAGCCCTAATGGCCAAATTAGATGAAGCAGAAGTCAGTTCCTCAAGCAATCAGGTAATCACTAAAAACCTAGCACACCTTTCTAAAGATGAGTGTAATGATGCCATAAATGACATGTCTACTTAATTATATTACTTGAGTGTTACATTTAAATCACTCACTTAAAAACAATAGAATTAAAGATAATAATCTGTTTTAAGTGAGAGAAATGCTGTGTTAGAAACTCAATTCATTTAAGTTTGAGAAACTGAAAATAGAGTGCAAGATTGTGAAGGATGAACTGACTAATCTTTGAAGAAAGAGGAAATTTTAAGAAAGCAGCTTGAACGTGAGCAAGAGGTGATCAAGTCTTGGAAATCATCAAGGAATATAAGTGCCCAAATTACCAAAGTTCAGAAGCCTGGAAAAAGGACAAGAAGAAACTGGACCCTGTATTGACTGATGGATTATCAACGAATATGGAGTTGATGGATGATGAAGCTTATCCATCGAAAGCTGAAAATGAACATCCGTTGAAAGACAGGGATTCACATTGGTCGATAGAAAAGAAGCCAATTAGCAAAGCCAAGCTAGCTAAGCTGAATGAGAAATATGGATCAGTTTCCAAGAACTTTGTTACAGGAGAATCAAGTTGAGTCAAGGAAACAAAGAGAGTTAATGTGGGGCATCTGTCAAATGAAGCAATTGAGTGACAAATTGGAGAAAATTGAGGTCAAGGCAGATTCGAAAAGGAAGAATAATAGGAATGGGAAAGTAGGAATTAACAAACATAACAACTACACACATGATAAGTATGCACCTAGAAAAACTTGTGTGAAGTGAGGTAGTGTTAATCACTTATCTGCTAATTGTAAATCTGTTATGCCTACACCAATGTCTGCACTTCCTTCTTTTCCCAGCATGCCCACATTACCAATGAATGTTGTGACAGAATCAACCCCGGGGTCAGGAATTGATGTCACGAATAAAAATAAACCATAAATATAATACAAGCGATCTTATAGCATTACATAGAACGACCCCCTTAACAAGATCTTTTCCGGGTTTAAGTATGAATTAGGCTACTCAACTATTACATCACCAATTATTTGAATAAGTCTGATACACATACACTTATAACAACTCAACAGACCCATATCTGGTTTGAAGTAACTACCTCTAGGATCCTGATAGAGGAGGAGCTGACACTCTGCCCTGGCTACAGTTAACAACAGGTCCTTTAGCAGGCACTCGATATCTAGGAATCTGAAATAGAGTAATATGGAGATATACAAAACAATGTGCCAACGAATGCTCAGCAGTACCAGATATAAGAATAAATAGGTTATAGATTTCTTACCAAATGAGTAAGTAAATCAGTTGAAATTCATTTTAAGAATTGGAAACCACATCATACTATCATGCTTTGCAAAAAAAACCAAAATATAAACAGAATAAGGAATTCAAAAACTTTGACTCTCGCATGATATCCCTTTTTCTAAATAAATTAAATTTAAACATTTTCGAAATTGAATTAATCAGTTCTATTACACATTCAACATGTGAAGATAGTTGATCAGTCTATCAACACTGGACGATGACTAACGACCGTCCAGAATAAAGAATAAGTGTTTCGGAACTGGGAGACTAGCTAGGTCTCCCCCACGCTGGAGTAGTCGGTAAAAGAATATGCACAACCGAATTAGCATCTTATGCCACCATCTGTTGGGCCGTTACCGAATAACGGACCTCTTACGCAACTCCAATAGATTACCTGATTTCCCTTTTGCCTCTTTCTAAATTCCACGACATAGGTGGACAGAACATTCCACGACATAGGTGGACAGAACATTCCACGAAATAGGTGGACAGAAGATTCCACGACATAGGTGGACATAATCAAATTTCCACTTTTTCCAGTTTTCAAATCCATTTATACCTATCCCGTTTTAAAACAATCTTTATCACAGCACAGGTTCAAAACCTTTTTCTAGTATCAATCAAAATTAGAGATAGATAATCCACGAGTTACTATTCCCCAAAACAACTTTGACTAAAATAGAATTTCAAAATAAGGGAATATGTAACTTAAATCATTTTGATCAAGTATGAATACGTTAATCAAATAATGCAACCATGTTTATTCAAAAGTACTGAACCATGACAGATATGACCAGAGGTACTTGCCATACTGAGCTTTATCGACCAAATACTAGGTTAAATTTAGACCAACTTCAACGCTCGGGTCTTTCGAATCAAAATACCCTCAATTAGATTATCGTCTATGCTTGACATATCATTGCTATCAATTCTACCCGTGCGATATCAAGTCCTGAATCATATTTATACATACTATTTCAATACACAGAACAAACAGGGCTCACATACTTTGAAATTTGGTTTGGTGCTTATTTTCGGTAAATACGTGTAACCGTCATTTCGGTAAATTAGGGTCGTTGACTAATTCGCAAAATATCTCAACACGATACGAAATAATTTTTGTCAAATATTTATAAATATTTAATTATATATATTCGATTGGTATCCTGATAATTATAGGGTACGTTCCAATATTTTCGAAGTCAATTTCTCGGAAATCGGACAGCGTTTCCTCTATTTATAGGACTACCAGTCGATTTCAAATCGAAGCAATCAATCACAACAGCACAATTCCACTATCCAATATCCAATATAATCTTAACAACTATACCCAACTATTTTATGTTTCAAAAATATTTCTACGAATTAAATAATATTTTATAATTATAGGACTCAGAAATATTCATCAGAGTCCATCATCGGCTCGTCGAAACTCATCACCGACGTCGTAAAATTTGTCGGTGCCCGATTAATTCGGGTTTTCAATACGAATTTCACCGATTAAAATAAATTTCCCCTCATGAAAATATATTTATTTCACGAAATTATTCAAACATTTTTCTGCAGAAAATAATTAAAATTCAAATCAGAACCAAAGTAACCCGAACAGTGGAGTAATGGCCGGAAAAACAACCCCGACCACCATTCCAAACAATCCAGCTAGCACACACACGGATGCGCATGCACACACTCACATACAACACAGTAACACACACGCACTGCAACACACATAAATACATACATCCAACCACAGATTCTCGGAAAAGAAAAGAAAAAGGTAGCGGTAATTACCAGTGAAACATGGAAGAAAATGGGGGAAGGAGGAAGAGAGAGGTGAGGAAAAGTCGAGTGGGAGAGACACAGAGAGCAGTGAGAGAGAGATTGAGAGTGAGAGATGTGAGGGAGAGAGTACATGAGAAGAGAGGTTTAGGCGAGAGAGATGAGACTGGGATGGTGATGCTGCATGTGTGTTTTTGTTGTGTTTTCTTTTTATTTATTTATTATTATTTTAAAAAATAAAAACAATCAACTGCTGCTACATTTAGGCATGCATCATATCCTTTTGACACGTACTAATAGTAGTGCCACACATCCCTAATTATGCTTACAAGCTCCAATTCTGACCCGCATTACGTTGTTTGACGAACCAACTTACGGGTGAAAATAATCCAAAAATTACCAAATTAATTTTAAAATTCTTGAAATATTTAAAAACTAATAAAATAGATTTTTCATAATTTTTGAAATATTTTTGAATTTAACTTTGAACCCGCAATTAAATATAATCAGAAAATCATTTAAGGATAAACTATTGACGAAATATTATTTTCTAAATTTTATAAATTCCTATAAATATTTATTGAAATTATAAACTATAAAATTAATTTTAAAGATAATTTCAGAATTTATAAAAATAACTCTTCAATAAAATCACTTTTAAAAGCAAAAACAAAATGATACGACTTAACAATTAATAACACAAATGATCCTCAATCACAACTAAGTCACACACAATTAATATTAAATATAACATACAGCAGACAGAACTATATCATATTTTATTTATTCATATATTTAATAAATACACTTTTAATAATACAAATGTACAGGTTGTTATAACCTTCCCCCTGAAAAAGATTTTGTCCTCAGAATCTTACCTAACCAAACAAGTGAGGATATTTGTCAAGCATATCTGACTCTAACTCCCAAGTAGACTCTTCTACTCGAGGATTCCTCCAAAGTAATTCTACTGTGATGGACTTGGACACTTTGCAGCTGACTGTAGAAAACCCAGAGCTGAGAAGTAACAAGCTTTGATCTCAAAGAAGAGAAACTGGGATGATTCATCAGACTCAGATGATGGGATCAATTATGCTCTCATGGAAAATGCTGATGTTGAGACCAACACTGCTGAATTAAAGGTACCTCAGTCTACTCTTGCATTTGATACTGATGATATCTATGAATTAAGATTATTTCTTTAGACTCTATATGTTAGTTTTAGGGATCAAACCTTAGAAAACAATAGGATCAAGAGTGAAAACTCTATGCTTATGAAAAGGAATGATTACCAAGAAACTGAGTTGCTTTCCATGCTAAAATTTCAAAAAGAAAGAGATAATGCTGTTTATGTTAAAGAAAAATTGTTAGAAAAACATGCTTATCTAGAAAGGAGTTAGCTAAAGAGAGAGAAGTCATTAAACTTTGGACTAACTCAAGATAGACAACTCAGGAAATCTTAGAAAAGGATTTTTGGGGATCAGGATTAGGATATTCAGCTAGATCTAATTCTGATAAGAAAAGTGGAGAAGAAACTGAGAAAACCTGAACCAATAAAAACTGATAGTCAGGTCAAATTGAACAAGGTTCAAGTAAAGACCATTAAGTTTAATCCAAGTGTTAATAATGTTAAATCTATTCATGAGGAAGGTGCTACCTCAGCACCTAATAGTGCTAATAATGTTTAATCCAAGTGATAATTAAGTTTGATCAAACTTAATTATTAAAAAGAGTGAACAAGTTCACAACAACTCAATAAATATTGATTCAATGACTCAGAAACAGCTTAAGAAAAAGCTGAATGATTTACACATGAAAGACCAGAGAAAAAGGTCTAGGAAAAATAGGAATGGCAAGGTAGGTGTTAATAAGAATGGAAACTATGTAACCCCGCCTAATGCACCTAGAAAGACCTGTTCAAACTGTAGTAGCACTAATCATCTTGCTAATTCTTGTAGGAAGAAAAAAGAGATAAAAGTTGTTCCTTCTAAATCAGAGTTTAGGAATAGAACAGCTAGATATAAACCACATAACCCTTGTTTTCATTGTGGAAGTGTTTGGCATTCTGTTTATACATGTAAAGAGTATCACAGTTTGTATTATGATTTTTATAAACTGAAACCCTCTTTAGTTAAAACAAAATCCGTTTCTGCTTGTATAAATACTAATAGTAAGAATGTTAACATAAACTCTGATATGAAGTCTTCTGCTGTATATGTTAACAAACTTAAAAAGGCCAAAGGATCCAAGAAAGTCTGGGTCCTTAAAAATACTAACTAATTCAAATTACTGATTGCAGGGTGACAGGTTGAATGCTTTAGTCTTGGATAGTGGATGCTCAGGACATATGACTGGTTATAAATCCATTCTATCAGAATTTGAGGAGAAGGCTGGCCCAAGCGTTTCTTATGGAGATGGAAACTTAGAAAAAATCTTGGGATATGGCAAAATCAAAGTTGGAGATGTCATCATTAAAATGTAGCTCTGGTTGTAGGACTCAAGCATAATCTGATCAGTGTGAGTCAAATCTATGATAGAGATTGCAATGTCAATTTTTATAAGGAGCATTGTAAAATTGTCAGTAAGTCTGATGGAAAGATCACATTGACTTGTATGAGACATGGTAGTTTGTATGAAGCCAGGGTCTCCACTAGATTGATGAATCAGAAGTTTGTCTACTATGTAGAGCATCTGTGGAAGACAACTAGAACTGGCATAAAAGACTTTCTCATCTAAACTTCAACAATATCATTGAACTTGTGAGGAAAGATCTTGTAAGAGGATTGCCCAATGCAGTATTTACTCCTGATGGCTTATGTGATTCATGCCAGAAAGCCAAACAAAGGAAGACATCTTTCAAGAGTAAAACTGAATCCTCAATTCTTGAACCATATCATCTACTTCATGTTGATCTCTTTAGTCCAGTGAATGATATGTTTATTTCCAAGAAGAGGTATGCACTTTTGATTGTTGATGAATTTACAAGATACACATGGGTGTACTTTCTGCACACCAATGATGAATCTCCATACATTCTTCTTGATCATGTGAGGGAGCTGGAGAAAGGATCAACATATAAAGTGAAGATCATTAGAAGTGATAATGGAACTGAATTCAAGAATAGCTCTATGGAAGAGTTCTACAAACTCAAGTGGATAAAACAAGAGTTTTCTGCTCCTGGAACTCCACAAAAAAAAGGAGTTGTTGAAAGAAAGAATAGAACTCATATATAAGCTTCAAGAACCATGCTAGAAGAAGCAAGATTGCCTACCTACTTCTGGGACTGAGGCTGTGCAAACTGCTTGATTTACATAAAATGCAACATTGATCAATTAGTATGGAAAGACACCATTTGAGATGGTGAAAGGGAAGAATCCAAATTTGAAATACTTTCATATATTTAGTTGTAAGTTTTTTGTTCTCAAAACTCATTCAGAGCAGCTTACCAAGTTTGATCTGAAAGCTGATGAAAGAATATTTTTAGGATATTCATTGACTACAAAAGCCTTCAGAGTTTACAATCTGAGAACAAGAACAGTCATGGAGTCTATACATGTATCTTTTGATGACAAGAAGATAACAGGTCTAGAAGATGCAGATGACCATGACAAGTTGAAATTTGAAAATGAAGTACCTTAAGCTGAACTTTTAAATCCTGACTCTGATACATTAAGTCCTGATATCACTCAAAGATCTGAAGTTCCACAGAATAATGGAAATTCTATAGACACCGAAGCATATGTTGAGGGGGAACAACATAAATCAAATCCAGAGACTACTGCGAGTGATACAACTCAAGGAACATCAGTAGAAAGATCATCAGACTCATCTACCTCAAACTCTGATGAGTCAAATACTGATAACTATGGAAAAACTGATTCAGGGGGAGCATCAAGAAATAACAGTGGTACTACTCAAAGAAATAACTGTAATATCCGAGAAAATTATGTGAATATTTATGTTATATAAATAAATATTAAGTGTTTAAATAAGTTTAAAATGTTCATTTCCATGATATTACATGTTATAGTTATTATATGTGGTCCCGTAAGGACCAGAATTTTTTTTGATTAATTAATATGTGTTTAAAATGCATTTATATGAATCGATTTGCAATCTGGACGCGTGTTTATTTGCGTCTTTATCGAGGTACTCATTTTATCTCGTTTTATATGCGTTTGAATGTATTTTATGTGTTTTCGGGGTGTTCTGATAATTGAGGAATCGTTTCGGTTTTTCAAAAATCAACGGACCGGGACCCCACTGGGACGTCAAGGCCCACAAAATTCATGTTTTTATTTTTATAGAATCATTCGTATTTTAAATACCCAGTATTTTTGCATTTTTGAGTTATTCGTAATTTTTGGGGAATTTAAATATAAATTTTATATTTTATTACTTTTAAAATTATTCTTCATATTATTATTTGGGACCTAATTATTTTAATTAAAGGATAAAAACACCCTAACGGCCCGTTTGGGAAACTGGATTTCATTTGAAATTCTGCATTTGATCAAATAAGCTGTTTGGGAATTTGGATTTGGATTTCATTTGAAATCCAGGACATTCAAATATTAGTATAAACATGAGAATTTGAAATGACAACTCAAATCTTGTCATTTGAAATCCCTCATTTGAAATGAAATGCAAGTTTTCAAACGCCTTCTAAATTAATTTTAGGGTATTTATTTTTCAGTTAATATAAATAGCTCATTAATTCTTTTTATTTCATTTTTATTTTAATAAAAAAACAAAAATCAAGAACAACTTTGGGGGTGAAAATTCATTATTATTCTTCAATCAATGATTCCAGGAGCTATACTGATT
The DNA here is from genome assembly GCF_009905375.1 of Apium graveolens. Lineage (NCBI taxonomy): Eukaryota > Viridiplantae > Streptophyta > Magnoliopsida > Apiales > Apiaceae > Apium > Apium graveolens. The sequence goes on along the minus strand of NC_133649.1, from coordinate 262,857,568 downwards.
AGTTGTTGACACTCCTATAATCAAATTGAAGCTCTAATCGAGCCCTTCCTGTTGATATACGAATCATCAACTGAGGTTAATTGAAATATAAATTCGAATTTTCCTTGTTCTTGAGCTTGAGTTCGGATTTTTGATTTCTGGAAATTTGTGATGGTTTTTATGTTAGAAATAGTTTTAGAATGATTAATGGAATCGATTTATACATTTACTTGAATTGTTTAAGTCCCAGATTAATAGGTCGAGTTCTTATATTTTTTGATTTTGATTTTAATCTTTCTGAGTTTATTGTTAATGGGTTGTTGATTTTAATGATAGCATGAAATTATACTGATCCCGGCCAACGTTTTAGTATATAGAACGTCGAATTTGCTTCAGAAAAGGAGGATTTGAGTTTGTGGTCGGAGTTCGCCGGCGTTAACGGAAGAAGTGGCCGGAACTCGGGATCTCTGGGTTGTTGTTAATGATTCCGGTTGTATCGTGATATATAGGTTGCTAGGAATGTTTTGACACCAAAACCGGACTGAAAACAAGCACCGGAAGGGCTGATCGGAAGGGGGTGAAGTTCTCCGGAGTCCGGCAAGGGCCTGCCGGAATCTGGCAATTCCCAAAAACCGGCCGGGTGTTCTTGAGGACCCGGTTCGTTCTTCACGACCCGTTTCCATTTTAAACCCGACATGCGTTTGATCCTTGCAGCCCCAAAATGTTTTCTAAAACCTGTTTTTACCAATTCTTTTTATTTTATTTCAAAATTTTAATTTCTGTTTTTAAAAAGTTTTTCTTTTAATTTCAAAAATCATTTAGTAATTATTTTAAATTCTAAAAATTATTTACTTAATTATTTTAAATTTCAAAAAATTATTTTATTTTTATTATTTTCAAAAATCCAATTTGGTTTAATTATTTATATTTATTTAATTATTTATGAATTTAATTAATTGATTAAATCATCAAATCAGTTAATTTTATTTATAAATAGTTAAATAAAGTTTAATTATTTATAATTAATTCAAATAGTTCCTAAAAATTATTTTTAAGCTTTTAAAAATTTTATTTGATATTTAAAAATCAATTAATATTATTATTAATTGATTTATTCCTATTTATTCTTATTTTATTCATAATAAATAAACCGTTTGTCCGTTTAATAGGAAACGAACGCGTATAGACTCAGAAAAATATTACGCTTTCAATAAAAATACTTTTGAGATCTAATTTCTTTTGTATAGAATGGTCATTTGAATTGCGAGTCATATTGAGTCAATATCTTATCGATAACTATAATTATTGACCTGATTTCAATTCTAAACGTACTGAGACCTATGTTTTGATGATCTGATTTATATGTTACATAAAATATGTGATTACGTGTTATATGAATAACATGGTTACATGCTATGTGATATGCATGCTATCCATTTACAGTTTTAAAATGACATGATTAGTTATAAATTACCGAGTAGACGTCAAGACGTATAGTTACGTCAATTGAGTTTGGTTCCGTGGATTAAGATAGTCCTTTTGTTTTTAGAATTGAGTAGCAAGGAGCGCAGTCAAGTGTTGGACGAAGTCAGTAGCCAGCAGTTGTAATTTAGAGTTACAGTGAAAAGTTATCAAGCATGCCAGACAAGTTTTCTCCCCTATTCTAAATTCAGAATAGTGAATTACTTTGTCTATTCTTATACCAGGCAAGTATTCGTGATATTTCTTGTAATATAATTGCTAGTATCCTTATCTTCATTTGACATTCAAGTGATATTCATTTTGAACTCTATTATGCAAATATTTCTTCCCTATTCTAAGTTCAGAATAGTTAAACTTTAATATTTCACTGCAAATTACTCTATACAGTGATATTTTGAGATGAGATTAGCGAATGACTAATTGTTTTAGTTATTTTGCCATCGTTTGTTGAGATGACTCCGGACCATGTGAAATGGGGAGTTATGTTGTTAAGGATGTCGCTTGATCCGGCTCCTTTGATAATTTTTTTTATGGATTGAATAGTAGTGTAAGAGGCCGCAGCGGTGGTCTAGTGTGAGCCATGTATTATACTTGATTATAATACCTCGATAGGACAATGTGTGCCTTGGGTGCCCCGTTTTTTTAGTTGGATATGCTTCGGCATACTGGTGTTGCTCCGCGGCTGATCACCGGCGGCAACACATCGTCGTTCGAGGATTCCAATCTAAAATATCAAAAAGTATGGTTTATCATTAAAGTTTATAATGGTTTTTGGTTTACTCTGATATTGTTGTTCAGTTTCATCCCTCAGATATATTGATGTTATTGTTTCAAGTATAAGTTATATATTATTTTCTGAGCAATTCTTTCGCTCATACTTGTTTATCATTTTGATCCTTCAGCTAGGCCAAAGCAGATCTGGGTTCCAGGTTTGATCGGGAGATTGTGTTCTTGTAAATAATTTGGTGTGCTTTCCAGGTAGATTGTCTTGAGACGAACAGTTAGTATAGTGGTTTGTAATAAAATTTGAATAGTTTATAAAACTAACTAGACTTATGATTTGTAATAACATTTGGTTTGTTTTAGTGCCTATTTCATACTGTAACCTGTGATCGATCCAGTTGCGTGCAAGGGGTCATATTTATTCTTTTATTCCGCTGTGTCTATTATGTTATGGTTTAATAGTTAGTGACTCCCAAATCTAGACCCCATATTTGGAGGGCGTCATAGGTTGATATTAGAGCTACAGGTTATGGTCACTAAAATAGGCTTAGGGTTGTCTTAAGTAAGTCATAGGAAGATCACATAAGATAAGCGCATGTAGTTTCACTCTTATAGGGTTAAGTTTAGGTTATTGGGCTGGTTTATAGCTAAGTTGTTCAGATTTCCTGTTTTGCGTTTAGCTTTAGGCTTTTGTGTCATTGCGTTGCTATTTGTTGATTTCTGAGAATAGTCATAAAGTGAGGAAAGAGGTTGGAAGGTTGTCTTGCAACCCTATCCACCAATTGTTGGTTTATTTGAGATCGTTGAGCAAAAGTTGGAAGATTTTGATAATTCCTTATCTTTTTATTTGAACTATTGTTCTTTGAGATAGTAAGCATGATTATATGATAATCATGCCGCATGTGTTAATATGTTAGCAAGTTTATATTAATTTGGAAAGGAGATAATGTATGAGAATTTTGATATGCTAAAAGATTGCTACACATTTGACACCATGCTTGACAAATTATTATATAAGTTGCTTGTTTTCTTATCAGAATAACGGGTCCAAAAAAGAAGAGTAAGCTAGCAGAGGGTCATACTCAGAATCCAAATTAGCAAAATTCCAACTGTCCAACTGCTGCCATATTGTTGAACTTGAAAAAAAGTCACTTTGGGATTTGTAAGGATAATGTATCATGTTTTAAGTGCAATCAGAAAGGACACTACATGAATAGGTGTAAAAATCGAATATCTGCTCAAAAGTCGAGGATTATATGTTTCAAATGTGGGAAGGTTGGACACATCTACAGGAACTGCCGTGTATCAGGTCCAGTTACAAAGGTGCCAAGAATTAAAGGACTAGCAGCTGGAAAGAGAAGTCAAGGTAATCAGTCTCAGAACCCGAATCAACAAAAGACTAGTTATCTATCAGTTCCAGATTATAGAATGTGCGGTAAGAAGCATTATGGACCTTGCAAGGCTAACGCTATTTGCTACCGGTGTAACATGAAAGGGCATCATGCTTATGAGTGTCGTAACCAGATGTCAGACATTATGTGTTTCCGATATGGGAAGATAGGGCATTATGTTAACAACTATAAAGAGCAAGCTCCAGGAATGAATATGCCAAATATTGCAGGACCATCATCCCGGATTATGCCAGGGATTGAAGGACCACTAGCTCAACCTAAAACCGAAATGTTCAATATGATTATGAAGGAATCTGTTCAGAGGCCCGATGTGGTTGCAGGTACGCTTCTAGTTAACTCTGTAGATGCTAAAGTTTTAATTGATTCTGGAGCTACAAGGTCATTTATTTCTAAAGATTTTTGTCGATAAACTACATTGTGAAGTCAAAATTGTTAGAACAAGCGTTATTGATAGAATTAGCTAATAAGAACCAAGTTCCCGTCGAGCGAGTGTGTCCAAAGTGTGGCATTGAGATATCGGGACATCATTTTTATGCCAACTTAATACCTTTTAAGTTGGGAGAATTTGATGTTGTCTTAGGAATTCATTGGTTGTCAGAAAATAACACTCAAATTGATTGTAAGAATTAGAAAGTGAGATTTTAAACATTGGATAGTAAGAAGAAGGTAATATTTTGAGAGAATAAGAAGAAAAGAAGTTCTTAGCGATAGCTCAAGCGAAGAGGTTATTGCGGCATAATTGTGAGGCGTATTCGACCAATGTGATATACACTAGCAAAGAAGTTCCCGTGCTCGAAGTAATTCCAGTTGTTAATGAGTTTCCAAATGTCTTTCCAGACGATCTTCCAGGATTACCTCCCGATAGAGAGATTGAGTTTGTGATTGATTTAGCACCCGGAACAGAACCAGTTTCTAAAGCTCCGTATCGAATGACACCAGTAGAGATGAAAGAGTTGGCAACTCAGCTGCAAGATCTTTTAGATAAAAGAGTTATAAGACCAAGTGTATCCCTTTGGGGCGCACCGATTTTATTTGTCAAGAAGAAATATGGAAGTATGTGGCTATCTACTGATTATCGAGAATTGAATAAGCTGACCATTAAGAACAAGTATCAGTTTCCAAGGATTGATGATTTGTTCGACCAACTGAAAGGTGCTGTATGGTTTTTAAGATTGACTTATGTTAGATATATTTGAGATGTCATGTCTAAGCTAGTTTGTGTTTAGTTTTCAGAACTTAACAACAGGACATATCAGGACTTACTGGAAATCAGAACTTACTGAAGTCAGAACTTAATATCAGAACTTAAGTTGTCAGAAGATACATATCAGTACTTAAGTGCGGGAAGACTTTTAAATAAGGAATGCGACTGATTTACAGGAGAAGATCGAGACTAAAATAATAGAAGATATGCATGGAAAGAGTTAGAGGACTAGAAGACTTGTAGAAGATATCTGATTGATATATTTTAGGAGATAGAATTATATTCCATATCAATTAGAATATATCTTGTAACTGTGTACTATATAAACACATCTTAGGGTTTACATTATATGTGTTTTCATTATCGAGAAAATTATTCATTGTAACCTAGCAGCTCTTAGTGATATTTGTTCATCATGGAGAGAGAACAACATTATATTATAACAGAGTTTATTGAATATACTTGATATTTGTTACATACTTATGTTCAAATCGATTTGATTGTATAAACACCGTATTCAAGCCCCTTCTACAGTGTTGTGTGACCTAACAAGTGGTATCAGAGCCTTTCTGTTAACACACATACAGTAAAGATCCAAACAATCATGTCTGAAGAAACACAAACACCAACTAAGCCCACCAAAACTCAAGAAACTCAAAACACTCAAACTCATAGTCGATATGAGACTATTAGGTTCCCATACTGAGACCTTCTGAGTATCCCATATGGAAAGTAAAGATGGCTATGTTTTTGGAAGCTATAGATCCAGAATACATTGATAGGATTAATGAAGGACCATATAAGCCTACCAAGCTCTCTGTTACAGTTGCTGATCAACCAGCAAAGTCCATACCAAAGGAGAAAGGTGATTACACAGCTGAGGACATCTCATCTATTGCCAAGGATACAAGGGTAAGGCATTTGCTGCATAGTGCCATTAATAATGTCATGTCAAACAGGGTAATTAGATGCAAGACTGCAAATGAGATATGGGATGCTTTGGAGACAAGATGCCAGGGAACTGATGCAATAAAAAACAACAGGAGGACTATACTCACTCAAGAGTATGAGCACTTTCACTCAAAAGCGGATGAGTCATTAACTGACTTATATGACAGGTGTGTCAAACTCTTGAATGATCTGTCACTAGTGGACAAGGAATATGATCTTGAAGATTCAAATCTAAAATTCCTTTTAGCTCTTCCTAAAAATTGGGATTTGAAGTCTACTACCATAAGAGACAACTATGACCTTACTGAAACTACTCTTGATGAAATTTATGGTATGCTCAAGACTTATGAACTTGAGATGGATCAAAGGAGCAAGAGGTATGGAAGAAAGTCAAGGACAGTTGCTCTTAAAGATGAGGAGAAATCTCCTAAATTGGTTGCCTCAAAGAGGGGCAAAGGAAAGACTTTCATCATAAAGTCTGATTTAGAGACATCATATTCTGATGATGATGATTCAGAAACTAAAAGTTTACTTGAAATGGATGTTGATGCAGAGATGATGCAACTGTATGCTCTTATGGTGAAGGGTATCACAAAGATAGCCTACAGGAAAGGAGAAAGTGACAAAGGCAAGGCACTTGTCACAAAGAAAAAAAGCTGGACAGACACTTCAGATTTTGAAAATAAGGTGAACTATGCCTTGATGGCAAATGCTGATAGCAGTCCTGAAACTGCTGAATTGAAGGTACCTCAAACAACTTATGCTTTTCATACTGATGATATTACTGAGTTGAGATTATATCTTAAAACCATGTTCATTAGTTATAGAGATCAGACTTTAACATGTGAAAGATTAACATCTAAAAATTTTGCTTTTAAAATGATAAATGACTATTTAGAAAAGGAGTTAGTTTTTCTTCATCAAACTTAAAATAAGAAAGAAAGAGATGATGCTTTGTATGTTAGAGATGAAGTTTTAAAGTTGAATGAATCTCTAAAAGCTGATTTACAAAAAGAAAGAGAGATTATCAGAACTTGGACTAATTCTGGCAGAATAACTCAGAATTTATTAAGTAGTGGAAACTGGAAAGAGGGCTTAGGTTATGGAGATGATAAAAGTGAGAAAGGAACTGAACAAATTGAGCCAATTGTTGTTAAACAGACTGCTAAGCCAAAGGTAAATCCTGTTAAGTTTGTAGCAAAAACTATAAAGTCTGATTCTAAAAAGATGAAAGAATCTAGGATAGAAGTAAAAGAAAAGTCAACTTCTGACAAATTAGAACAGGATAAACCAGCTGAAGTAAACATAGGCTTAATGACAAAGAAACAGCTTAAGCATAAGCTGAAAGAGATAAGAAATGTGAACAAGGTAAAAGAAGCTAGGAAAAATAGGAAATAAAAAGGAAGGTGTGAATAAAAGCAATAATTATATGCTTCTTCCTAATGCTCCTAGAAAGAAATGTAACAACTGTGAAAACTCTAACCATCTTGCTTCTTTTTTCAGGAAAAATAAAGATATAAATTCTTTACCTCCTAGATCAGGAGTTAAGAGTCAGTCTGTTAGGTTTAAACCACAAAATCTTTGTTTTCATTATGGTAGTTTATGGAATTCCATTTATTATCAAATAAAACCTTCTTTGAAGAAAGTTAGTATTATTCCTTCTACTGTAAAGTATGATGCAAAGTCTGATATAAACTCTGATAAATAACATGTTAGCATAAACTCTGAAATTAAATCCGCTGCAAATGCTAACAAACTTAAAAAGGCCAAAGGATCCAAGCAAGTCTGGGTCCTTAAAACTAACCAATAGGGGTCTTTGTGATTGCAGGGCAACCAGAAAAACATCCTAGTTCTGGACAGTGGATGTTCAGGACATATGACTGGAAATAAAGCCCTGCTATCATACTTTGTGGAGAAATCTGGCCCAGGAGTTTCTTATGGAGATGGCAATATGGGAAAAACTTTGGGATATGGAAACATCAATCTTGGGAATGCCATCATTGAATCAGTAGCTCTTATCTCAGGACTTAAACACAATCTGCTAAGTGTGAGTCAAATATGTGACAGAGGTTATCATGTGGATTTCTTTGAAGAACATTGTGAAGTTTTAAGTAATTCTACAGGCAAAGTAGTTCTGAAAGGTTACAGGCATGGTAACATTTATGAATCTAAACTTTCAACAAATTCTGATGGTTCTGCAAGTCTGTTGAGTAGAGCATCAATTGAAGAAAGCTGGAATTGGCATAAAAGACTCTCTCATTTAAATTTCAACAACATAAATGAGCTAGTAAAAAAAGATCTTGTGAGAGGACTGTCAAAATCAGTATTTGCTCCTGATGGCCTTTGTGATTCATGTCAAAAGGCAAAATAAAAAAAATCTTCATTCAAGAGCAAAACTGAATCCTCAATTCTTGAGCCTTATCACATACTGCATGTTGATCTATTTGGTCCAGTAAATGTCAATTGCAAAGAAGAAATATGCTATGGTTATAGTGGATGAGTTCACAAGATACACTTGGGTAAATTTATTGCACAAGAAGAATGAAACTGCATCTACTCTAACTGATCATGTCAAATAGCTGGATAAGTTGGTCAAAGATTTTGTTAAAATAATAAGAAGTGATAATGGGACTGAGTTCAAGAATTCAATCATGGAAGAGTTCTGCAAAGAGCATGGAATTAAGCAGGAATTTTCTGCGCCTGGAACTCCACAGCAAAATGGAGTTGTAGAAAGAAAGAATATGACTCTCATAGAAGCTGCATGAACTATGCTTGATGAATCAAAGCTGCCAACCTACTTTTGGGCTGAAGCTGTGCAGATTGCTTATTTTACACAGAATGCTACACTCATAAACAAGCATGGAAAAACACCATATGAGATGGTGAAGAAAAAGAAGCCAAATCTGAAATACTTTCATGGATTTAGATTCAAGTGTTTTGTTTTTAAGACTCATCCTGAACAGCTGTCAAAATTTGATCTAAAAGCCGATGAAGGAATTTTTATTGGATATCCACTTTCCACAAAAGCCTTCAGAGTCTACAATTTAAAAACAAGGGTTGTCATGGAATCTATCAATGTATCTTTTGATAATAAAAAGATTGCTGGACTTGAAGATTTCAATGATCATGATCAGCTGAGATTTGAAAATGAAGATTTAAATTCCGATTCTGTAAATTCTGATGGCTTAAATCCTGATCCAGTAAGTTCTGACAGGTTAAATTCTGATGTCATTGAAACTGTGGTAACTACTCCAAAGGAAAATGCACCTGTTCAGGGGGAGCAAGCTGAAGATCCTACCACAACTCAAGACTCTCAAGAAGCATCAGAACCTGTCACTGGCTCTTAAAGTTCCGATTCATCAAGTTCTGATGAGCCAAATTCTGATAATTCTGGAAACTCTGATTCTTCAAATCCTGAAGGATCCAACTCAAATTCTGACGTCTCAGAGAGCATAACTACAGGGGGAGCATCAGAAAATACTAATGCAGACATCATAGATCATGGGGGAGGATCCATTTACAGAGAACAACTTCCATCTGCAAGGAAGTGGACTAAGGCACATACACCTGACTTAATAATTGGAGATCCTGAAGCAGGTGTCAGAACTAGAACTGCAACATCAAATGAATGTCTCTATCATTCCTTTCTGTCTCAGACTGAACCAAAGAAAGTGGATGAAGTTCTTCCAGATGCTGATTGGGTGCAAGCAATGCAAGAAGAGTTAAATGAATTTGAAAGAAATAAAGTCTGGACCCTAGTGCCAAGACCAAAGAACAGATCAATTGTTGGCACAAAATGGGTGTTCAGAAACAAAACTGACAGTGATGGCATAATTATAAGAAACAGAGCAAGGCTGGTTGCAAAAGGCTACTCTCAACAGGAGGGTATTGATTATGATGAAACATTTGCACCAGTTGCTAGATTGGAACCCATAAGAATCTTTTTGGCTTATGCTCCTCACAAGAAGTTTAAAGTCTTTCAAATGGATGTGAAAAGTGCTTTTCTCAATGGAGAATTGCAAAGAAGAGGTATATGTTTAACAACCTCCAGGATTTGTAGATCCAAAATTTCCAAATCATGTCTACAGACTTGACAAAGCACTTTATGGCCTTAAGCAAGCTCCAAGAGCATGGTATGATACTTTAACTCAATTCCTTCTGGAAAGTGGATTTCACAGAGGTACAATTGATAAAATACTGTTCTATCTCAACCATGGAAAGGACTTACTTTTGGTACAGATATATGTTGATGATATCATATTTGGTTCTACAAATACCAAACTCTGTGAAAGGTTTACAAAGCTAATACAGTCAAGATATCAAATGAGTATGATGGGAGAACTTAGCTATTTTCTGGGACTTCAAGTTAAGAAAAATGAAGAAGGTACTTTTATCTGTCAATCTAAGTACACCAGAAATTTACTCAAGAAATTTGGAATGCAAGATTGTTCAACTGCATCCACTCATATGGCCACTGTAACCAAGTTAGATAAAGATACTGGTTCATCAGTATATATACTAACTACAGAGGTATGATTGGCTCTTTACTCTATTTAACTGCAAATAGACCTGATATCATGTATGTTACCTGTCTTTGTGCAAGATTTCAGGATAATCCAAGAGAACCTCATCTAATAGCTAGTGAAAAGAATTTTCAAGCACCTCAAGGGTACAACTGATCTAGGATTGTGGTATCCTAGAGAATCAGATTTTAAGATAATAGGTTACTCAGATACAAATTTTGCAGGATACAAAAAAGACAGGAAAAGCACTAGTGGAAGCTGCCAATTTCTTGGAGGTAGATTGGTTTCTTGGTTTAGCAAGAAACAAAAATCAATTTCCACATCAACTGCAGAAGCAGAATATATTACTGCAGGAAGCTGTTGTGCAAAGATTCTTTGGATGAAGAATTAGTTACTGGACTATGGGTTAGAATTCTCTAAAATACCTATTTACTGTGATAATCAAAGTGATATTGCTATGATAGGTAATCCAGTTCAACACTTAATGACAAAGCACATCAGCATAAGGTACCATTTCATAAGGGAACATGTGATGGAAGGTACAGTGGAATTGCATTTTGTTCCAACAGATCAATAACTAGCAGATATCTTCACAAAACCACTATGTGAAGCTACTTTTACAAGACTGGTAAATGAACTTGGAATGGTTTCAGGTTCTTTCTCAAAATCTTCTTAGTTTTTGTTCTCATGCATCAGACTTTATGATCAGTGTTTACAGACTGTCTTATCTAAATGTAATTTGTACTTAAATTGTAATACATTAAATACTGATTGTTATCTGATGTGGATCTATATACTTTGATAGTGTTTTGAATGTTCTGTGATTATTCAATCCAATGAGGATTACTGTGCTAGATGCTGACCTAGTAGTCTTTAACATGTTGGAAATCCCATGTATGGATTAGTTGTTTATGTGGAAATTCATTAACACAAGCATATTCTGATTTTGAGCTTAGTCAAATTTACTTTGTGTATCTTATTACTAAGTCACAAACTAGATTCTTGCTTCTTATCTGTCAAATTCTGATGTCAGTAAATCTTAAGGATGAACCACATGCTTGATAAGCCTCACTTATCTGAAAAAAGAAAAGAAAATTGAAGTCAGGTACTCCTTTGAGATCTAGAGTAAATATGTGGAAGGAAAGACCCAAGTGCATTGCTGGTATTAAGTTATATGCATTAGAAAAACAAATAAATTTTTCTTGGTGACTTTTCACATTCTCTGATTACTGGAGAAATACTCTGATAATAGCATAAATTCTGATAGAAGTTGTGACTCACTTACACTGAGAAGCCACTGTAAAAAGGAATTACAAAAGATGCATAAAATGAGCACAAACAGTTGAGGTGGATTCTTGAATAAATTTATTCTATAGTAGACTTCATTATTAAAGATAGATTTTAAGCACTTTTCTTAGTTATGCCTTATTTCTAAGATGTACAGAAGTTTATCATATTTTAATCTTTATCTAATATTTTGCTAATGCACACACTATCACTCCATATGAATGATGAAAATTACTGTGGTGTTAAGTTGTTTTTGACAAACAGTTAAGTGTCATTTGCATAAATTATGAGGATAAGTTCTGATGATTAAATTCAGAAGAAACAAGTCAGTATTTGTATGAAGAATCACAGAAACAAACATTCAATTTTTGAGTACAGAAGCCATGTTCTGATGACCGCTAAAATCTGATAATAATCAAGTTCTGATATTAAATCCTGATAGAAACTCTGATGCTTACGTGGTATTATTTACTTGATTTATTTGTGGTAAATACTGAACGGTCATATTTTATCATAATATATTTAAGTGAGATAAAAACAGTCATAATCATTTGTTTAGTGGGAAACATGTTAGTCTTGAAAAACTGCATGTGCAAAATAATTACTGCTTATTTCTCGTGCCCACTAACTGCTTTTACTATTTACCGACTGTTCACATGTTGCTAGGTGTAAATTGTCTGCCATGCTTCACAAATATATCTGTTGTTACGTGGGCTGTATAAATAAGAAAGTTAAAAGATTTTCTAATCTTTTACCTACTTTTCTCATTCTCTCATCTCTCTTATTTTCTCTCACCCACTAATATTCTCTGAAGCTCTATTTTCTCACAGGCATTTTATCAAACACTTAGTGTACACACTATTTTCACTTGATTTTTCACATAAATGGCACCAAAAGACATCGTTTTCAATGGGGCTAAGTTTGTTCCTAACAACTACTGAGCTATTCTTAGCAAGGATGAAGCCCCATCAGATCTTCACTTTGTTCAGGACTTCCTTGCTAACAGCGAGACTGGGTATGCATTGTCCCAACCTTAATTACTCTCAGAAACTCAGATACTGGAGTTTTGAAGGAGCGGGGTTTATGATGATGGTGGAAGAGATGGGTCCCCTAGTATTATTTTCACAACATGGGAGGATGAACATGTAGTGACTGTGTCTACAGTTCGCCAAGCTCTATATTTGCCAAAACACTGCACTTTTTCAATAGTTGAGGAGCCAGCTCTTTAACAGATGATGGCTAATCTGGGTTATGAAAAATCATTGTCCAAGCTGGGATAATTAAAGAGACCCCACATCAGGAGGGAGTGGAGTTTCTTCTTTGACTACATCACCAAGGCTTTTGCAAACAAGTGCTCCAATTTTGATGCAATCCCTATCCTAAGTCAGCAAATTGGGTATGCTCTAATTAATCAATCTCATTTTGATTATTCTAGTGTTGTACTAGGTTTCATAGGTGATAGGATGACAGAAGATAGAAATACAGTTTATTTTGCTAGATTATGTCAGCTTTTATACAATTTATGTTCCTCTGATGCACCCCAACTAGCAAATGAGTTGATTGAACCTTTTAAACTTGCTAAAAGAGCTTTTACTGACTTATTATCTACTGATAATAATAAGACTGTACTAAGACCCCTCCAAATTCCCATATCTGTCAAACAAGTCTTAGTAGATTCTGATCCATCCACCTATGTTGCTCAATATCCTGATGTACAACCAACCCAACCTCCATCAACACCTACACAACCTACCACTTCTCAACCTCAACCAACTCAACCTACCATCAGAACATACTTCCAACCTAGCACAATCCTCACAACAACAACCATCAGCACCTACCATCAGACCTTCATCCTCAGGGCCTAAAAAGCAAAATATGTTCCTAAATCTCCACCAAGGAGAAGAAGGATGATTCTAAGGGATGAATCAGATGATGAAGAAGCACATGATCATGCATCAGAACATGTGCCTATCGAAGCTGAAAATGTGGTTTTTCAGAAAGAAAAAGAAGCTGAAGGGTCAACCCATCAGATAAATACTGAAGCTGAGGGTTCTGATAATTTGAAGAGGAAAAGAACTGTAAGTTCTGATGCTACTCAGGCAACTCCTACACCATCTAGGAGATCTAAGAAACAGAGGGCAGGAAGGCACATGGCTCAACCTCCATCAGAGGATGATGAAGAAGCTGAGGAAGGGGATCAGGAATCTCTGATCTTAAAAGAACCAATTCTCATTGAAGCCCTTCCAGAACCAAAAGACATTGTTACAGATACAGTGATTCACACCTCCTGTCTCTCCATTCAAAGATACAAATAATGCTGAAGAAGAAGACACAATTTCTGAAATAGATATTCACAATCTGAATATTCCTACTGTTCTTTATCTAGGAAGCTCCAACAGCAGCTCAGCCATCTGCTGTCAATTCTCCTATCTTACAGGATGAGATACCAACAACTCCTATTCTGGAGATAAATTCTGATGATCAGAATTTAGATGAAGTTGTTCCAGAATCTCCTATAGCCTCACACACTCTTGTATTTTCAGAGGATAATGAGTCTTCTTCAAGTTCTGGAGATAGTGTTTCAGTAGATACTCCAGCTCCTACTCTTGGAAATGAGGCACTTATTAAAAAGTTTATTGGGCAAGCTGCTCCTGTTCCTTGGGAAGAAACTCACATAGGTGTTGAGTGGACCAAGAAGTGGAATGAATCTGATTTCATTCCAAGCTCTAAAGTTCTGACAGAGCACATTGCTAAGGCTGATGAGCTGATGACAAGTTCTGATTTCAAGACTCAACTCAAAGTCCTAACTCTAAGTGTCAAGTCTCTTCAAGGTCAACACTCTACAACTTATGAAAAGGTTAACTAACTTCTTGAAAAAGCTGAAAAGCTGGATATGGAGATCAAGCTTGATAAAAACAGGCCCAAATTACTGAGGTCCTACAGAATCAAGCTTCTCAAAAAGCTCAATTAGGATGAGATTCAATCTTCAGTAGAACTTCTTCTCTCTCTCCTACTACCTGATGATACCAAAAAGGGGGAGAAGGTAGTTAAGTCCAAATGCTCAACCAGTCAGATACTGAAGAAAAGGGATAGTAATGAAGATGACCAGGGAAACCTTAGCAAGGGTCAAGGTCAAGAGAAAAGCAGCGAGGTTTCTTTTAGGAAACTAACTTCTGATGCAAGCAAATCTTCTACTCAAAAGAAGACAAGTTCTGAAGCTGCTCAAACTCAAAATATGATAGCAAGTGCTGATAATCAAAATCTGATATCAAGTTCTGATGAGCAAAGTCTGATGACAAAACCTGATGTTATGATTCAAGGTGGAAGTCAAGACTCTTAGAAGTTTCTGCAAACTCTGAAGCTCAAGGGAAAGCAGACTACCGTCTACTACAAAGATCCCAAGGTTCAGACACTTGATGAAGAGATTGCTAGAAGATTATTTCTGAAGCATAATCCTGGAATGGATTTAGAAAATCTCAAGGAGAAAGAAGCTAGATTTAAAGCTGAGAAGACAGATCTAAAGTCTAAAGCTTCTATTGCAAAGAAATCTCCAAGGCCTAAGGAAAAAGGCATTGTGATCAAGGAGAAATCAAATACTGAGGCATCTAAGCCCAAGACTAGATCACAAACTGAGATTGATACCAAAGATAAAGGGAAAGGAAAAGTTGATGAACCAATAAAGCCACAGAAGATGAAAATTCCTCAAATCCTGATGAAACCTGTGTGCAAGCTGGTTCAAGTTCATGATGATACTCTTGTTGAAGATGAAGATGTTCAAACTTTGAAAAGAAGGAAGATAACTGAAGAATCCAAGACAACCTCTAAAATAGCTCAAGTTGTTTAGAGTGAAGAACAACAAGCTACTGAAGAAACAATAAGTTCTGATAAAGTTATCAAGACATCAACCTCTGACATAGCTCAAGTTGATTAAGACAAGATGAAAGTAGCTGATAAAAAGAAACTTCTATGGAAAAATGTCAGACCATCAGATCCGAAGAAAATCCAATTGCTGTCTGATTTCATGACTATTGGGTTAAATGCTAGAGAACCAAGAGACAGAGCAGGGCTAGATTCTGATGAAGCTAAGATCAAGATAGGAGTTGAAGTTGCTACTAGAGATCCATTTTTGTTAACTAAGAGACCTCTTGAAGATGTTACACAGAAATACCTTGATAAGGTTATCTCTGTTCAAGTGGTACTAGATGCTCATGACAAGCATAATGTTAAAGAAAATCTGATTCTATTTCTTGAAGATGGAAGGACATATCAAATGTCAGAATCAGATGTGCTGAATAAATCCCTGAAAGAACTTCAATTCTTTCATTATCTTTTAGTGATAAAGTCTGATATTACCAATAGATGGTCAAATTTCATATTGAAGACCATAAGAGATAAAGCAAGAATTTCTGGTTCAAGGGTTACATAATTCATTTCCTAACATAGTTGAAGATGATGGAAGTGAAATTCCAGTGAAGAAGGATTCTGCTAAACTTGAAGTGATTTTGAAAGAGAAATGTATGTGCTATAATGAAGATTCTTCTCATCCAAGGGTTATAAGACTGGGTGATGGTTTAGAAAGAAACCATATCTCTGCACTAAGGATTGCAATCTACCAGATTGGAAGTCAGGTTGAAGAAATGAAGCAAGTCAAGACTACACTATCTCAAGTCCTGAGGAATAAAGAAGAAAAGCTGATATCAAACTTTGTCAAGAATCACTTTGGATTCAGATTGACTCAGTGAGATTGGTAAAAGCTACAAGGACTATAAGTTGTAGTTAATTATCTATTTAAACTCTCATTACATTTGTACTTAAAATGTTTTTGACATCATCAAATCTATTAACTTGTATATTTTACATAATTTACAAGTTGGGGGAGATTGTTAGATATATTTGAGATGTCATGTTTAATCTAATTTGTGTTTAGTTTTCAGAACTTAACAACATGACATATCAGGACTTACTGGAAATCATAACTTACTGAAGTCAGAACTTAATATCAGAACTTAAGTCGTCAGAAGATACATATCAGTACTTAAGTGCGGGAAGACTTTCAGATAAGGAATGCGGCTGATTTACAGGAGAAGATCGAGACTAAAATAGTAGAAGATATGCATGGAAAGAGTTAGAGGACTAGAAGACTTGTAGAAGATATATGATTGATATATTTTAGGAGACAAAATTAGATTCCATATCAATTAGAATATATCTTGTAATTGTGTACTATATAAACACAGCTTAGACTTTACACTATATGTGTATTTATTATCGAGAACATTATTCATTGTAACCTAGCATCTCTTAGTGATATTTGTTCATCGCCGAGAGAGAATAACAGTTCATATTGTAACAGAGTTACTGCATGTTGATCTATTGGGTCTAGTAAATGTCATGTCAATTGCAAAGAAGAAATATGCTATGGTTATAGTGGATGAGTTCACAAGATACACTTGGGTGTATTTCTTGCACAAGAAGAATGAAACTGCAACTACTCTAATTGATCATGTCAAACAGCTGGATAAGTTGGTCAAAGATTCTGTTAAAATAATAAGAAGTGATAATGGCACTGAGTTCAAGAATTCAATCATGGAAGAGTTCTGCAAAGATAATGGAATTAAGCAGGAATTTTCTGCACCTGGAACTCCACAGCAAAATGGAGTTGTAGAAAGAAAGAATAAGGACTCTCATAGAAGTTGCACGAACTATGCTTGATGAATCAAAGCTGCCAACCTACTTTTGGGCTGAAGCTGTGCAGATTGCTTGTTTTACACAGAATGCTACACTCATAAACTAAGCATGGAAAAACACCATATGAGATGGTGAAGAAAAAGAAGCCAAATCTGAAATACTTTCATGTATTTGGATGCAAAGGTTTTGTTCTTAAGACTCATCCTGAACAGCTGTCAAAATTTGATTTAAAAGTTGATGAAGGAATTTTTGTTGGATATCCACTTTCCACAAAAGCCTTCAGAGTCTACAATTTAAGAACAAGGGTTGTCATGGAATCTATCAATGTATCTTTTGATGATAAAAAGATTATTGGACTTGAAGATTTCAATGATCATGATCAGCTGAGATTTGAAAATGAAGATTTAAATTCTGATTCTGTAAAATCTGATGGCTTAAATCCTGCTCCTGTAAGTTCTGACGGGTTAAATTCTGATATCATTGAAACTGTGGTAACTACTCCAAAGCAAAATGCACCTGTTCAGGGGGAGCAAGCTGAAGATCCTACCACAACTCAAGACTCTCAAGAAGCATCCGAACCTATCACTGGATCTTCAAGTTCTGATTCATCAAGTTCTGATGAGCCAAATTCTGATAATTCTGGAAACTCTGATTCTTCAAATTCTGAAGGATCCAACTCAAATTCTGACGTCTCAGAGAGCATAACTACAGGGGGAGCATCAGAAAATGCTAATGGAGACATCATGGATCATTGGGGAGGATCCAGTTCTAGAGAACAACTTCCATCTGCAAGGAAGTGGACTAAGGCACATACACCTGACTTAATAATTGGAGATCCTGAAGCAGGTGTCAGAACTAGAACTGCAACATCAAATGAATGTCTCTATCATTCTTTTCTGTCTCAGACTGAACCAAAGAAAGCGGATGAAGCTCTTCAAGATGCTGATTGGGTGCAAGCAATGCAGGAAGAGTTAAATGAATTTGAAAGAAATAAAGTCTGGACCCTAGTGCCAAGACCAAAGAACAGATCAATTGTTGGCACACAATGGGTGTTCAGAAACAAAACTGACAGTGATGGCATAATTACAAGAAACAGAGCAAGGCTAGTTGCTAAAGGCTACTCTCAACAGGAGGGTATTGATTATGATGAAACATTTGCACCAGTTGCTAGATTGGAAGCCATAAGAATCTTTTTGGCTTATGCTCCTCACAAGAAGTTTAAAGTCTTTCAAATGGATGTGAAAAGTGCTTTTCTCAATGGAGAATTGGAAGAAGAGGTATATGTTGAACAACCTCCAGGATTTGTAGATCCAAAATTTCCAAATCATGACTACAAACTTGACAAAGCACTTTATGGCCTTAAGCAAGCTCCAAGAGCATGGTATGAGACTTTAACTCAATTCCTTCTAGAAAGTGGATTTCACAGAGGTATTATTGATAAAACACTGTTCTATCTCAACCATGGAAAGGACATACTTTTGGTACAGATATATGTTGATGATATCATTATGGTTCTACAAATGCCAAACTGTGTGAAAGGTTTGCAAAGCTAATGTAGTCAAGATATCAAGTAAGTAAGATGGGAGAACTTAGCTATTTTATGGGACTTCAAGTCAAGCAAAATGAAGAAGGTACTTTTATCAGTCAATCTAAGTACACCGGAAATTTACTCAAGAAAGTTGGAATGCAAGATTGTTCAACTGCTTCCACTCCTATGGCCACTGCAACCAAGTTAGATAAAGATACTGGTTCATCAGTAGATATTACCAACTACAGAGGTATGATTGGCTCTTTACTCTATTTAACTGCAAGTAGACCTGATATCATTTATGTTACCTGTCTTTGTGCAAGATTTCATGCTGATCCAAGAGAACCTCATCAAATAGCTGTGAAAAGAATTTTCAAGTACCTCAAGGGTACAGCTGATCTATGATTGTGGTATCCTAGAGAATCAGATTTTAAGCTAATAGGTTACTCAGATGCAGATTTTGCAGGATGCAAAATAGACAGGAAAAGCACTAGTGGAAGCTGCCAATTTCTTGGAGGCAGATTGGTTTCTTGGTTTAGCAAGAAACAGGAATCAATTTCCATATCAACTGCAGAAGTAGAATATATTGATGCAGGAAGTTGTTGTGCACATATTCTTTGGATGAAGAATTAGTCACTGGACTATGGGTTAGAATTTTCTAAAATACCTATTTACTTTGATAATCAAAGTGCTATTGCTATAAAAGGTAATCCAGTTCAACACTCAATGACAAAGCACATCAGCATAAGATACCATTTCATAAGAGAACATGTGATGGAAGGTACAGCGGAATTGCATTTTGTTCAAACAGATCAACAACTAGCAGATATCTTCACAACACCACTATGTGAAGCTACTTTTACAAGACTGGTAATTGAACTTGGAATGGTTTCAGGTTCTTTCTCAAAATCTAGCTTAGTTTTTGTTCTCATGCATCAGACTTTATGATCAGTGTTTACAGACTGTCTTATCTACATGTAATCTGTGCTTAAATTATAATACATTAAATACTAATTATTATATGATGTGGATCCATATACTCTGATTGTGTTTTGAATGTTTTGTGACTATTCAATCCAATGAGGATTACTGTGCTAGATGCTGACCTAGTAGTCTTTAACATACTGAAAAATCCCATGTATGAATTAGTTGTTTATATGGAAATTCATTAACACAAGCATATTCTGATTTTGAGCTTAGACAAATTTACTTTGTGTATCTTATTAGCTTTTTATCTGTCAAATTCTGATATCAGTAAATCTTAAGGATGAACCACATGCTTGATAAGCCTCACTTATCTGAAGAAAAGAAAAGAAAAGAAATTGAAGTCAGGTACTCCTCTGAGATCTAGAGTAAATATGTGGAAGGGAACACCCAAGTGCATTGCTGGTATTAAGTTATATGCATTAGAAAAGCAAATAAATATTTCTTGGTGACTTTTCACATTCTCTGATTACTGGAGAAATACTCTGATAATAGCATAAATTCTGATAGCAGTTGTGACTCACTTACACTGAGAAGCCACTGTAAAAAGGAATTACAAAAGATGCATAAAATGAGCACAAACAGTTGAGGTGGATTCTTGCATAAATTTATTATATAGTAGTCTTCATTATTAAAGATAGATTTTAAGCACTTTTCTTAGTTATGCCTTATTTCTAAGATGTACTGAAGTTTATCAGACTTTAATCTTTATCTGATATTTTGCTAATGCACACACTATCATTCCATATGAATGATGAAAATTACTGTGGTGATTAAGTTGTTTTGACAAACAGTTAAGTGTCATTTGCATAAATTCTGAGGACATGTTCTGATGATTAAACTCTGAAGAAACAAGTCAGTATTTGTATGAAGAATCACATGAACAAACATTCACTTTTTGAGTACAGAAGCCATATTCTGATGACTGTTAAAATCTGATAATAATCAAGTGTTAGTCCCTTGACAATATAGCAAGAATTACAGAAGGGGGGTTGAATGGAATTCTTGAACCTTTTACTTAAAATAAAAATGTTCAAACTCGAATACAAATATAAGTGTTTTGATTAGCACAATGCGGAATAAAAACTTAAGTGAATCAAAATATAAGTAATTAAAAACAAGAGTCTTTAAAAACTTTCTGGTGGATTTAAAAATTTTACTAGAGATATATATTATATCGAGAGAACTCTGTGTGCAAGAATGCTCACAGCTACTTACAAATTTGAACTACTGAGAATACAGAGAAATGCTAATAATTCTGCTTACAAATGTTTCTCACTTTTTATATCTCAGATCTTAGTTTCTATTTGCTACTTCTTGGTTTATATATTACCAAGATTACAAAGTCAAAAGATAGAATCATTTTAAAAACTATCGGGTCTAATGCATTGTTACTTTGTTCTCTATTACCCGGTTAATAGGCTTCCTCATTCTATTTGCATACATCCCGACGCATGTGACCAGTTGTCACTGTCAACCGATGTTTGAATTCTTTATCCGTTGAATACATGATTATCCATCGACTTTATGATCATCCGTTGATGGCTTCATTGATCATCCGTTGACTGCTATATAAAACATCCGTTGATAGCCATTTGATCATCCGTCGATGGCTTTGTTAATCATCCGTTGGTAGCTATTTTGGCACTTGACTTCAATTTATTTATGTAGAATTACAATACATCATCTATGTACAATTAATCAACCTATTCTGCATATCTAGTTAAAGTCAACATGACTCATATGCTACTACATAATTTATACAAAGGTGTATGCAGAAATGTGCTACAGACTCATTATTACATAAGCTACTCACTCGATGGATAATAAGTCATCATCCGTCGGGACTATAATGAGTTATCCGTCGGGACTATAATTCTTATTCGTCGAGTGCTACATTATTTCACTAAGTAAAATCTACTTAGGTGTTTTGTTTATGAAATCATCAAGTACACAACATATGCTCAACATCAAGTTCTGATATTAAATCCTGATGGAAACTCTAATTGTGACGGACCCACAATACTAACTAGCAGAAATATGCATAATATAGAATAAATAGTTTGAACTACAAAAGATAGAATATTAGAACTACAACCCTTAATCACAATCCCCGAATCCACAGGATTAAGTTTTAACAACATCTAACATCTTAATTATTACAGATCAAAAATATCTAAAGCCAAATTACTACACAAGTTTTAAACCAACAGTTTACAAACCTTAGGGAACTACTAGTTCCCTACCTGCTCCAACATCTGACGGTAGGCATACCCCGCGTCCCCGAAAGTATTACGCGCGGTTTGCTTGAGACGAACCATCTTCGGGTTTCACTGAAGGGATAACATCAATAACAATATTAATGAGCAAAACGCTCAGTAAGTGAATAATAGGGTACAATCAGTTCATCATATGCTTTAATAAAACAATAACAGAAGGTAAAACAACAATATGAAATTTCAAGTAAAAGTTCAAGATTTTAGTAAGTGAATGGAATTGAAATCAGACAGCGCTATGAGCAATGAGGGGTGATCATCCCACATCAAAGCTCCGAACCACATAACAAGTGATTTACTACTATTGAGGATCCTCGGCACACATTAGGCCATATAAAACCAATCAGGATCCCCGCTACTGAGGTTTTAAAACTATAACAATGACTAGCGCCTCAGTCTCATCGTATCATTCAATTCCTTTTTAATAACTCATTTCAAATTAAAAGGGTTCTTGATCAAGGACAAGGGTTGGTATTGAAAAAGTTCAAATGAGAGGATGATGTTAATATTTGGATTTCCAAAGGAAATGAATCTAATGTATGAGGGTTTTAGGTTTCACTGGATATATATTAAGGAACTATTTGTTGGGTATTCACAGGGATACGAGGTAATATGTGATGAAAATGGGTGTTAGATATATTTGATAATGTCATGGCTAATATAATTTATGTTTAGATTTCAGATCTTACTTAACAGGACAAATCAGTACTTAACCGTTGATCAGTACTTATACTGGAAGTCAGGACTTAAGGATATCAGTACTTATATTATCAGGAGATAATCATCAGAAGTTAGATATCAGAACTTAAGTGCTGAAGGACGATCAGATAAGGACAGTAGCTGATTAAAGGAAAGAAGATCAAGATAAACATAAGAAGAGATATGCATGAAGAAGGAGTTTCGTGAAGAATGGAATACTTGGAAGAAAAGATATCTGATTGATATATTTTAAGAAGCAGAATTATATTCCATAGTCAATTAGCGATTATCTTGTAACTGTGTAGTATATAAACACAGACATAGGGTTTACACTATAAGTGTTATCATATTCGAGAAGATTATTCATTGTAACCCTAGCATGCTCTCGTGATATTTGTTCATCACTGAGAGGTAACAGTTCCATACTGTAACAGAGTTTATTGTTTCAATAAAGTTTGTTTTCTGTAACTTAAGATTTTAAAGCTCGATTTGATTGTATTATACACTGTATTCACCCCCTCTAAAGTGTGTGTGACCTAACAAGTGGTATCAGAGCCTATCTGTTAACACACATACAATTAAAGATCCAAACACAATCATGTCTGACACAGAAACTCCAACTAAGCCTACCAAAACTGAGGAACCACCAAAGACACAAATTCAGAGTCGGTATGAGACCATCAGAGTTCCCATACTGAGACCATCTGAATATCCCATATGGAAGGTGAGAATGACCATGTTCCTGGAAGCAACAGATCCAGAATACCTTGATAGAATCAAGGAAGGGCCTCACAAACCAACCAAGCTTGCTGTTGTAGTTACAGGTGAAGCAGCAAAGACTGTACCAAAGGAAAAGAGTGATTATACTGCTGAAGATATAGCATCAATTTCTAAGGATGCTAAGGTACGACACTTACTGCATAGTGCCATTGATAATGTAATGTCAAACAGGGTAATCAACTGCAAGACTGCTAAGGAGATATGGGATGCTCTGGAAACAAGATGTCAGGGAACTGACACAATTAAGAAGAACAGGAAGACAATACTCACTCAAGAGTATGAACACTTTGACTCAAAGACTAATGAGTCATTGAATGATCTATATGATAGATTTGTCAAACTTTTGAATGATTTGTCATTGGTTGATAAAGAGTATGATCTTGAAGATTCAAACCTTAAATTCCTGTTAGCTCTTCCTGAATGCTGGGATTTGAAGGCAACAACAATAAGAGACAACTACAATCTTGATGAAACAACTCTTGATGAAATCTATGGAATGCTCAAGACTCATGAACTTGAGATGGAACAAAGAAGCAAGAGGAAAGGCGGAAAGTCAAGGACAGTTGCTCTTAAGGCTGAAGAAGAATCCCCCAAAGCAGCTTCCTCAAGGAAAGACAAGGGTAAAGCTCTTTTCATAAAGTCTGATACTGAGTCATCAAGTTCTGAAAGTGATGATGACTCAGATTCTGAAAGCTTACCTGAGACTGATGCTGATGAGGAGATGATGAAGCTATGTGCTCTTATGGTGAAAGGAATCACAAAGATTGCATACAGGAAGTTCAGGAAGGGAAAGAAGTTTTCCAAGAAAGGCATAAGTTCTGATAAGAAGAATTTCAGAAGATCTGAAGGCAGAGGAGGAAAGTCTGACAGAGGAGATTATACCAATATTAAATGCTATAACTGTGGTGAGAAAGGCCACATATCTCCTGATTGCAAGAAGGTAAAGGGTGACAAAGGCAAGGCTCTTGTCACAAAGCAAAAAAGCTGGACAGACACCTCAGACTCTAAAAGTGAGGAAAACTATGCATTGATGGCAAATGCTGATAAAGAAAGTGTTGAGAGCAGTTCTGAAGCTGCTGAAACAAAGGTACCTCAGACTACTTATGCTTTTCATACTGATGATATTAATGAGTTGAGAAGATATCTTAAAACCATGTTTGTTAGTTATAGAGATCAAACTTTAACATGTGAAAGATTAACTTCTGAAAATCTTGCTTTTAAGAAAAGAAATGATTTCTTAGAAAAAGAGTTAGTCATGTTCCATCAAACTCAGAAGGATAGAGATGATGCTTTTTATGTTAGGGATGAAGTGCTAAAAATGAATGAATCTCTAAAAACTGAGTTAGAAAAGGAAAGAGAGATTATCAGGACTTGGACTAACTCTGGAAAAACAACTCAAAATCTGCTAAGTAGTGGAAACTGGAAAGAGAGCTTAGGATATGGAGATGATAAGAATGATAAATGAACTGAAGAAATTAAGCCTGTTGTTAAGCAAAAGCCAAAGTTAAAACCTGTTAAGTTTGTAACTATAAAGGCTGAAAATAAGAAATCAGAAGTTAAAGAGGAATTAACTTCTGACAAACTAAAACAGGAAAAGACAGCTGAAGTAAACATAGGCTTAATGACAAAGAAGCAGCTTAAGCATAAGCTGAAAGATGTTAAGAATGCAAACAAGGTAAAATCACCTAGGAAAAATAGGAATGGAAAGGAAGGTGTGAATAGAAGCAATGATTATAAACCTGTTCCTGATGCTCATAGGAAAACATGTCATAACTGTGGAAGTTCTAATCATCTGGCTTCTTTTTGCAGGAAGAATAAGAATATTAACTCCTTACCTTCAAAATCAGGAGTTAAGAGTCAGTCTGTTAGATACAAACCACAAAATCCTTATTTTTATTGTGGTAGTTTATGGCATTCCATTTATACTTGTAAGGAATATCATAGTTTGTACTATGATTATTATCAAATAAAACCTTCTTTGAAGAAAGTTTCCATTGTTCCTTCTAGTGTAAATTCTGATTCAAAGTCTGATAATGTAAGTTCTGACAAGAAAAATGTTAACATAAACTCTGATGCTAAATCCGCTGCAAATGTTAACAAACTTAATAAGACCAAAGGATCCAACCAAGTCTGGGTCCTTAAAACTAATAATTAGTGGTCTTTGTGATTGCAGGGCAACAGGAAAAATATTCTAGTTCTGGACAGTGGATGTTCAGGACATATGATTGGAAATAAGGCCCTGCTATCAGACTTTGTGGAGAAAGCTGGCCCAAGTGTTTCCTATGGAGATGGCAATATTGGAAAAACATTGGGATATGGCAATATCAATCTTGGGAATGTCATAATTAAAGATGTAGCTCTGGTCTCAGGACTTAAACACAATCTGCTGAGTATAAGTCAAATCTGTGACAGAGGTTATCATGTTGATTTCTTTGAAGAACACTGTGAAATTGTGAGTAAATCTAAAGGCAAAGTTGTTCTGAAAGGATACAGGCGTGGTAACATTTATGAAGCTAAGCTTTCAACAAGTACTGATGGTTCTGTAATTTGTCTGATGAGTAGAGCATCAATTGAAGAAAGCTGGAATTGTCACAAGAAACTCTCTCATTTAAATTTCAACAATATAAATGAACTGGTCAAGAAAGATCTTGTGAGAGGACTGCCAAAGTCAGTATTTGCTCCTAATGGCCTTTGTGATTCCTTTCAGAAGGCCAAACAAAGAAAATCTTCATTCAAGAGCAAGACTGAATCATCAATTCTTGAGCCTTATCATCTACTACATGTTGATCTATTTGGTCCAGTGAATATCATGTCTATTGCAAAGAAGAAATATGCATTGGTCATAGTGGATGAGTTCACCAGATATACATGGGTGTATTTCTTGCACACAAAAAGTGAAACTGCATCTATCTTGATTGATCATGTCAAACATCTGGATAAATTGGTCAAAGATTCTGTGAAAATCTTAAGGAGTGATAATGGCACTGAGTTCAAGAATTTGATGATGGAAGAGTTCAGTAAAAACCATGGAATAAAGCAAGAATTTTCTGCTCCTGGAACTCCACAGCAAAATGGAGTTGTTGAAAGGAAGAATAGAACTCTCATTGAAGCTGCACGAACTATGCTTGAAGAAGCAAAGCTTCCAACTTATTTCTGGGCTGAAGCTGTGCAGACTGCTTGTTTTACTCAAAATGCAACACTTATTAACAAGCATGGAAAAACACCATATGAGATAGGTGAAGAAAAAGAAGCCAAATCTGAAGTACTTTCATGTATTTGGATGCAAGTGTTTTGTTCTCAAGACTCATCCTGAACAACTATCCAAGTTTGATCTAAAAGCTGATGAAGGAATCTTTGTTGGATATCCACTTTCCACAAAAGCCTTCAGAGTCTATAATTTGAGAACAAAAGTGGTCATGGAATCTATCAATGTCTCTTTTGATGACAAGAAGATTCCTGGTCTTGAAGATTTCATTGATCATGATCAGCTGAGATTTGAAAATGAAGACTCAAATTCTGATACTGCAAAACCTGACAGTCTAAGTCCTGATACTGTAAACTCTGATGGATTAAACTCTGATGTTATTGAAACTGTGATGACTACGTCAAAGGAAGATGCACCAATGCAGGGGGAGCATACTCAAGATCCTACCACATCTCAAGAAACATCAGAACATACATCTGGCTCTTCAAGTTCTGATTCGTCAAGTTCTGATAAGCCAAGTTCTGATAGTGCTGAAAATCTAAATTCTGAAGAATCCAACTCAGAGAGTATAGTTTCAGGGGGAGCATCAGAAAATGAAAATGAAGACAGCATGGATCATGGGGGAGCATCCAGTTCTAGAGAAAACCTTCCATCTGCAAGGAAGTGGACAAAGTCACATACACCTGATTTGATAATTGGAAATCCTGATGCAGGTGTCAGAACTAGAACAGGTACTTCAAATGAATGTCTTTACAATTCTTTTCTCTCTCAGACTGAGCCAAAGAAAGTGGAAGAAGCTCTTCAAGATGCTGATTGGGTGCAAGCAATGCAGGAAGAGTTAAATGAATTTGAAAGAAACAAAGTCTGTACCCTAGTGTCAAGACCAAATAATAGATCTGTTGTTGGTACAAAGTGGGTATTCAGAAACAAAACTGACAGTGATGGCATAATTACAAGGAATAAGGCAAGGCTGGTTGCAAAAGGATATTCTCAATAGGAGGGAATTGACTATGATGAAACATTTGCACCAGTTGCTAGGTTAGAAGCCATAAGGATATTTTTGGCTTAAGCTGCTCACAAAAAGTTTACTGTCTTTCAAATGGATGTGTAAGTGCTTTTCTCAATGGAGAATTGGAGGAGGAAGTATATGTTGAACAACCTCCAGGCTTTGTAGATTCTAAACATCCAGATTATGTCTACA
The DNA here is from genome assembly GCF_009905375.1 of Apium graveolens. NCBI lineage: Eukaryota > Viridiplantae > Streptophyta > Magnoliopsida > Apiales > Apiaceae > Apium > Apium graveolens. Next base: position 262,829,643 of record NC_133649.1, on the reverse strand, counting down.
GGCTTGATAAAGCACTTTATGGACTTAAGCAAGCTCCTAGAGCATGGTATGAGACTTTAGCTCAGTTTCTTCTGGAAAGTGGATTCAACAGAGGAACAATAGACAAAACAATGTTCTACCTCAACCATGGAAAGGACTTACTTCTCGTCCAGATTTATGTTGATGATATCATTTTTGGGTCTACAAATGACAGACTTTGCAAGAAGTTTGCCAAACTGATGCAGTCAACATATCAGATGAGTATGATGGGGGAACTTAGCTATTTTCTGGGCCTTCAAGTCAAGCAGAATGAAGAAGGCACTTTTATTTGTCAAACTAAGTACACCAGAAACTTGCTAAAGAAATTCGGAATGCAAGATTGTACAAGTGCATCCACTCCCAAGGCCACTGCAACAAAACTGGATAAGGATACTGGTAAATCAGTAGATATTACTGATTATAGAGGTATGATTGGCTCTCTACTCTATCTAACTGCTAGTAGACCTGATATCATGTATGCTACCTGTATTTGTGCAAGATTTCAAGCAGATCCAAGAGAACCTCACTTAACAGTTGTGAAAAGAATTTTTAAGTATCTTAAAGGAACAGCTGATCTGGGATTGTGGTATCCTAGAGAATCAGATTTTAAACTAATAGGTTACTCAGATGCAGATTTTGCAGGTTGCAAAATTGACAGGAAAAGCACAAGTGGAAGCTGCCAATTTCTTGAAGGCAGATTGGTTTCTTGGTTCAGCAAGAAACAAAAGTCAATTTCCACATCAACTGCAGAAGCAGAGTATATTGGTACATGAAGCTGTTGTGCACAGATTCTTTGGATGAAGAATCAGTTACTGGATTATGGGTTAACATATTTCAAAATCCCTATTTACTGTGATAATCAAAGTGCTATTGCTATGACAGGTAATCCAGTTCAACACTCTATGACAAAGTACATCAGCATCAGGTACCACTTCATAAGGGAACATGTGGATGAAGGTACAGTGGAATTGCACTTTGTTCCAACAGATCAACAACTAGCAGATATCTTCATAAAACCACTGTGTGAAGCCACTTTTACAAGATTGGTAAATGAACTTGGAATGGTTTCAGGTTCTTTTTCTAAATCTGTCTAGTTTTGTTCTGTTTCATTAGACTTTATGATCAGTATTTACATAATGTAATCTCTTTGTGTATTCTGTGATTAATTGAAATATGCGTTCAAGTACTGATTGTTGTCTGATATATATTTCTAAACTCTGATAAGTGATATGTCTGTTTAAGTAACTATTCAATCCTATGAGGATAACTGTGCTAGATACTGACCTAGTAGTCTTCAATAAAAAAATGATCCCATGTAAGAAGTAATTATTTTTGTGGAAATCTTATGACACAAGCAAATTCTGATAATTGAGCTTAGTTGAGTTTACTTTGTTTATCTTATTACTAAGTCACAAATTAAAATAATGCTACTCATCTGTTAAGTTCTGATACTAGTAAATTTGCTGAATGTACTAAGTGCTGATAAACCTCAATTATCAAAAGAAAAAGCAAAAAGATCAAAGAATAAAATCAGGTACTCCTTTGAGATCTAGAGTAAACATGTGGAAGGGACGACCCAGGTGCATTGCTGGTATTAAGTAAATATGCATTAGAAAAGCAAAATATTTTCTTGGTGACTTTTCACACTCTATGATTACTGGAGAAATACTCTGATAATAGCATAAATTCTGATAAGCAGTCGTGACTCACTTACACTGAGAAGCCACTGTAAAATAGAATTTAAAAAGATGCATAAAATTAGCACAAAACAGTTGAGTTGGACTCAAGCATGACCTCATTCATCAGTAGGTTTCAGGATAATGACAGCTCTTTAGCAAAATTTTAGTTATGCCTAATTTCTAAGATGTACTGAAGTGAATCAGACTTTACTCCTTGTCTGAAATTTAGCTTAATGCACACACTAATCACTCCATCTGAATGATGAAAATTACTGTGGTGGTCTATGTTGTTTTAGATAAACAGTCATTGTGTCATTTTGCACTAACTCTGAGGACAAGTTCTGGTTGCATATTCTGACGATTAAGTTCTGAAGAGTATAACTCAGAACTTGTATGTGGATTTACTCAGATAGGTATTCCTTTTTCGAGTTAAGAAATTATGTTCTGATGACTGTTAAGTTCTGATATAAGTCTAAGTTATGATATTATAGTCTAATTCTTTACTTGACTTATCTGTGGATAAAATTTGATAACAGTCTCGGTTCAAACTAGAATATGTTGAAGTGGAAGATTAATAGTCACTATGGTTAGGGTTTATGGTATTCGTACTTGAACAGTCCACTTTTACTTGTTTCTTGTGCGCATTCAACCATGTTTTCTCCTTCCAATGAATGTTATTCTTTTTCCAAGTCTGGGGAGACGAGGTAGAATTAATTCTACCTATCAGCATTAAATACTTTTACGTCTCCTGGCATTCTCTTGCCTATATAAGCAGCCACTTCACATCAGCCTTCCCATCAATTTTTTTCTCACAAACTTACCTTCATACTTTTTCTTTCAAAAACACAATGGTCAGATACAACATGTTTTTGAACTACCAAAACTTCAATATAGAGCTAAGCTGTGCCGACTGACAACATGAATGGCACGTCACGGCCATTCCTGAGGAGATATGGGACTCTGTCCCACAGGAGGTACTGACCCACCTTCTGTTCTTCTATATGGATTACCATCGCCATCTGGAGTGATTGGAGGAGGAAAGGCTGGAAGCTCTCCGCCAGCAAGAGTGAATCATCCGACTCGCCATTCTGTTTATCGAGAGTAGAAAGAAGAAATGATTTAATCTCGTCTTCTTCCTGTTTTTCTTCATCATCAGCCTTGCCCTGCTTCTTGAGCTAGGACTAAGGCTGTTGATGTTAGGTTTAGTGGCTTAGGGAAATCTTGTATAAGTACTGATGTAATTTCAATTTCATGAATGTATTCTCTTGATATATTAATGAAATTTGTTTTTGTTTCAAGATTTTGTCTCTAAGTTATTTTGTAATGCATTGATAAATCCTGATAATTATTCATATTCTGAAGACCATATAAATTCTGTTTTAATTTAAGTTCTGATTTTCCTTTATCAGTACTTACTCATATAATTTATCATGGTCACTTTAACTTGATTTCTTTTCAGAATATTAATGTTGCAGTGAAAATTAATTAAATCAGTGGGAACAGTTTCAATTTTGAATTACAACTGTTTCACCTTGATTAATGGAATATCTGGGTAAGTGAAACGGTTTTTCCTTGAAAACAGGCAAGTGGGCAAGTAATGATTACTGTTTTCTCGCGCCCAGTAACTATCCGTTATTACTGCATGTCTGACAGGTGTCCCAACGGTTACTTTTTGTGTATAAGTAACAGAGAGAAAAGATTGTCAAATCTTTTATTTACTTTTCTCTTTTATCTCTCTCTCTTTACTTTCATCCTTTCTCATCTACTGACAATTTTTCATACAGACATTTTATCAAACACAATACAGGCAACCGTATTTATCTCAATTTTTCACATGGCATCTAAGGATTTAATCATTGATGGAGCTAACTTTGTTCCAAACAACTATGCTACAATTCTTGATCATGCTGAAGCTCCATCTGAATTGCATTTTGTGCAAGATCTTCTTGCACACAATGAGATTGGGTATGCATTAACTCAGCCTTCAGTCTTTTCGAGCCAACAAGTTCGGACGTTTTGGCGAACTGGGCACTTTGATGATGGTGGTAGACATGGCACTCCTAGTATTGTTTTCGAAGTGGGTGATTCTTCTTATGCAGTTACTCCTGGTACAATACGCAAGGCTCTACATCTCCCAGAAGGTTGCACCTTTTCAATTCCAGAAGAATCAGCTCTTCAGGAGTTAATGGCAAATTTGGGGTATGAAAAGAGTTTGGCAAAACTTGGGCAGTTGAAATGGGCTCATATCAGACGAGAATGGAGCTTCTTCTTCGACTGCATCACTAAAGCTTTTGGGAACAAATGTTCGAATTTTGATGTTATCCCAATTCTGAGTCAGCACATCGGGTATGCTATTATACATCAAACTCATTTTGATTTTGCAACTGGTATAATTGGTTTTATTGGGGATAGGATGACAGAGGATAGGAATGTTGTCTATTTTGCTAGATTCTGTCAACTTATTTATACTTTTTGTACTGATGAACCTCAATTAGTCAGTTGCTCAACCCCACCTTTTAAAGTTGCAAAACGCTACTTTAATGACCTGGTAAATGATGACACTAAGAAATCAGTGGTTAGACCATTACAGATGCCTCAGTCGGTAAAACAGATCCTAGTAAATGCTGATCCTGATACTTATAGATCTGTTTACTCTGATGTCCAACCAACAACAAACACTCACAAACCATCATCCTCAGCACCTACCACTCATTCTACTCAACCTACCCTCAGGAAATATCTCAAATCCTATCTCTCCACTTCACAGACTGATCAACCCTCATCCTCAGCACCTACTGTGAAGCCTTCATCCTCCAAGCCAAAGAGGACAAAGACTGTTCCTCAAACACCTCAAAAGAGAAGGAGGATTGCCTTGAGAGATGAATCTGATACTGAGGACCAGGTTCCTTCTTCAGAACCTGTTGTAGGTGAAGCTGAGAAAGAGACTTCTCAGAAGGATTCTGGAATTGAGGGATCTAGGCTTCTTAAAAGGCTTAGAAGAATGACAGTTCCTGAAACTCCCAAGGAATCCAAATCAACAACGAGATACAAGAAACAGAGGGCAAAAAGGCCAGTTTCAGATGATGAAGAGGAAGCAGATAAGGAAGGGGATCAGGAATCTCTGATCTCACAAGACAAGGAATTTGCTCCAGTCACTTCTTCTCCATCAACTCCATCTAAGAAAGCTGTTTCTGAAAAGGCTACACACCTTCTGTGTCTCCTGTTCATCCAGGCACAAGTGTTGATATTGATGTTCAAAACTTGGTTGTGCCTGAAGTAATTCTCTTAGAAGCTCCAACAGCAACTAATCCTTCCACAACACCTGTTATTGATGCTGTTCAAACTCCAGAGTTATCTACAACACCTTCTCTGCATCAAGATGCTGATGATCAGACTTTAGGTGAGCATCAGGATATGGCTGTTGATCAGAACTTAGAACCAAATCAGAAATTAGAGGATGCTGAAGCCTCCATTGCTCCTCACACTATTATTTTATCAGAGGATACTGATTCTGTAAGTTCTGATGCTGCAAATGCTGGAGATACTGGTGATGCTGCTCCAACTGCGGATGCTGATGCAGCAGGTCCTTCAGGACATGTTCCTCAACAAACAATTCTTAAGTCTGAACTTATTAAGAAGTTTGTTACCAGAGAAGCACCAGTACCTTGGAGTGAAACTCCTGCAGGACAGGAGTGGACTAAGGAATGGAATTCAGTTTCATGTGTTCCAACTGAAAAGCATCTTGCTGAGCACTTGACTAAAGCTGATGGAATGTTAAATTCTGATGATTTCAAAACCCATCTTAGAGTCACTGCATTGAGTACTAAACATCTACAAGGTCTTAACTCAACTACTCATGCAGAGCTACACAAGATTCAGGAAGAATTTATCAAACAGGAACAAGTTTGGAAAATTGATAAGAAAAAGTTCTTCCAACCTACCTTTGACAGGATTGCTTATATTGAGAAGACTCAAGATCATCAACAAGCTCAGATTGATGATATTCTGAAAAATCAAGCTTCTCAGCAATCACAACTGACTGAAATCCAATCCTCAGTGGAATTGCTTATCTCTCTTCTACTACCTGCTGATGCCAAAAAGGAGGAGAAAGTAATTAAGTCCAAATTCAAGACTGACAAGACACTGACAGGGAAGGATGATGAAAATGATGATCAAGGAAACCCTGGAATGGGTAGAGGTCATAGTTAAGGTAGAAGATTCACATCAAGAAAAGCTGAAATCACAAGTCACAGGACAAGTTCTGATACTGGGAAAAGAATAAGTTCTGCTGCTGGTAAAAGGATAAGTTCTGATGAACTTTTTGATCTTGATGAGGAAATGTCAAGACAGTTATTTCTTCAGGAAAATCCAGGAATGGACTTGGAAAGTTTAATGGAAGAAGAAGCCAGGCTTAAATCAGAGAAAGTCACATCTAAATCTGAAGCTTCTGGTAAAAAGCCACTTCCAAAACTCAAAGGCATTGTGATCAAAGAAAGGACACATACTGAAGCAACATTGGCTAGATCACAACCGCAGATAGATCCAAGATCCAAGGGTAAAGAAAAGGTTGGTGAACCTATCAAGGTTTATGTGCCTCCTGAGGATGAAGAAATTACTGATGAAAAGGATAATCTTGCTCTGACTTCAAGAAAAGTTCTTAAAACAACCTCTGACATGGCTCAAGTTGTTCAGAGTCAAGAAATTGTAAGTTCTGATATTCAGAAGAAGCAAGTAACCTCTGACATAGCTCAAGTTAACTTGATATCAGAAGATAGACCAAAGACACTTTTACCAGAATTCACTAAAGCAAAACAGACTCAACCTTTGAAGACTACTGCAAGTGGTTTTGAAGCAAGAGTAGTTACTGGAAAGGAAGCAAGAGATAAAACTGGATTGGGAAGTGCTGATGAAAGAAGAATACATAACACTACCAATGATCCAACTTCCTTGAGTGAACCAGGTATTGGAGCAACTCCTGAGAGATTGAATCAACTGGAATCTGTACAGATGGTTTACCATACCTACTTGAAAGAATACATCTTGTTGTATTTCATGACAGATGGTAGGGTTTATCATATAAGACAAAATGCCATTCCATTGAAGTATTTTGAAGAATTGGAGCATGTACTATTCTTACTTCAAGTGGATAACAGAGTAACAGGAACTGCTGCAAACTATTTGAAAGAACAGATTCAGAGACAGAAAAGGCTTTATTCTGTTAAGTCTGACAGCACATACGTTCCAAAGTACAGAGATCACAATGGTGATATAGTTGAAATGAAGCCCAACACTGCTAAGATTATAACTACCTTTCTGGGGTACAGGGCTGTTGAATTCAATCTTGAGTCTGATAAAGCTTATTTGATCAGACTGGATTAGGATATAAGAAAAGCAAAGATCAATGATCTCAGAGCTGCAATCTTTCAAATTGGTGAAGATACTGCAGAGCTTAAAGATGCCAAAAGGAGAATGATTGATGAACTCAGATATGCTGAGAGATGTTTGTTGAAGAATTATCTCAGAACAACTCCTGACATCAGAGAGATCAGATGATGAAGCCAAGTCAAAGATCTACAACTGCTTAAATTCTGATATTTGTACAGACTGAAGTTATTATCAGAAGTTGAATATTGGTAAAGCTTTAAGGACTGTAAGTTGTAGTTATCTAGTCTAATTCTCATGCATTTGTACTTAATGTTTTTGACATCAGCAAATATCTGTTAAACTTGTATATTATGCTAATTTACAAGTTGGGGGAGATTGTTAGATATATTTGATAATGTCATGGCTAATATAATTTATGTTTAGATTTCAGATCTTACTTAACAGGACAAATCAGTACTTAACCGTTGATCAGTACTTATACTGGAAGTCAGGATTTAAGGATATCAGTACTTATATTATCAGGAGATAATCATCAGAAGTTAGATATCAGAACTTAAGTGCTGAAGGACGATCAGATAAGGACAGTAGCTGATTAAAGGAAAGAAGATCAAGATAAACATAAGAAGAGATATGCATAAAGAAGGAGTTCCGTGAAGAATGGAATACTTGGAAGAAAAGATATCTGATTGATATATTTTAAGAAGCAGAATTATATTCCATATCAATTAGCGATTATCTTGTAACTGTGTAGTATATAAACACAGACATAGGGTTTACACTATAAGTGTTATCATATTCGAGAAGATTATTCATTGTAACCCTAGCATCTCTCGTGATATTTGTTCATCAATGAGAGGTAACAGTTCCATACTGTAACAGAGTTTATTGTTTCAATAAAGTTTGTTTTCTGTAACTTAAGATTTTAAAGTTCGATTTGATTGTATTATACACTGTATTCACCCCCTCTACAGTGTGTGTGACCTAACAAGGGGGTCAATTCAAGTATGGAAGCGATTAACTAAGTTCAAGATCCAATCATTGAGTGATGTCAGGGACTAACCAATATTATTAAATGATAGTCAAGCATTCACAGGGTATTCAATCACAAGAAATGGAATTATAAAGATAAGTTGAGAGTTCACTTTCCTGAACTACGCTTACTGAGTACTTGAATGGAATCGTCTATGGGCTCCTTTCCTGGCCTCCTACTTGAACCTATAATAATGGTACTCTTATCAATAACACTTGCTAACTACCCCTCCGCGTATAATTATATATATAAATATATATATATATATACACATGTATATATGCAGGCTTATTTAGATACAAGTAGCATATGTATCAAAGAAATCACATAACATATAATCATGGCAATATAACATTTAGTTAATAGTACATACTTATACTCTATAGACTATTTCAAATTCTTATGCACATGACCAAGTAACACACAAAGATTATGATTAATACTATTACTCTTCTTTTACAGACCTCAACTTATCCCAAAAATAGTAAGGCACACTTAGGCCTCACTCACAATGACTCATAAAACTAATGCATACTCTAAACTCTTCCCGGATGCACGCCTTGGCACCACTTATGTGCCTCGGCACAAATATACATCTCTACCTTGGGCCTTCACTTAAATATGATTTCTACAGACTCTTATGACATAATGCAACTCCCAAACTTGACTTGACATCAAGGCCTCACTCATAAAGCACTTAAACACAATGCACTCCTCATAGGCTTCCTAATGCAACTCTTATAGTGACTCTCGAGTGTTTTGGTGGAAATGGGGTATCTCCACCTTGGGCCTTCACTCCAAAAAAACTCTCTGAGGTTCCTAAGACTCTAAACTAACTCTTAAAGTTGGAATGACTCAAAAACCTCACTCAGGCCTCCTTAGGCCTTAAGTAGAAGTTGACACAAATCTGCCTTATTTTTACCAAATTAAAACTCACTTAAATTGTTGAATTATTGATTTTAATGACTTTTTAAGCTTCCTAAGACTTCATTATACTATTATAAACCAAGTCCCAATGAATGTAGATCCTAAAACATGGTTATAATGGGTCAAATATGGACTTATACCAAATCTGTCATGTTCTGAGTTCCTCTCGGTTTTGTGCTTGTACACCTAACCAAATGCATGATTTTATCAAATCTAAATCTTCTGGACTCAAGTACATACCAAGTCTTAACTCCACTGAACTTGGGCCTAACAAGGCCTCACCAATGCATACCTAAAATGACCTGAACGTCTAATGCTAAATTCTGTCCAAATAGGACTAATGCATCCCTTCCACCTTAACTCCCTTCTTAACCACCAAAACCAAAGAACAAACCAACAACCAAGCCTAATATCATTCTAACACCTACTGACCTATAGTGAACAAGGTTGATTTTCATTTTATTTACCATTATACCAATTATCAAGGGGTCAAGAGAGGCAGACAACTTCATATCTCTAAGTTCTAAGCATAATTGGAATTATACACTTAGGTTAAGCACTTGATACCTACTGATTTTAATCTCTTTTAATCATGACATATTTAAACTATCAATTTAACACATAATTCATGGCATGCACCTCATAAAAATCAAGTATCAAAGCTCATAGCAAGCAAGTATGGTTTCCTAGACTAAAATCACTTGTAAAGACTAAAATCACTTGTAAATCAACATGCAAGGGTTAATTTCAACATGCAAGGGCTATAACTAATATGCAAGTCTTAAAACTTAATATACTTGGAAAAAAATAGCATTAAAGATTTTAAACATTATAATTCATCATTTTTAGAAGAAAAAATGTTTTATAAGCAACATGCAAAGTCATTTTTATAGAAATTTCTAAAGAACAATCCATATACATTCTGCTCTTTTAATAAATCATTCCCAAATGCTATCAACAAGATTATGACTTAGAAAGTTGAAGTAAAAATACTTCTCCAAGACCATATCAAGTCCATATCTTTAAACCCTTATGATTTTAGTCCTTAAATTCATGAGAATTCAAGGCCTAAATCTTGGATACAAGAACACATCAACACATAATAAAATATACCTTTTATTAGCCAAATTTTCCAAGTACAAATATGGGAATATGAGTGAATTAGCTCCTTGATCAAAGTGTTTGAGAAAATAAAAAAAAATAAAAGAAGAGGGGGAGGGGGTGGCTTCGGCCGAATAGAGAGAAAGGAGAGGGGAGAGAGTGAAGTGTGTGTGCAAAATGAGAGAGTAAGCTTGTGATTTAGGTTTTTAATTTGTTAAAGTGGTAGTGGAATTGAGAAATGACCTCTATGCCCTTCCTACAAGCTTAAGCCATTTTGCATGCAAGGGTAAATGAGTACTTTGCTTGGTTAAAGTGAGTTATTGGGGTTGGAAATGACGGTCCTATCCTTGGTCTCTATTATAAGGAATTTTGCATGCAAGGGTACATTAGTAATCTAGTAATCATTTTTCTAGAATTAAAATATGCTTAAAAAGAAAGAATTATAATAAATAAAGTACAATTCCATAAATCACAAAAATTATACCATAAATTACTTTAAGATTTTAGAAGTTTTATAAGAGTATTTTCAAGAAATTTGAATAAAAATAATTTTTAAAAGAATTTTCTTTATAATAATACTTCTATAACAAGCCAGATAAAAATACAATTTAAATAGATTTTAATGCAAATAAAGTTTTAAAATATAATCTAGCATTATACCAATTTATCTAATCGTCTAAGCACAGAATTTCCTTATCTAAATATTTGTACGAAGATTTGAATCGTCATGAAAGAAAATATATTCGTATTTACTTAATTCACATAATCACTGGAAAGCAATATTTAGAAACTTATGTACACACAATAATGCACAGTAATGCCACATCATAGATTTTATAATATCATAATATTTACAAACTTTACAACCTTCCCCCCTTAAAGGATTCTGTCCCCAAAATCTAAGCAAATAGATGAGGATACTTATCTAACATATCACTTTCTAATTCCCACGTTGACTCTTCAACTTTGGGATTCTTCCACAAAACATTAACTAAAGGAACTATCTTATTCCTTAACACTTTATCCTTTCTATCTAGAATTCTAACTGGTTGCTCGACATAAGACAAATTTGGCTCAATCTCCACTGGTTCATTCTCTATGATACATTTGGTGCCGGGGTTGAACTTCTTAAGCAATGATACGTGAAAAACGTTGTGGATGTGCTGCATTTGAGGAGGTAAGGCCAACTCTTATACCACTTTTCCAACTTTACCCAAAATCTCAAAAGATCCGACAAATCTTGGACTCAACTTTGCCTTTTGGCCAAATCTAGTGATCCCTTTCCAGGATGACACCTTCAACAGGACAGCTTCTCCTGTTTCATATTCTACATTCTTTCTATGTGGGTCAGCATACTTCCTTTGTCTATCTTGAGTCGTGATTAATCGATTCCGAATCACATCTACTGCTTCTTTGGTCTGTTGAATCAATTCAGGGCCAACTATTTTTCGTTCTCCAACTTCGTCCCAACATATCGGCGATCTACACTTTCTTCCATAGAGGGCTTCGTATGGAGGTATTCCAATACTGGAATGATAGCTATTGTTATATAAAACTCCACTAAAGTTAGGTGATCGTCCCAATTTCCTTTAAAGTATAGGACACAAGATCTCAACATGTCTTCTATGGTTTGAATCGTACGCTCACTTTGACCATCTGTTTGCGGGTGATAGGAAGTACTCATTTTGAGTCGATTTCCTAAATGTTCTTAAAATTGCTTCCAAAATCTAGAGTTGAAACGGGGGTCTCTATCTGACACAATAGACACTGGAACTCCATGACGAGTGACAATCTCCTTTAGGTACATATGAACCAACTTGTCCATCGAGAATCTCTCATTTTTCATGATATAAATCACGTTGGCATGATTACTCCTAGACCTTATTCAAGGACTACCTCAAGTTTTATGACCACAGATCACCCTTCTTTAACCACCTCTTAATTCTGTAGGACAATCTTTCTGAGTCTTTTTCTGTGAGATGTGTGAAAAGATTGAGAGAAAAACAGAATTTAAGAGAGGCAGGATTCTTCCTGGAAAAAGGAGAGGTAGATGAGAGATAGGATTTAGTAATCCTTGTGAGGAAGCTCTGACTGTTAAAAGTCATGAGATGTTTGGTGTAAGAAGTAGTGAGACTACTTTAAAAGAATAGAGAGATTAAGGTTTATTTGCTATAGGTGCTCAGAGTATTAAAGAAACAGATGCTGAGCAGCAGTCTGTTGAATATCAAGAACACTCTGATACACCAAGGGCTATTAATCTCCCTGCAAGTCTAAGTACTGGTACTTTCTTGCAGTTCATACATTCTTCTATTCCACCACATAGTACAATCCCTGTTTTTATTGAAAAACAATCCATTTACTTTACTTACCATCACTGAGGAAATCCCTGTTATTGCTGAAGATGTAGTAGCACAACAGTCCATTCATAAAGTTTTATTCATTTCAGAATCACCACAGCATGTTATAGGAACTGAGGTTCTGGAAGTTAATCTCGAAGCTCCAATTCATTTATCTATAATCCTTGAAGATGTGGAGTTAACTACTAAGGTGTGGAAGCTTTTGAAACAACTGGATCACATACTGCACAAATTTCTACTTCTATTCTACATGCTGAAGCTCATGATAAAGTTCAGCAATTAGTGCAGAATCCGGTTACTGTTGAAGAATCTAATGATGGTGAAGAAGCTAATGTTTCTAATGCTTTTATAGATCCTATGGATGATCTTTTCTTCCCTAAAGATATGCCTATGCATATGAGATAACAGAAACTGAAAGAGTTAGATGCTAGAAAGAAAAGGATTATTTTGATAATATCTGGGATGCTCATTAGAAATATAATACATTTTCTATTTCCAGAACATAAGTTGTTGCACATCTGGAAACAGCATAACAGAATATTACAAATCCTGATATGCTGAATCATCTGAAAGCATCAACTTTAGTTGTCACATCCTTACATATAGCTCATGAAGCAACTACTACTCAAATCAATCAGATTAAAGAATCTTTGATTGCTTCAAAGTAGACTACTCATCAGGAAATTCAGAAACAAATTTCACCAATAGTTTCCAGACAAACTGCAATTGAAGCCAGTCAATCTATATTGGAAGCTCAACAAGATCAAATGTCTGCTCAACTTACAGAAGTACAAAATTCAATGGATCTGATTTTTTCTCTACTGCTTGGTGATGATGCCAAAAAGGGGGGGACTATTATTAAATCTAAATGCAAATAGCTGTCATCGACAAGTACTGATGCTGAAAATTCTGATGGAGGTAATAAGGGGGGATAAAAGGAAAGCAAAAGGAGAAAGTAAGAGGAATGAAAGAAGAGTTTAAGATTTGACTGTGACTACTAGAATGCAAAAATCTTCACAAGTCACAACTGTTGTTGATGAAGACCAAGGTATTCTGGAGATAGAAGCTGGTGCTGAAGCAAGTCAATTTCTTCAGTCACAACTTTGTTCTACAAGGATCCGAATATTCAATTATTTGACTCTGAGGAGAGTAGAAGAATATTTGTAAAAGAAAATTCTGGAGTTGATCTTGAACAACTAAAGAAAATGGAGGAAGACTTCAAAAAAAAATCTATGAAGACAGCAAATGCTGATATTGCTGTTATTTCTCAAGTACTTTATAATGATGATCCTTCTAACAGACCAACCAGAGGTATAGTTATAAGGAAAATCAGTCAAGTAGAAGATCTCATATCACAAGTTACTGTAACTGCTGACATTAAGCTTAAAGGAAAAGAGAAGATAGAAGAGAAGTCAAACTTTTTAAAGTCTAAAGCCAAAGCTGTTGGAAAGAAGAAGAAGGAAGATTTCTGGAAGCATTCTGAGCTGAGGAAGTGGAATTAACCTCTGATATTGCTCAAGTTAAAGAAACAGTTCAGGATGAAGGGTTAAAGTCTGATATTCACTGAAGCAAGATTGAATATGCATACTTGATTCCTGCATTTAGATAGTTTTGACATCATCAATTGGAACTTGTCCATATTTCCATAATGAACAAGTTGGGGGAGATTGTTAGGAGCAATTGATGATATCAAACAGAAATTATCAGAAGCATCGACGGATGATGACTACATTGACGGATGATGATTACATCGACGGATGATGACTATATTGACGGATGATGATGACATCGACGGATGTTGATAATCGACGGATAATGATATCAACGGATGATGATATCAACGGATGATGTAATCAGTATCTGTCACATCAATTGATCTTTGAGAAGGAAAAGGAAACAGGAACTCAAGGTGGTGAAGGACTTTATCTCATAGCAATAGTGTAGGTTTTCTAGTTGTTAATAGGATAGGATTCCTTATACATTGTAAGTTATGCTCTATATAAAGCACATATTGGGACATTGTTATATCTTTCGCATAACCTAGCAGCTCTCAAGGATATTTGTTCATCTTTTCGAGAGAGTACGATTGTAATAAGTTTTTATCAGTTAATATAAAAAATGTTGATTATGTTGAAGTTTTGTCGAATTGATTGTATTAACTGTATTCACCCCCCCCTCTACAGTTGATTAAGGGCCTAACATTTAAACATAAAACTTTGATTTGAAATCTAAAACTTCAAACAAACATCAAACACTCAACATGCACTTAACATTATATATCTATTTATACTTTTTAAACTAAATCAACTCAAAAGCAAGCTTTAACAAATCCATCAGCTCCCCTTTGGTCATGGTCGGTGGTGGTCAAACTCGAGAGTGCCCAAGCATGGGTCTCCCTTCGAGTTTTGGACCTCCAAACCTCACAATTTCATCACACCTTTCGTATTATACACCCTAGTGAACACATCTCAAGAAATTTCATCCTTCTTGGGTATATTAAAAAAGAGGGTTTTGTAAAAACTTAACCAACACGTACATGCAAGTAGTATAGAGATAAAGAATTGAAAAAGATTAACTTTGATGTTGAAATCTTTGGAAACCGAATAGAATTTATGGTTGCATGTAAGAGAGAGAGAGAGAGAGAGAGAGAGAGGAAGTGGGGGAGAAGGAAGAAAGAAATGGGAGGGGGAGGGGGAGGGAGTATTTATAGATGAGCAAGGGGAAAAATGGTAAACTCCCCATTGTACTTTCTTTTATACAAAATTCTAGAATTATAAAGCAACAATATAAAAGCAACTTTATAAATTATAAAAAAGATACAACTCTTATTTTTAAAATAAAGATCATGAAATTATGTCTCTCCGCATATTTTTAAAATATTTTTTTGAGCAGACGAATTATTTTCTATGAATTTTAGAAATAAATCTCAGATAATAAAAATGAACTCTGGAAATTCATTTTAAAATATCAAAACATCAAAACAAATCCAACTATCATTTTTAAAAAGTCTCTAGGACTAATCCAGAGAGGGTAAACAAATTTCACACTTTGATCATACTTTAATGATTTTATAAAAGTATATAAGGATCAAATAATCCTTATTATTACCAAATAAATCCCTTAGAAAAATATTTAAAAACTTATGAATCACAGATTCATACTCATAACTTTAAAATAACATATATTCACCTTTCATATAACGGGTCCCGTTCTTTCTGAAGGCCCGACGAAACCTAGCTTATGCCTTTTTCTGACTCAATAACCGGAACGAAGCTTTTTACGCTCTCCTTTACTATTTCACAAAAATAACACATAAGGCACAAAATTATATAACTTTATATTTTATACTCGTATATCCATATAATCCATAATTAGATCACAAAACTATATTAATAAAATATAAATACATCACAAAAATCTCAGTCGTTACACAGAATTTCAAAATAAGGGAATACGTAACTTATATCATTTTGATCAAATATGAATACGTTAATCAAATATGCAACCATGTTTATTCAAAAGTACTAAACCATGACAGATATGGTTAAAGGTACTTACCTTGCTGAGCTTTATTGACTGAACTCTGGGTTAACTTTAGACCGACTTCAACGCTCAGGTCTTTCGACTAGAACCTACAGAATCGAAATACCTTAAATTAGACGATCGTCTATACTTGGCATATCCTCGCTATCAATTATACCCGTACGATATAAAGTCCCGACTCATATTTATACGTACTATTTCAATACACAGAACAAATAGGGCTCATGTACTTTGAAATTCGGTTCGATACTTATTTTCGGAAAATACGTATAACTATCGTTTCGGGAAATTAGGGTCATTGACTAATTCACAAAATATTTCACCACGGTATGAAAATAGTTTTTGTCAAATATTTATATATATTCAATTAGTATATCGATAATTACAGGGTACGTTCCCATATTTCTGGAGTTAATTTCTCAGAAATCGGGCAGGGTTTCCTCTATTTATCGGACTACCAGTCGATTTTAAATCGACGCAATCAATCACAACAACACAATTTTACAATCCAATATCCAATATAATCTTAACAACTATACCCGACTATTTTAGGATTCAAAAATAATTGTACGAATTAAATAATATTTTATAATTATAGGACTCAGAAATATTTATCACAGTACATCGCCAGCTCGCCGAAACTCATCGCCGACGGCGGAAAAATTCGTCGGTGCCCGATTAATTCTGGTTTCCAATACAAACTTCACCGATTAAAATAACTTTCCCATATATTTATTTCACGAAATTACTCAAACATTTTCTTGCATAAAATAATTAAAATTCAAATCAAAATCATAAGAACCAAAGTAACTCGAACAGTGAAGTAATGGCCGGGAAAACAATCCCGGCCACCATTCCAAACAATCTACCCACCACACACACACGGATTCACACACACACACACACACTCACACACAACACAGTAACACACACGCACTGCAACACACACAAATACATACACCCAACCACAAATTCACCAGAAAAGAAAAGATAAAGGCGATGACAATTACCAGTGAAAACAGGAAAGAAAAACGGGGGAAGGAGTAAGAGAGAGGTGAGGAAAAGTCGAGTGGGAGAGACAAAGAGAGCATGACAGAGAGACTGAGAGTGAGAGATGTGAGGGAGAGAGTACAAGAGAAGAGAGATTTAGGCGAGATAGATGAGACATGGATGGTGATGCTGCAGGTGTGTTTTTGTTGTGTTTTCTTTTTATTTATTTATTATTTTTTTTAAAAAAAATAAAAACAAACAGTTGCTGCCACGTTTAGGCATGCAGCATAACCTTTTGACACGTACTCATAGTAGTGCCACGACTCCCTAATTCTGCTTACAAGCCCTAATTCCGGCCCGCATTATGCTGTTTGACAAACCAACTTACGCGTGAAAATAACACAAAAATTACCAAAATAATTTTAAAATTCTCAATATATTTAAAAAGTAATAAAAATATAATTTTTATAATTTTTGGAATACTTTTGAATTTAACTTTGAACCCGCAATTAAATACAATTAGAAAATCATTTAAGGATAAATAATTAACGAAATATTATTTTCTATATTTTATAAATTCCTGTAAGTATTTATTAAAATTATAAAACCATAAAAATAATTTTATAGATAACTTCAAGTTTATTAAAATGATTCTTCAATAAAATCACTTTTAAAAGCAAAACAGAACGATACGACTCAGCAATTAATAATACAAATGATCCTCAATCAAGACTTAGTCACACACAATTAATATTAAATGCAACACATAGCTCATAGAACCATATCATATTTTACTTATTTATTTATTTAATAGATATACTTTTAATAATACAAATGTACATGTCGTTATAAATGCGATGCCTATTATGCCTGCACGGAATTTAAATGCACAATTTGCTAATATGCCATTTGCACAAAATCCTTATTATGCTGCATTCAATATACCACAAATGTCATTTATCATGCCTTATTGGAATAACATGTTTGCATAATCTATGCCATATCATGGTAATTAAAATGTGTAAAATAATTCTATAATTGATCATGGGATTCACAGCCAATCCCCTAGGACTACGGTTGATCCTCAATCACCTAACTCTGATGGTGGAAAGCCTAAGAAACCTAAGAAAAGGGCTAACAAGGCAGGTACCAAGGAAACTTCGGTACCAAAATCAACTTGATTTGATTTTGATGTGTGCAGGAAAACAGAAAGAGTCTTTGGTATTTAGACAGTGGGTGCTCAAGGCACATGACTAGAGACTCTACCATGCTCACTAAGTTTAAGGAGAGAGCTGGCCCAAGTATTACTTTTGGAGATGACAGCAAAGGATATACGGTGAGATATGGCTTGATTTGAAAATACAATGTCATCATTGAAGAAGTTGCTCTAGTGGAGGGACTCAAACACAATCCTTTGAGTGTCATCCAACTATATGACAAAGGCAACTCTGTAACTTTCAATTTTGAAGCCTGTGTTGTTACATGCAAGGAAAATAACAAAGTGGTTCTCACTGGAGTGAGAAAAGGAAATGTGTACCTAGATGACTTCAATTCATCTAATGTAGATTTTATAAATTATATTTTCAGCAAAGTAAGTCAAGATGAAAGTTGGTTGTGACACAAGAAGATGTCTCATCTGAACTTCAAGACTATGAATAAACTAGTCAGGAAAGACCTAGTAAGAGGCATTCCTCAAGTTGAGTTCTCAAAGGATGGATTGTGTGATGCCTGTGACGCCCTCCAAACTCGGGTCAGAAGTTTGGGTTCCACAACACACACACATACACACCATATTTAAACCTGTTGATGAATATAATAATATATATGCAATGACCCTACTTACCAAAATCCCCGGATAGAAATAGTTTAAAGTATGCCCAAAAGCCACAACCTTATTTATTTTATAAACGTACCAAATTCCCAGTTTATATATCTTACAACTGAATTAAACTTTATTACAAACTATCAACACAAACTGTTAGGTCCCAATGTGTTTGTAGAAGGGGGGTTGAATACAAACAGTACCGAATAATCGAATTAAATGCGGAATAAAAAATTGAAACAAAATTCAAGTTAAATAAAAATATTATTAAACTTGAAAGGTGTTACAACAACTGTATCGATTACAAGGAATTAATCTCAAATTAATTATCACAAATCTAGAATAAATTCGACATGAACTTTTTCTATTTTTGTAATAAAAAAGATTCAAATGCTAAACGCAATTTAAGATTAAGTTCTAGGGATTTTGATCCGCTAGATAGTTACACAAGAACAAGATAATGATTTCTAGTGGTTTGGATTTAACTTTACTAGCTAGAAATTGTGATCTTGATTTTAGCAGAGAAGAGATGATATATTTTTCAGCTTCTGTTTTTCTTTGTTCTTGAACTGTTTTTCGGATGGATGATTGACTTCTGTTGCTTCTGTTGTTTAAATAATAAAACAACCACCTGATTTGTTGGCAAGACAATCCTTTTAGCTCAGCAAGACAATCCATTGAGCTAGCAAGACAATTCATTGAGCTAGCAAGACTTTCGGTGAGACTATTGATTGAACTAGCAAGACTATCTCTTTCCCAGTAGAACTTTCGGTAGGACAATTGAAAATGGCCTGGCATGACAATCGGTATGACAATCCTGATTGTCATGCTAGTTCATTTTCAATTGTCTTGCTGATTTAATGCAGATTTTAATCCAATTAAAATTCTGAAAATCCTTAATATTAATTCTGAATTAATTAATCAATTAATTTAATTAATCAAATAAATTAATCTTTGCAGATATAATTTATTTTCTTAATTAAATTATATGACTTAATTAATTAATAGAGAATTAATACTAACCCTAAGCAGCAACCAATCTTCTGAATATCTTCTGAAAATCACTGAGAATTATGAATCAATTCCACCACTTCAACGTTGACACTCGATGTACTGTCTAGTTCATGAGTGACTAACTTCCGTGATGTTTCTTCATGTCTTGACTTTGATACTTTGAATTTCTTCAGATTAAATCCTTGTAATTAATGATACTCTGACGAGATCTCTGTCACTTGATTAAATCCACACTCTTGATTTATATCACTGAGGCTTGATCAATTTCTTGAACTTCTTCCAGTGAATTAACTCCTCAAGTCTGTAGATGAAACTTGTTTCTGAATCCTCTGACAGATGTTACTTTGCGAGATCTCTCTGACGGTCGATCTACTATTTACTTATTACATTCTTATTTGAGTTGAGTTGAATCCTCGAATATACAAATAGGCTATGACATATGACTTACAATCTCCCCCTATTTGTTTGTTAAACAATAACACACAAATACCTAGAGGATAACTCAACTAACAAATAAGAAAAAGATATAAAAAGAAATGCAAAGTAAATAGTAGAAAAGTTCTGGATGACATTTAACATTTTCCAGATTCCAAGTAGATGTTCCTCTAGACTGAACATATCTTCAAGTAGTTCCATCTTTATTTGTACAATCACATTTCCTGTTGAGATGCCCATATCTCTCTTGCTTCTCCCCCTATGAGAATCAACTGATTAAAGAAGATCACCTTCGTTTACCACCTCTCCCGTACAATAGGATCCGCAGATAAAAGCCAATGGTACTCCCCTTTTGAAAACAGCTTCTTCCCTTACTAGAAAATCACCTTGTGTTTACCACCTCTCCCGTACAATAGGATCCGTAGTTACAAACAACAATGGTGTGGTGTAGTGTACATGTAGGATCTTTTTCTTCCTCCCTGCTATTTCTCCCCCTTAGTTGAGGAATCCTCTAAACTATTACTTAAGCTTTTATCTCCCCCTTAAAGAAGGAATGTATGTCATCGTCTGAAGGAGTTCTCATATTCACTTGGTTGGAAAAGAAATAACAAGTAGTTTCTCTTTCTTCCTCACTGTGAGTGTGTAATTCTGTTTAGTGTACCTCACATGAGTTTCGCTCTTCTCTCCACTCGTGTTTACACTCATTCTCACAAGTGTATCACTCTTCTCTCATAGCTCCATAATCCAGCTGTACCTGCAAGGAAAATCACTTGAGCCATCCTTAAGGAGGTCACAGGTGGTGCAATGGGAGTTCACAAATCCCCATCCTTGTTAAACTCGTCAGATGAATCTGAGTCATAATCTACAAGTTGCTAGTTTCCCTTTTAGGGTTCCAGATTTGAATTCTCGGAAGGTAAACAATGATCCAAAGAATTTAGCATAAAGATCAAAGTTCCCTTCTAATATCTGTGAAGACATTTCCTTGTGACTCATCAGGTAATATCTGAATCATTGTCAACAAGTTGCCGATCTGCGCCTATGTCAGATCCACTATCCGCAGATGCATCCAGGGGATTTAAGCCTGGGGAGGTAGACACTGACCACTGACATATGGCTTTTGGATCAGTATCCTCTCCTAACACCTATAAAGGCAATTGGTCCATTAACGAACCTTGAACAATCGCATCTGACCTTAAAATGGTCGAAACTCTTGTTTCCGTCAACTCATCCTTTGTGTGTGTAACCTCTTCTTGTGCATCAAGAATTGTTTATATTTGAAGTGGTGACACTACATCGGACACCCTGGCCGATAGGCAAATTCAATAGACGCACCCTGTTGAGAGAATGAATCTAGTAACTGTTTTTGTGCCTTTTCATCCTATTACATTTTTTTGAGAAGATGTATGGGGGCTAGCAGTTGTCTCGGTTTAAATACTACTCATCTATGTAGGAGACAGAGCTACTAGGTTGACTACAGAACCTTCCTTATGTGGTGCACTAAGGCACTATCTCCCTCACGCTCATTCATACTACATTTAGTGGTAAGAGAGTGTTGGTTGGT
Source organism: Apium graveolens (assembly GCF_009905375.1). Taxonomy (NCBI): domain Eukaryota; kingdom Viridiplantae; phylum Streptophyta; class Magnoliopsida; order Apiales; family Apiaceae; genus Apium; species Apium graveolens. The sequence continues at coordinate 262,807,781 of NC_133649.1, read as the reverse complement.
TCTGTTTTTGTGATTGTCTTTACAGTCTGGAATAGACGTTGTGGATTTTCAACCTCATGACTGTCAATGAAAGAAAGTCATTGGAGACTGAACCTGTAACACATAACATATGGTAATAGAGAGAAAATGATTTACAATAGTGATTTCAAAAGATTTTACATGAAATAAGAAATCACTAATGTAGAAAGAAGTTTGATTTTGTTTTTCAATATGAATGAGTTTTTGATAAAACATTGATCACTTAGGGTAAAGTCTAAGTAATTCTCATTCATGTCAAAAGCTTACAAATATCTGCAACATAATGTTAACAACATATCATTGACCAATACTTGTCAAGTACTTTAGATACTAATTGTTATGTTGCATAACATTTAAAATAAAAAAAATAAAAAATAAAAAAATAATACAATACAAATAATAATAATAAAACAAATATCAATGAATTAAATATCAAATATCTATCAACAAGATATCAACATACAATTTCATATATCATACAATATTTACAATTACAGAAAATACAAATAAAAACTTATATAAATATAGCAAAAATATAGAAACTATTTACAAGTTTAATGATAACATTACCAGCTTGTAAATAGCCATATCCCTCAGATAAACCTTTGCTGTTATCTCCCAAGGTAATCAGGGGGCCAGCTTTCGCAACCACATTTGATAGCAGGGCTCTATCTCCGGTCATATGTCTTGATGATCCACTTGTCAAGAATCCACACTACCGGTTGTATACTGCCCTGCACTTCAAATGGATTAGACCTTCTTCGGAACCCAAACTTGGTTGGGCCCGACATACTTGTAGAACTGTCCTTTGTTAGGCAAAACAACAATTTTTAATTTTAATGGTCTCAACATCCTCAATGACTGAACATTTGACCTTGTAAACAGCCTTAACAAATTTATGTTTAAGCTTAGGCACAAATGTCTCCTTTCTAGCCTTAGAAGGACTAGCAGTCTTAGACCTATCATGCTTCTTGTTATTCACATGCTGACGAGGAGTAGTCTTATCATTAGACACATGCTTACCATTAAAATAAGCATACATCATATTAAAAGCACAAGACATACAATTAGCAACACCACATGCTTTATGAGAGTGATTAACAGCAGGCAATTTATGCATGGTAGACATGGCATTATTGTTATCCAACTCATGTGTGTCTGAGTTAGTCTCAGTTGCTTTCACAACTTTGACTGGAACTTTCGACTCACTTGACTTGGAAACAATCTTCTCATTAGCATGATCCTCAGCACGTATTTCTTCTTAAATAACAGAAGAGGTCGCATCAAATGGTTCAGCAATTGATGCTTTATAGAGGGGTTCATCAACACCCTTAAGCACATGTGGTACTTCCCTCCCTTTAGCACAGACATGAGGAGAGGAGTTTATGCCTAATTCTCCAATAGCAACATTATAATCATAACCTATTCCAGATGTTTGATTAACAGCTTGCTTACTGTAGAACTCTTTAGCCTTCGAACAAGAATTGAAGTAGGCTCTAACCTTAGTCTCAAGACCGGTGATCTTGTCTTTGAGAATAGTTTCGAGTTTTCTATAACAGTCAACTCTATTCTCTAGAAAAGATACTTGTTCTTTTAATTTGTCTTGATTAATGTGCACAAGTCTTAATTCATTGACCTCTTTCTCAAGGTCTGTGATCTGTAAACTTAACAGTTCATTATCACGACATGCACAATCTAAGTTACCTCTTAGATGATAAACCATTTCAGCATCAGAAAGTTTTACCTCTATTCTTGACGATGAAGCTTTTCTATCAATAGCCATAAGAGCAAGATTTCCTTCTTCTTCATCTTCACTGTCAGTATCATCCCAGCTTCTTCCCTTTGCCAGATAAGCCCTTTCAGAGTTCTTTCTTACTTGCTTTGGCTTCCTACATTCTATGGTAAAGTGTCCCAACTCATTGCAGTTATAGCATCTAATGGTGCTCCGATCAACCATCCCTGTTTTGTATCCACCACTGCTGGTGTTAGAGGATGAAGATCCACCTTTCTGGAATTTGTTGTAGTTGGACTTGTACTTAAGCTTGGGATTCCTCTTGAATCTGACATGGGAGAATCTCTTGACAATTTGGGCCATTGACTCGTCTTCCAATTGCTCCAGTTCTTCCAAGGAATAAAAATCATCACTGGATTGATTTGTAGTAGGAGGATCATATTCTGCTACTAACATATTTTCCTCAGCCTTGGAAAACTGTACCATTCTCTCCGACTGTTGAGATTGTTGTTGTTGTTGACCTTAAGCTACAAGAGCAGTAGATGTGCTGACCATTCTATCCTTCCCGTAGACTTCCTTGTGTTGAATCTGCTCCAACTCATAGGTTTTTAACACTCCATAGAGCCTGTCCAAAGAAATCTGACTCAGATCTCTAGCTTCTCTAATGGCAGTGATTCTATGTTCAAGATGAGTTGGCAGTGTTAAAAGGAACTTTTTGTTGACCTCCCTGATTGAATAATATTTCCCATTTATGTTCAGGTTGTTGATCAATGCATTGTACCTCTCAAACACTTCAGTAATTCCTTCTCCTGGATTTGATTTAAATTATTCATACTCAGAGGTTAGGATCTCCAACTTGTTCTCCATAACTTCCTCTGTGCCTTCATTAATCACCTCAATAGTTTCCCATATGTGTTTGGAATTTTTACAGTTCATCACATGTCTGTTCATCAAGGGATCAAGGGAATCAATTAATATTAATTGAAGGCTGGCATCCAAGGAGGCTTCTTCCTTTTCAGCAGGAGTAAAATCTTCAGGCTCTTTTGGATAGGTTCTAGCTTTGGTAATCACAATATCATCTACTATCACCTCTGGTTCAATAACCATTGGAGTTGTTGGACCCTTCTTTAACAAGTTCAGATATTTGGGATTTGCAACTTGTAAAAATAAGAGCATCTTCTTCTTCCACATGATATAATTTTCTTTATCAAATAGTGGAATTTTAACGGTTCCAACTTTTTGTGAAGTCATTATGAATTTTTTGAATAAATAAAAATTCAAGGAGTTGAAAAATCACAAAAGTCTAGGATCTTGATTTGTTCGTTAATCAGAAGGCTCTGATACCAATTGTTAGGTCCCAATGTGTTTGTAGAAGGGGGGGTTGAATACAAATAGTACCGAATAATCAAATTAAATACGGAATAAAAAATTGAAACAAAATTCAAGTTAAATAAAAATATTATTAAACTTGAAAGGTGTTACAACAACTTTATCGATTACAAGGAATTAATCTCAAATTAATTATCACAAATCTAGAATCAATTCGACATGAACTTTTTCTATTTTTGTAATAAAAAAGATTCAAATGCTAAACGCAATTTGAGATTAAGTTCTAGGGATTTTGATCCGCTAGATAGTTACACAAGAACAAGATAATGATTTCTAGTGGTTTGGATTTAACTTTACTAGCTAGAAATTGTGATCTTGATTTTAGCAGAGAAGAGATGATATATTTTTCAGCTTCTGCTTTTCTTTGTTCTTGAACTGTTTTTCGGATGGATGATTGACTTCTGTTGCTTCTGTTGTTTAAATAATAAAACAACCACCTGATTTGTTGGCAAGACAATCCTTTTAGCTCAGCAAGACAATCCATTGAGCTAGCAAGACAATTCATTGAGCTAGCAAGACTTTTAGTGAGACTATTGATTGAACTAGCAAGACTATCTCCTTCCCAATAGAACTTTCAGTAGGACAATTGAAAATGGCCTGGCATGACAATCGGTATGACAATCCTGATTGTCATGCTAGTTCATTTTCAATTGTCTTGCTGATTTAATGCAGATTTTAATCCAATTAAAATTCTGAAAATCCTTAATATTAATTCTGAATTAATTAATCAATTAATTTAATAAATCAAATAAATTAATCTTTGCAGATATAATTTATTTTCTTAATTAAATTATATGACTTAATTAATTAATAGAGAATTAATACTAACCCTGAGCAGCAACCAATCTTCTGAATATCTTCTGAAAATCACTGAGAATTATGAATCAATTCCACCACTTCAACGTTGACACTCGATGTACTATTTGGTTCATGAGTGACTAACTTCCGTGATGTTTCTTCATGTCTTGACTTTGATACTTTGAATTTCTTCAGATTGAATCCTTGTAATTAATGATACTCTGACGAGATCTCTGTCACTTGATTAAATCCACACTCTTGATTTATATCACTGAGGCTTGATCAATTTCTTGAACTTCTTCCAGTGAATTAACTCCTCAAGTCTGTAGATGAACCTTGTTTCTGAATCCTCTGACAGATGTTACTTTGCGAGATCTCTCTGACGGTCGATCTACTATTTACTTATTACATTCTTATTTGAGTTGAGTTGAATCCTCGAATATATAAATAGGCTATGACATATGACTTACACAAACTAAGCCAAGCATCATCTGCTAGCTTATTCCATTTTAACCTGGAAACGTAACTCGCACACTTGTCTAGGGATCCTCGCTAGCACCAATATCCTTTTTCACTAGAAAAGAAAATAAACAGATTTGCAAGAGTGAGCTAACTAGTTCAACAAGTCATAATGACGGTCACTGAGATTAGTAATGATCAATTTAAATGTTATAAGGAATCAAGTTTCCGAATAAGCAATGATTAGAATTGGATATTCATTTTTATTTTAAAAACCAAGGTTAGGTTGCTGATCAGTCACGCACTAACCCCGAGCAAGGCTCCCAGCTTTGCTCTATATACTGGATCCAAGGCACACATTGGCCTATAATGACCACGAATCTGGTCCATATTTGAAAACAATCCAATTCTATAATATTAACATGATAAACAATGTAAATTCAATAAGCTGAATCATAAACAACACTTATCTCGAAGCATAAGGTGATTCGTAATACCCTAAAAGTATAACAAGGTAAACAAGAAAATTGACTTTCAATCCAAGGAAAGAATCAGAATGTAGAAGACCAAGAGTTCAATGGTTACAAGGATTGGTCTTCTGTTATACAAGGCACAAAGGTTTATATGTTAAGAAATTCCATATCAAGAATAAGTATATGGTATATATGTATTTGTGGAGTAGTATCGTATATGTGTGGTTCGTATATGAGAATTCAACAATCAATAGTTTACAATGAATAAGATTTATGGCTCAAGATCAATAACAATAATCAGGGTTTAGGGTTAAGTACTTCAAAGTACTTGCAATATATAATAATAACTATTTGAAATAATTGCAACATAATGAAGAGAGTTCGAAAATACTTTCAATTAAACTACAAGAAAGAGTAGAAGCACCTGCCTTATCAATCCGCTTTTACTTTACTTGCACTCGTCAATTGGTTCGCACTCACTGACCACTTGCTTTCCCTTTCTACGTCCCACTTCCTCTGTTAAACATCATATTTATTTATCAATACTCATTTTCATCTTATTCTATTCATTTGCAAGCTTCTATATACCCTTCGTTTTACCCAAATTCGACGTATGGATTGAAAGTTACAATAAAAATCGTTAAACAATGCACATACAATCATATTATATATCAATCGGATCACATATAACACATAGCACGTAAGATATTCAATCAAAATGATTGTTTAAAGAATATTCAGGTATAAAATAATTTTCCAAGTATTTAATACGATTTTTTGAACATTTTTTTTGGAATTAAAATGGGTCTCCGAATCATTTTATAGTTAAATAATAGGGTTCGAACACCCGAATCTGACTTTAAAACAATTTAATAATAATTATCGAGCCTTGAAAATAATTTAAAATAAATTTTTAAAGCTCGGAACTATTTTTCAGAATTTTTAAATCCAAAAAAATAATTAAATCTAATTAAATAATCAATTATAATTAATTAATAACTATTTAAATTAATTATTCAATTAATATTTAAATTAATCGACTAATTAAATAATTAATTATCAACTAAAATTAAATAATTAGTTGATTAAGATTTATTTTTTAACTTAAAAATAATTTTCAGAAAATAAATAACGAATTTTTAAATTGTAAAATAAATAAAAATCAATTTTCTGAAAATATTATATAAAGAAATATCATTTCTGAAAATAATTAAAACAAAATCTAATATTTGGAATTTTTATAAACTGAAATCCAAGTTTTGCAACTTTTTAAAATTTAAATACTGAATTTGCAACTTTTGAAAACAACCGGGGGTTAAACTGAAATTTTCCCCCTCCGGTTTTCTTCTCCAATTGCCGACGGCCGGCGATTGGAGCTTTTCTGGCCACCGTAAAAATTGCCCAGAAATGCCTCAGATTAACAGGGAATGATGCTCGTTGCTCCAGGAACCATTCTACAGTGTCAAAACAATCAAACAACCACTTATTTGACCGGAAAATCAACTGGAAACTCGCCGCCGCCTAGGTTCGAATTTTCCGATCATCACTTTCCCATTATCGTCTGTTGATTTCAGATATACCATTCGATTCGTCTCTTAACAATCTACAACTTGGTACAATCAATTTCAAACTATAACCCTTAACAAATAAACACCTAATTTTTAATTAAGAACATTCAAACACATAAACCCTAATTTTTAATTTTGAGAATCAAACAGCAATTTGAACATGTTATTGAACTCCAAATTCATCATATAATATACCAAAATGATCAGGACAAAAATATCTACATGATACAATCATCAAATCACATAAACAACATCAAAAATTCCTTTTTTAATCATTAATTAATTCGAATTAAAATAAAAAAATAAGATCAAATAGATGATTGATTCTGAAATAGCTTTTCGAGAGCTTCGATTCGGTATATGGCTACGCTCGATTCCGAGTTCGGTAACGCCTTCGTTTTTTGTTTTGATTTTCAAGAACACGACGATTTAATGGGTTTTTCTCTGTAATTTATCGGTTTTAACTGGTTGACTATGATTATACGAATAAAATGAAATAAGGAAAAGGCTATTTATATTTATAGAATATTAATACTCATTGGATCGCATTGGATAAAAAAATAAGTTGCTTAGCCGCTAAGTAACTACAAAAATGATAGGATTTAATACCCGTATTGGATAGTTATCCAACCGGGCTTCTTATAAAACACTCTGATAGGAAAATAATGTAATAATATCCCGTCTTTTGAGAATACGGGTTTTGTTGATCTATCGAAATGATTATCGTATCGAAAATTTTGTGCCGGGACACGTACGGGTCAAACCGTAATCCGGATCGAAAAAGTCAAAACACGGAAAATGTCCGGAATTATCATATTAGGTTAGGAAGCAGTTTTCCGAAGAGTTTCGGGTTGTAAAAACGTAAAAACGGTTGAGGTTGGACAATTCTTGATTTCATAAAATAGTTTTGTAAATATACAAAAAATAATTATTAAATTCACAAATCATTTTAAAACCATATAACGATTCAAAAATTACCAGTAAAATATCACAATTATCTATGTTTTATTTTGGACATAATAAAATTGACATACTCACAATTTATCACATATAAACATCAAATATTATTATCAATCATCAGATAATTCACCAAAATTCACATAATAATCTTATAATAATTATTTATTGATAAAAATAATTACACGCTCTATCCCGGATATTACATCCTTCAACCTTAAAAGGATTATGTCCTCAGAATCTCCCAAGTAAACAAATGAGGGTACTTTTCTCGCATATCACTTTCTATCTCCCAGGTTAACTCTCCAACCTTTGGGTTTCTCCACAACACTCTTACCAAATTTATAACTTTATTTCTCAATACCTTCTCTTTCCTTTCTAGAATCTCTATTGGATTCTCTACATAAGATAAATCTGCCTGAAGTTCTATCGGCTCATACTCAATTACATGCCTAAAATCTGGATTATACTTCTTGAGCATCGATACGTGAAAAACATTAAGAATGTGCTCCACGTGCGGGGCTAATGCCAATTCATATGCTACCTTGCCAACACGTTTCAAAATTTCAAAAGGTCCAACGTATCTAGGACTTAGCTTTCTTTCTTTCCGAATCTCGATAATCCTTTCCACGGTGACACTTTCAGTAAAAATAGATCTCCTTCTTTGAATTACATGTCCTTTCTAGATTGGTCTACATATTTCCTTTGGCGATCTTGTGCTGCAATTAACCTTTTCTGGATGACTTCCACAACTTCTTTTGTCTTTTGCACTAATTCGGGTCCAAGTATGTAATAACTCGAATTTTTGAGACTTTGTAAAACACTTAATGAATAGTAACCCTGACAAACGGAGAAAACTTTTTATCCCACACTATGTTGTGCATGAGAAATTGAGTTTCGGAGTCGATAATATGATTATACGTACCAAATGAGTGTATGTAAACGCTATTAGTTTTTGAAGAAAATGAACTTTGAAAAACGACCGTATCTACGAACCCTCAAGGATTACGGGAATCAAAATATAATTACAAATTTAAAATCCTACAAATTCAAATCCAAGTACGATAATTCAAAACATAAAGAACGTATAAGAAAGGATTTACCCCGCGAACCGTTACGAGAATTTATTACGAAAACGAATAAGCAACCGAGCGAACGCGTAAAAGAATAAAAAAATGTATCAAACCAAGCTAACTAAACTAGTTAACTATGGTAAGAAACTAACCATGGTTAAGTAACCAAATAGTAACCTAGACTAGATAGAATGATAACCTAAAGGCTAGTAATAGTAACCCTAAAAGCTAAACTAAGTAGAATAGCTTGCAAACCTAGGATGCTAGCTAAGATATTCAAGGATTTAGTAGTACTAGAATATATACTAAATCATATCTCACCAAAATCTTCTAAGAGAAGCATTCCAAGAAGCAACAAACTCTCTCTCCCTCCCCATTTCCTTCCGTTCGGCTTCATCAAAAGGAAGCAAGAAATCAAAACCCAAACACCAAGTTCTAGCCATGGAAAAATTCCACCATTAATTCCCAAGCTTCATACATCCTAAACTAAGGTAAGATAAATTTTTGAGCTCATTCTATTAAGGTTTGATGGGTTAAATAAATTCAAGAAAAGTTATAATGAATAGTATAATAGTAAGTTTTCTTTGTTTCTTAATTTTTAATAGTTGATTTAGGTTCCTTAAAGCCAACCAAGCATCCCCAAGATTCCACCATCATCAATAACATATCACAAGATTTCAATAAAGGTTTAAATCTTTGACCAATCTTTATTTAAGGTTTAAGTTTCAAGAACCTTTGAAATCCTAGTTATAAACTTAGTTTTGGTGGTTGAATTGTTGTAATCTTGATGTTTAGTTAATTAGTTTTAAGGTTGATAATTGTTGCCTCAATAACATGATTTTCTTGAGAAGAGTTAGTGTTGGGATGATGATTTGATGGTTATTGATGGTGGTATGATGATTTAAGACGTAAACGAAACTCGGACCGTAATCGTAACCTCGCTAAAATAAACAAAACTAAACTTAAAGTTTCTGCAGAATTTCCCGAATGTATAAACTGTAGTTTCTTGAAAAGTAACACTTGATTATGATATAAAATGTTATAAATATTGTTTAGGCACTTGAATCGCTTGATTTCGATTTACAGATCAAAAGTTATGACCGTTTTAGTAAAAGTGATTTACGCGACAAAAACTGCTACGAATTAAAAAAATTGGGAATAGAAATGATCAACTTAAAAATATTAAAAAATCATGAAATTTTTACAGAGAGTAATAAATAAATATTAAAAAATCATAAAATCATAAGCGGAGCCGACGATTGAAATGTAAACGGACATAAAGGATTTCGAAAAGAAAGCTGACCATGACATGAATGAGTATTTAAAGGAATAATAAGAGTAAAGTAAGTTGCGGGAACGATTAGTAAGTAACGCGTATGTATGAGTCACCATAAATAAGAACGGTATCTAATAAAATGATATATGTTTATGATTATAGATTTCCGAGCGGACCTTAGAGCATCCTCCACCTCAAAGTACCCAGGCAAGTTTTCAAACCCTACCTTTTATAACTATTGTGTTATGTTTATTTTCAAATAAATGCTATATATACATGATGTTGTATTCCAGAGGTATTTTATATAAGAATATTAACGCTATAGTAGAGCGTGTTGTATATGTTGTAAGACCGAGAGTCGGTCAGTTTTTTATAAAGTATAAACCCGGGAATCATCTGGAGATATTTTGGACGATTAAAAGTCCGTACTTATATATTCCAAGGGACTTGATGTCCACTTACGAAGTATTGAATACCTCGAATTTATTTCAAACGATTTCTAAAGATCGTATTCCCTCTACTATATTTAATTACTAGAGCAATGAATATTATTTCAATTATTCATTTAATATAGGGGAAGTATTCTCCAACAATTATTATTTTAAACTTGATTCATTATATTATTAAAGATTACTATAATTATTTAAACATAAATTAGTTGAGAAATATTATTTTAAATATTCTCTTAAAATATAATTATTCGAGGTCTAATTATTTAATAATTATTATTTAATAATTATTTATTTATTAAATGATTTAATATGATTTAAAAATCATAAAACCTAATTTAGAATATTTTCTGAGTTTCAGAAAATCATTCGAATATTTTCAGACCGTCGATGAATATATCTCGACTTACTTTAAATATTTAAACATAGTTTCAAAGGAAACTCTCCCCTTATTTATTTATCTGTTGACAACGGTCAACTCACATCCTTAATACTTCCTCGGAAAACTTTCGGAAGTACATATATATATATATATATGAGATGAGTTGTGCCTATCAACAAGCAAAATGATTGGGGAATTTCGATATAGTTCGATGATTCAAAGTATATGATAGAATTCTTAAAAGGACAAAGGAGGGGTAGAGATCCAGTACTTCGTGGACTGGGGAGACTGCCATATTAATTTTTCGTATGAGAAGGTACCATGTGTACTGAGGGACATACGAAGTATGCAAAACATACCCGGTAGAATGGGAAAGCATATAAAGGCCGAATGCGGCTAGGGTGACAACCGGGAGTAAGCAAGTCGTCAATCTACATGTAGAAAATGATACAGTTATACGACTGATCATCGTATCTCGGGGGCTCCGGTGAATGTCTTATTTTTCCAAATGAAATTGTGATGCAATACCGTAACCTAAACCTAGGTGTTGGGTTTACCATTAAGGTATTTGAGGGATATTAAAATAATTGTTTTCGAAAGAAGGTGTGAATCACCGAGGAAAGCTATTTTAAATAAACATACTTATCGTATATGGAATTATACTTAAATTTCTCAAACAGTCTTTTCATAATGTACATTATTATGCTAGGCATTATAGCTCACACTTATTTTCTTAAATTGACACAACACAACAGTGAATCAAGATGCCTATCATGAAACTCGCGGCCAGGAAACGGGTAGGAAATTGCCAGCTGTTTCGTAGGATGTTTGGTGTTGTACCTCAGGTAGACCGAATAAGCTGGATTGGTTTTCAGTTGTTTTTAGTCCGGCTTATTTACAAGTATGACTTATGTAAGATAATAAATAAGAAACGTATATTTGGCCGACATTCTAACCTTACATAAAGGTTATTTCCACAGTAAGACTTAATCACTTTTGGGATTGTAATAATTATCACTTTGTGGATTTATATACTCTAGTAACGAATGGTTCGTTTCCAAGACAATAACCTGTAAGTGTGTGTGTTGATAAGTGTGGGGTCGTAAAGGTGTGAGTATTTATATAATATGGTACGAGATAGGTGTTGTACAGGATTAAAGATGGCATGGCCTCCTAGATCCCTGATCCCGGATTTTGGGGCACCATAGAAATTAGTATCAGAGCCTTAGGTTATCAAATATTGGAAACGATAGGATATAAAATACGTAGACATAATAATAATAATAATAATAATAATAATAATAATAATAATAATAATAATAATAATAATAATAATAATCAATTAAAACTCAGGTCGAGTTCATCGTCGGATTACATGGATAGTCTTGACAGCTTTACCCTCAAGGGAATTCTGACTCTAAGTTAGTAACACCTTGCTTATTGTGTTAGGTACCAGTGAGGCCTATGGGGGAGGTTGACCCTGTTGATTATGTTATGGCCTCTGAGCGTGACCCTACTCCCGAGCCAGAGGACCCACCTATTGATGACTCGGATGATGACCCTACTGAGGATCCCCCGGAGGAGGAGACTGACTTCCCTGCCCCCATAGCTGATGATGTTGAGATGCCCCAGGACGATGGTGTAGACTGGACGAACATAGAGATGTACCCTCTCTTGACCGTTCACCCTCCTACACCTCACCCAGGGATGCTAAGCCCTTTGCCCTATACTGATGAGGATGAGGTTGACGAGATGTATACACAGACCTATAAGGTTTATGACATATCATCTAGTGACCCAGACTCACCTCTACCACCCCCGGCGACCATACATGTAGCAGTGCATGACTGGATAGTGGCTCAACTTAACACTGAGATCACCGCGACATCTGCCCGTATTGTGGAGCTATGACAGGCGCTGACCACCGAGAGAACCATCAGGCTAGGATACCCAGGGGACTTTAGAGCTGCTTCCCCGGTCATAGCTCGTAGGGAGATTGATGGGATTGAGCTCCCTACCCGAGTACAGATGAGGATGACAGCGATGGGAGGATACATCTCGGTAGTTGATGCAGAGCTGATGTTGGCAGGAGGGATGAGGAGGGTTCGAGACCTCACGCGCAGTGACAGTGACTGAGAGGCGAGTGACTACTTATGGACCTTGTAAAGGGCTGGGTGACTTGTCACCAATTTTGTTAGGATAGCTAGTAGTAGATAACATTCCTAGCCCTTCAGGGTACCCGGTGTATATATTTGTATTTCAGTATTCAGGATCAAGTAGTTGATGTATTATATTCAGGACCATATATGAACTCGGATGGTTGTTTTGTCCCCAAAATATAATCTGGGAGACCCTATGATATATATCTAGCAATTATTAAGAAATTTATTTCCATATTATTGCACTTGATAAAGGCATTCTAGATAATTAATGACATGCTTACCTACGAATAAATTAATCCAAATGTAAAAATTTTGCAACTATATTGACATGTTTTCATTATCAGAACAATGTCACCCCGTAGAAGAGGAACCAAGGCACGGCCCGCAGAATCTGCCAACCAATAATGAAATGGACATGACCATATAGTGAATGAGGAAAGTGAAGAAGACCTAGACTATAATGAGTATGATGAGGAAGGGTAGGTAGAAAAAGAAGCGGAGGATACCCATCAGGGAGGGAATCCCATAAATGAATTTATGGAACTCTTAAGGGCCAATATAAACCAACAGCCCATTCCACCACAACCGCATATTGTCCAACATATTGCCGCCACTGCCTTCAGGGAATTCAAATCCCTCAAACCCCCAGAGTTTCTAGGATCTGCCGACCCCGTTGAGGCACGGGCCTGGCTCAAGGAAATAAAAAATTCCTTCGAAATACTAGGTGTTGAAGAATGACACAAGGCCATTTTCGCCTCTTACATGCTGAAGGGGGAAGCTAACTACTAGTGGGAGTCCTAACGAAACCTCGAGACTGACGCTGTGATTCCATGGGATAGATTTACCCGGTTATTCTTAGACAAGTATTTCCCTAGGTTCATGGAGACTCAGATGGAGATTAAGTTTCTAGAGCTGAAATAAGATAAGATGACTGTGGCGGAGTATTAGGCCAAATTTATTGAGTTATCACGATTTGTACCTGATTTTGTGAATACTGAAGAGAAGAAAGCACGAAAATTTCAGCATGGTCTGAAATAATGGATCCAGAACTGAGTAGTAGTACTAGAACTGGCAGATTATGCCACCTTAGTGCAGAAAGCCTTGATTGTTGAAGCAGGTAGTGAACAAAGTTTGAAGGAGAAGGAAAATAGGAAAATGAAGATAGGAAGTCAAGGAGGAGGAGAAGGAAACGGGAACAGGAGCCTTCCAAACAGGTTTGTCAGGGGAGTGGTATCCCAACCTGCAAGAGGCCCCGGATTTATAAAGGCCCCAAGTGAGAGCGTTGGCCAGGGCGGTGGACCATCTAGGATAACATTTCATAGCCAACCCCGCGTCCCAATACCGGAATATCAAACATGCGGAAAGAGATACTTTAGAGTGTGTAACTTGGCAAGAGACCCTCTGAAATGCTACAAGTGTGACAAAACCGGAGACCTCGCCAGCACCTGTACCCAACCTAAAGAAATGTGTTACCAGTGTGGGAAAGTAGGCCACATGAGGAAGGATTGCCCGACACTAAGGCCCCCAGCCTCGGGGATGAGCAGAGCTGCATCTAACCGGCCCCCAGCTTCTAGGACTTTCAATATGACCGTTCAGGACGCTATCCGGAACTACTGATTTGATTTTTATTAAATTCCGAACGTGCAAATATTTTATTTGATTCCGGAGCTACCAAGTCTTTTATATCTCAAGATTTTTCTAAGAAGTAAAAACTTAACGTCGTACCCTTACGTGAGGTATTACAAGTAGAAATAGAAAACCGAGAGATAATTCCTGTAAATCAAATACACCCTAAATGCAAGTTGAAAATGTCTTTGAGGTTGACTTAATCCCATTTGTGTTAGGAGAATTTGTTGTGATTCTAGGAATGGACTGGTTATTCAGTAATGAAGCGCAGATAGATTGTGAGCGGAAAAAAGTAAAGATAAGAGTGCAAAATGGAAAGGAAATAGTGTTTAAAGGTCAACGACACACCCAAAAAATTCTGAACATGATTCAGACTAAGAGATTGTTAAATAAAAGTAACGAGGCATACTTGGCTTATGTGATGGATACTAAGAAAGAAGACCCCAACATACAGGAAATACCAGTAGCAAATGAATTTGAGGATGTTTTTTCAGAGAACTTACCAGGATTGCCACCCGACAGAGAAATAAAATTCACTATAGAACTAGCTTCTCAACTACAAACAAAACTCAACTTAAAGTTTCTGCAGAATTTCCCGAATGTATAAACTGTAGTTTCCTGAAAAGTAACACCTGATTATAATAGACAATGTTATAAGGATCGTTTAGGCACTTGAATCGCTTGATTTCGATTTACGGATCAAACGTTATGACCGTTTTAGTAAAAGTAATTTACACGACAAAAACTGCTACGAATTACGAACTTTGGGAATAGAAATGATCGACTTAAAAATATTTAAAAATCATTTAATTTTTACAGTGAGTAATAAATAGAAATCATTAACTTCTATAAAAATTTCAAGTGAAAATAAAGATTTTTCAATTTTATAAAAATATCGGAGCCAAGGCCGCGCGATTATAAAACTATTAGGAATCATAAGCGGAGCCGACGATTGAAATGTAAACGGACATAAAGGATTTGGAAAAGAAAGCGATCGTGACATTAATGAGTACTTAAAGGAATAATAAGAGTAAAATAAGTTGCGGGAACGATTAATAAGTAGCGCGTATGTACGAGTCTCCATAAATAAGAACGGGATCTAACGAAACGATATATGTTTATGATTATAGAATTCTGAGCGGACCCTAGAGCATCCTCCACCTCAAAGTACCCAGGCAAGTTTTCAAACCCTACCTTTTATAACCGTTGTGTTGTGTTTGTTTTCAAATAAATGGTATATTACATGACTGTTGTATTATGATATGTTAATGATTTTGTATATGAATATTACCGAATTTCAGTCGATAACGCTAGAGAATAGCATTGTATATATGAGGAGTATATTTTAGACCGAGGATCGGTCAGTATAAATTGATGAAAACCCGAAAGCATTCCAGAGGTATTTTATTTAAGAATATTAACTCTATAGTATAGCGTGTGGTATATGTTGTAAGACCGAGAGTCGGTCAGTTTTTTATAAAGTATAAACCCGGGAATCCGGCAGATGTTTTGGACGATTAAAAGTCCGTACTTATTTATTCCAAGGGACTCGATGTCCACTTGCGAAGTATTGAATACCTCGAATTTATTTCAAACGATTTCCAAAGACCGTATTCTCTCAACTATATTTAATTACTGGAGCAATGAATATTATTTCAATTATTCATTAAATGTAGGGGAAGTATTCTCCTACAATTATTACTTCAAACTCGATTCATTATATTATTAAAGATTACTTTAATTATTTAAACATAAATTAGTTGAGGAATATTATTTCAAATATTCTCTTAAATTATAATTATTCGAGGTCTAATTATTTAATAATTATTATTTAATTATTATTTATTTATTAAATGATTTAATATGATTTAAAAATCATAAAACCTAATTTAGAATATTTTTTGAGTTACAAAAAATCATTCGAATATTTTCAGACCGTTGATGAATATATCTCGACTTACTTTAAATATTTAAACATAGTTTCAAATGAAACTCTCCCCCTTATTTATTTGTCTGTTGATAACGGTCAACTCACATCCTTAGTACTTCCTCCAAAAACTTTCGGAAGTACATATATATATATATATATGAGATGAGTTGTGCCTATCAACAAGCAAGACGCTTGGGGTACTTCGATATAGTTCGATGATTCCAAGTATATGATAGGATTCTTAAAAGGAAAAATGAGGGGTAGAGATCCAGTACTTCATGGACTCGGGAGACTGTTATATTAATTTTCCGTATGAGAAGGTACCATGTGTACTGAGGGATATACGAAGTATGTAAAATATACTCGAGTAGAATGGGGAAGCATATAAAGCCCGAATGCGGCTAGGGTGACAACCGGGAGTAAGGAAGTCATCCATCTACATGTAGAAAATGATACCGTTATACGACTGATCATCGTATCTCGGGGGCTCCGGTGAATGTCCTATTTTTCCAAATAAAATTGTGATGCAATACCGTAACCCAAGCCTAGGTGATGGGTTTACCATTAAGGTATTTACGGGATTATAAAAGAATTTTTTTCGAAAGAAGGTGTGAATCACCGAGGAAAGCTATTTTAAATAAACATACTTATTGTATATGGAATTATACTTAAATTTCTCATACAGTCTTTTCACACTATACATTATTATGATGGGCATTATAGCTCACACTTATTTTCTTAAATTGACACAACACGACAGTGAATCAAGATGCCTATCATGAAACTCACGGCCAGGAAATGGGTAGGAAATGACAAGTTATTCTGTAGGATGTTTGGTGATGTACCTCAGGGTAGACCGAATAAGCTGGATTGGTTTTCAATTGTTTTTAGTCGGCTTATTTACAAGTATGACTTATGTATGATAATAAATAAGAAACATATATTTGGCCGACGGTCTAACCTTACATAAAGGTTATTTCCACGATGAGACTTAATCACTTTTGGGATTGTAATAATTATCACTTTGTGGATTGATATACTCTAGTAACGAATGATTTATTTCCAAGACAAAAACTTATAAGCATGTGTGTTGATAAGTGTGGGGTCGTAAAGGTGTGAGTATTTGTATAATGTGGTATGAGATAAGTGTTATACAGGATTAAAGATGAAGTAGCCTCCTAGATCCCTGACCCCAGATTTCGAGGCGCCACAAAGTATCTTACATTCTCCGACTTCGTCCCAATATACTGGTGATCGACATTTGCATCCATAAAGAGCTTTATAAGGAGGCATTCTGATACTGGCATGATAAATGTTATTGTAAGAAAACTCCACTAAAGGTAAATGTTCATCCCAATTTCCTTTTAAATTAATGGGATAAATACGTAACATGTCTTTAATTGTTTGAATTGTCCTTTCGCTTTGGCCATCAGTCTGTGGATGATAAAGTTGTACTCATATTCAATTTAGTTTCCAAACAGTCTTGAAAACTTTGCCAAATCTGGAATTGAATCGTGGATCTCGATCTGATACAATAGACACATGGACTCCATGACGGACTACTATTTCATTCAAATACATATGAACCAATTTATCCAGTGAAAATCTTTCATTGATTGGCAAGAAATGAGCTGATTTGGTTAGACTGTCCACTATAACCCAAATGGCATCGTAGTTCATTTTCGTTCTTGGTAAGCCAACTATGAAGTCCAAAGCAATGTGCTCTCATTTCCACTCTGGAATCTCTAACGGTTGTAATAATCCATTTGGTCTCTGGTGCTCCACCTTAACTCTTTAATATATATAACATTTGCTAACCCATTCCGTAATTTCTCTTTTCATGCCTGGCCACCAATAATTCTCTTTTAAGTCTCTGTACATCTTGGTACTTCCTGGATGGATGGAATACATTGAGTTGTGAGCTTCCTGTAGAATTTCATTCTTCAACTCTGCCACTGGTGGAATTCAAATTCTGGAAGAAAATCTGAGAATACCTTGTTCATCCTTTTGAGTGCATAACTCTTCTCCTACCAAACAGTTGATATCCTGGTCCATTATTTCCTCTTGACATTTCTTTATCTTTTCTAACAATTCCGGCTGAAAAGTCATATTATACATCTTTACTTCCTTAGGCTTACAAATTCTAACTTCTAATTCCAATTTCATAAATTCCTTGTATAACTCTTCAGGTACTGTTAACACGTTCAGTCTTTCCTTTCTACTTAACGCATCTACCACCATATTTGATTTTCCTGGGTGATAGTTAATTATGCAATCATAGTCTTTAATCAGCTCCAACCATCTCCTCTGTCTCATGTTAATCTCCTTTTGCGTGAATATGTACTTTAAACTTTTATGGTCCGTATAGATCTCACACTTTTCTCCATATAGATAATGTCTCCAAATCTTCAAGGCGAATATTATTGCTACTAGTTCCAAGTCATGAGTAGGATACTTCTGCTCATGAGGTTTCAGTTGTCTAGACGCATATACAGTAACTTTATCATGCCGCATCAAAATACAACCTAATCCCTTATGAGAAGCATCACTATATATTACGAAATTTCTTTGATTATCTGGAAGTGACAAAACAAGTGTCGTGATTAGTCTCTTTTTTAATTCCTGGAAACTTTCTTCACATTTCTCGTTCCATATAAACTTTTCATTTTTCCTGGTAAGCTTCGTCAAAGGCGTCACAATCTTCGAGAAATCTTGAACAAATCTTCGATAATATCCCGCTAATCCTAAGAAACTTCTCACTTATGTTGGTGTTTTTGGCCTTTCCCAATTTATAACAGCTTCAATCTTTGCTGGATCTACTTTGGTTCCTTCATTACTGACTACATGCCCAAAGAATTAAACTTCTTGTAACTAAAACACACACTTTGAAAACTTAGCATACAACTTTTTCTTTCTTAAAATTTCTAAAGATATCCTTAGATGCTCCGCCTGATCTTCCGTTGACTTGTAGTAGATCAAATTATCATCGATAAATACAATGACAAACTTGTCCAGATATTCCTTAAAATTATGTTCATCAAGTCCATAAATGATGCTGGAGCATTGGTCAATCCAAAAGACATCACTAAGAATTCATAATGACCTTACCTTGTTCTGAAAGCTGATTTTGGTATTTCTTCAGGTTTAACCTTCAGCTGGTGATATCTAGATCTGAAATCAATCTTAGAGAAGTACTTGGCTCTTTTCAGTTGATCAAACAAATCGTCGATTCGAGGTAATGGATATTTATTCTTGATCATAAGCTTACTGAGTTCTCGATAGTCTATATATAACCTCATGATTCCGTCCTTCTTCTTAACAAATAGTACCGGTGCACCCCATGGGGATACACTGGGTCGAATCACTCCTTTTTCTAACAGCTCCTGTAATTGCTTTTCTAGTTCCTTCATTTCAACTGGTGTCATTCTGTAGGGGGCTTTAGATACTAGTTCCGTTTAAGGTTCTAAGTCGATCACAAATTTGATTTCCCTATCTGGAGGAAGTCCTGGTAATTCATCTGGAAACACGTGTGGAAATTCATTCACCACCGGAATGTCTTCCAGTTTTGCTGGCTCCTGACTTTTATCTATCACATATGCTATGAAATGCTCGCATCCTTGTTACAGTAGTTTCTTAGCTTGGAGCATCGTTAAGAACTTCTTTGTTTACTTTTGACCTTTAAATGTCAACGCTTTCTCGTCTGGCGTCTTCAGGATTACCTTCTTGTTACGGCAGTCTATCTAAGCATCATACTTAGATAGCCAGTCCATTCCTGAAATAACGTCAAACTCTCCTAACTTAAATGGTATCAAGTCAGCATCAAATTTATTTCCAGAAATCTCAATCTTACAGTTCGTACATACTTGGTTAACATATACACGCTCCTGATTTTCTAATTCTACCGTCATAATCTCACTTAACAATTCAACTTATCAACAAAATCTTGAGAAATAAATGATCGAGTTGCTCCCGAATCTACTAGCACTTTATCACATAAATAATTCACAGTAGGCGTACCTGCCATAACATCTGTGTCCATGATAGCATCCTTCACAGACATGTCATAAACTTTAGGCTGGAACTTGCCTTTCTTTTGATTGAAATTTGGAAACTTCCCTGCTTATGACTGTCCTTCATTTCCTTCAAACTTCCTCTTCTTATTGTCTTTCTCCTTTTGAGACATTTCACTCTCTGTATCCGCGATCATAGCTTTCTGCTCAACTCCCGCATACGTATCCAATTCAAATATGGCCACCTTCCCTCGAATCCATTGCTTAAGCCCTTGTTGGAACCTTTTAGCTTTCTTCCTATCAGTGTCCACATATGATGGTACAAACCTAGACAATTCCTCAAACTTACTTTCATAATCTGCCACTGACATATTCCCCTGCTTTAGCTCCAACATTTTCTATTCCATTTGATCTTGAACAAACTGAGGGAAATACTTTTCTAAAAACAACTTCTTGAATTTATCCCACGTAACATCATCTGTACCTTCCAACACTTTAACAGTTTCCCACCAGGTAGGTGGCTTCATTCTTCATATAGTAACTCACAAACTCAGTCTTATGTTCCTCTCTTACCTTGACTAAGGCAAATTCCTTCTCAATTTCCTTCAACCAAATTCTTGCCTCAATCGGATCTACAGAACCTTTAAATTCTAGTGGATTCACTACCTGAAAACTATTAAAAGTTACCTGAGGATTAGTCTTCCTCTGCTGTTGTTGAGTCAGGTGGACTGTCTGTTGAGCCAAGATTTGAAGAATCTGGGCTACAGTTGGGTCTATGGGACCTGGATTGGCATTCTGATTAATTTTGTCTTGGTTGTTGTTGATTTCTTCATTTTGGTTAGTAGAACAGGTATTTCTTCTAGGAGGCATTTTCTGTAAAGAATCAAACAACTTATTTAGCCTTTAAAATGAAGCCCTTTTTATGAAAAGTTTTTGTAAAATAGAAATATCTCTTTTTGAAAATAATTTCAATTGTTAAACTAGTGAATTGTATGCTTCTTTACAGAATGTAAATAATTAGGAAATAGGGTAAATGTTATCACAAGAATTTATAACTGGTGCAGTAAGTAGGATAGAACATGTATAGTAATGTAAATGACAATGCTGGAAAAGGAAACGTATTGATATATATAAAGTTTGGTAGTACAAGCACGAAACGTTTTATTGAATGCAAAGGTACAACAGTCCTATCCATTACTCAGCAAGTCTAGTTTATTTATATACCCACCAAAAGTCTGAAGATACACATTACACACTATTTTACATATGGCAACTGCCACATCAATTCTGTCATCTAGTTTCAGGGAAACTCTGGTCCGCCAAGCCTTTTAAAATCCTCCAATACCTCTCGGGCCCATCCCATAAGAGCATCTGAAGCTGCATACTCACAAGTAGCTCCATGAAGTCTATCCTTAAGTATTCTCCGGGTCACCTGAATCTCATTCCGAAGCTCCCTCACATTCCTGTCAACATCTATAGTCCTAATAATGTGTTGTAGCTCCTAGATCTGTACCAACAGGGCTTCTCGCTCCAAAAGAAGGGCCTCATACATATGGTGTTGAACAGGGTGTAGAGTAAACTGAAAAGATGCACCCGCAATCGAATGTTCGGTAGAATCAGAATCAGTAGGTAGGGGTCCTAGAATAGGTGGTCTCACACCAGGAGGTGGAATAGCTCACAGTGGTGCAACCGTCACAACAGGTATTATAGCTGACACCTGTGAAAGAGCAGGATATGGATCAGATGATGGTATTCCGAATGAAGGCTCCGAGTGATCAGATGATATCGAAATAAAGCAATTTTCCATCGCTGCTATATAAAATCATGTTGCTAAATAATAATCTCGAATCTCATCACTGAATCATACTAAAACCTACTATTTAGTCGCACTCAACCTCTCGACGTTCTATTTCTCTATTTCCTAATACTAAACTTAACCCTCTACCCATTCCCGAAAATATAGGCTTGTGACAGTGACTTTTAAACTGTAGCTCTAATGCCAAACCTGTGATGCCCTCCAAACCCGGGTCAGAAGTTTGGGGTCCACAACACACACACCATATTTAAACTTGTTGATGAATATAATAATATATATATGCAATGACCCTACTTACCAAAATCCACGTATCGAAATAGTTTAAAGTATGCCCACAAACCACAACTTATTTATTTTACAAATGTACCAAATTCCCAGTTTATTTATCTTACAATCTAGGTAAACTTTATTACAAACTATCAACACAAACTAAGCCAAACATCATCTGCTAGCTTATTCTATTTTAACCTAGAAACCTAGCTCGCACACTTTTTGGGGATCCTCGCTACCAGCAATCTCCTTTTTCACTAGAAAGAACATAAACATATTTGCAAGAGTGAGCTAACTAGTTTATCAAGTCATAATGACAGTCACTGAGATTAATAATGATCAATTGAAATGTTATAGGGAATCGAGTTTCTTGATAAGCAATGATTAGAATTGAATATTCACTTATATTTTAAAAACCAAGGTTAGGCTGCTGATTAATCAGGCACTAACCCCGAGCAAGGCTCCCAGTTTTTCTCTACATACTGGATCCAAGGCATACATTGGCCTATTATGACCACGAATCTGGTCCGACCACGAATCTGGTCCATATTTGAAAACAATCTAATTCTATAATAACAACATGATAAATAATGTAAATTCAATAAGCTGAATCATAAACAACACTTATCTCGAAGCATAAGGTGATTCGTAATACCCTGAGGCCTGAAGGTATAACAAGGTAAACAGGAAAATTGACTTCCAATCCAAGGAAAGAATCAGAATGTAGAAGATCAAGAGTTCAATGGTTACAAGGATTGGTCTTCTGTTATACAAGGCACAAAGGTTTATATGTTAAGAAATTCATATCAAGAATCAGTATATGGTATATATGTATTTATGGAGTAGTATCGTAGATGTGTGGTTCGTATCTGAGAATTCAACAATCAATAGTTTACAATGAATAAGGCTTATGGCTCAAGATCAATAACAATAATCAGGGTTTAGGGTTAAGTACTTCAAAGTACTTGCAATATAGAATAAGAACTATTTGAAATAATTGCAAAATAATGAAGAGAGTTCGAAAATACTTTTAATTAAACTACAAGAAAGAGCAGAAGCACTTGTCTTATCAATCCGCTTTTACTTTACTTGCACTCGTCAATTGGTTCCCACTCACTGACCACTTTCTTTCCCTTTCTACGTCTCACTTCCTCTGTTAAACATCATATTTATTTATCAATACTCATTCTCATTTTATTCTATTCATTGCAAGTTTCTATCTACCCTTCATTCTACCCAAATTCGACGTACGGATTGAAAATTACAGTAAAAACCGCCAAACAATGCACATACAGTCATATTATATATCAATTGTATCACATATAGCATATAGCATGTAAGATAATCAATCAGAATGATTATTTAAAGAAGATTCAGGGTTAAAATGATTTTCTAGGTATTTAATACGAATTTTTGTACATTTTTTTTGGAATTAAAATGGGTCTCCGAATCATATTATAATTAAATAATAGGGTTCGAACACCTGAATCTGAATTGAAAATAA
This sequence comes from Apium graveolens, assembly GCF_009905375.1. Lineage (NCBI taxonomy): Eukaryota > Viridiplantae > Streptophyta > Magnoliopsida > Apiales > Apiaceae > Apium > Apium graveolens. Next base: position 262,783,889 of record NC_133649.1, on the reverse strand, counting down.
TTTAATAATAATTATCCAGCCTTGAAAATAATTTAAAATAAATTTTAAACCTCGAAACTATTTTTCAGAAGTTTTAAATCCAAATAAATAATTAAATCTAATTAGATAATCAATTAAAATTAATTAATAACTAATTAAATTAAATAATCAATTAATATTTAAATTAATTCGACTAATAAGATAATTAATTATCAACTAAAATTAATTAATTTATTAATTAATATTTATTTTTTTAACTTAAAATTTTTTTCAGAAAATAAATAACGAATTTTTGAATTTTAAAAATAAATAAAAATCAATTTCTGAAAATATTATAAAAAGAAATATCAATTCTGAAAATAATAATAACAGAAATCTAATATTTGGAATTTTTATAAACTGAAATTCAAGTTTTGCAACTTTTTAAAATTTAAATACTGAATTTGCAACTTTTGAAAACAATTGGGGGTTAAACTGAAATTTTCCCCCTCCGATTGTCTTTCCGGTTGCCACCGGCCAGTCGCCATTAACGGCGACTGGAGTTTTTCCGGCCACCATAAAAATCACCTAGAAACACCTCAGATTAACAGGGAATGATGCTTGTTGCTCCAGGAACCATTATGTAGTGTCAAAACAATCAAACAACCACTTATTCGACCAGAAAATCGACTGGAAAACTCGCTGCCTCCTGGGTTCAAATTTTCCGATCATCACTTTTCTGTTATCGTCTGTTGATTTTAGATATACCATTCGATTCGTCTCTCAACGATCTACAACTTGGTACAATCAATTTCAAACTATAACCCCTAACAAAGAAACGCCTAATTTTCAATTAAGAACATTCAAACACATAAACCCTAATTCTAAATTTCAAGAATCAAACAACAATTTGAACATGTTATTGAACTCCAAATTCATCATATAATATACCAAAATGATCAGGACAAAATTATCTATATGATACAATCATCAAATCACATAAACAACATCAACATCAAAAATTCCTCTTTTAATCATTATTAATTCGAATTAAAAATAAATAAATAAGTTCAAAACCTTGATTTCTGCATGAAATAGATGATTGATTCCGAAAGAGTTTTTTGAGAGCTTCGATTCGGTATATGGCACGCTCGATTCCGAGTTCAGGTAACGCCTTCGTTTTTTGTTTTGATTTTCAAGAACACGACGACTTAACGGGTTTTTCTCTGTAATTTATCGATTTTAACTGGTTGATTATGATTATACGAATAAAATAAAATATTAAAAAGGCTATTTATATTTATAGAATATTAATACTCGTTGGATCATATTGGATCAAAAAATAAGTTGTTTAGCCAATAAGTAACTGCAAAAATGATCCGATTTGATACCCGTATTGGATAAATATCCAAATCGGGCTTCTTATATAACACTCTATACGAAAATAATGTAATAAAAAACCCCTTTTGAGAATACGGGTTTTGTTGATCTATTGAAATGATTATCGTATCGAAAATTTTGTGTCAGGACGTGTACGGGTCAAACCGAAATCCGGATCGAAAAAGTCAAAACACGGAAAATGTCCGGAATTATCATATTAGGTTTGAAAGGAGTTTTCCAAAGAGTTTCGGGTTGTAAAAACATAAAAATGGTTGAGGTTGAACAATTCTCGATTTCATAAAATAGTTTTGTAATTATACTGAAAATAATTATTAAATTCATAAATCATTTTAAAATCATATAACGATCCAAAAATTACTAGAAAAATATCACAAGTATCTATATTTTATTCTGGACATAATAAATTTGACATACTCACATTTTATCATATATAAACATCAAATATTATTATCAATCATCAGATAATTCACCAAAATTCACATAATAATTATTTATTGATAAAAATAATTACACGCTATATCCCGGATATTACAATGCTTGTCAAAAAGGGAAACAAATTAAAGCATCATTCAAAAGGAAGCTTGGATCAACAGTTGAAAAACCACTACAACTGTTGCACATGGATTTGTTTTGACCAGTCAATGTTTTGTCAATTTCAAGAGATATTCCCAGATGATTGTGGATGACTTCTCAAAGTTCTCATGGACACATTTTCCTAAATCTAAAGATGAAGCTAGTGAAATCATTATCAATCATATAAGGCAAGTCAACAATCATCCTGTTCTCAAGGTTAGAAGAATCAAGAGTGATAATGGAACTGAGTTCAAGAACTCTGCAATGAGGTCATTCTGTGAAGAAAATGGAATGATGCATGAGTTTTCAGCAGCAAGGTCTCCACAATAAAATGGAGTAGTGGAAAGAAAGAACAGATCCTTAATTGAAGCTGCAAGAACCATTTTAGAGGAATCAAAGTTACCTACATATTTCTGGGCTTAAGCTGTCAATATTGCATGCAACACTCAGAATATTTCTTTGGTCAATCAAGCAAAATGCATGACTCCCTATAAATTATTCAAGAACATGAAGCCAACTCTAAACATTTTTTATGTCTTTGGCTGCAAATGCTATATTCTGAGGAATCAAACTGAACAACATGGAAAGTTTGATGCCAAAGCAGATGAAGGTATCTTTGTTGGATATGCAGTTAGAAAAGCATACATAATCTACAATCTAAGAACCAATATTATTATGGAATCTGTACATGTTGTGTTTGATGATAAGAAGATTGAAGGACTATAAGATGAAGGTTTCCATAAAAGCCTCAAATTTGAAAATGTTGAGATGAATAGTGATGACAGTGATGATGAAAGTGATCAAGAAGTAATTTCTAAGGAATATGCAGGAAGATCAACAAATGAAGCACAAAATTCTACATCCGTTGAAAGACATGGTGCATCATCTATTGACAGACAAACTGTATCATCCATTGAAAGACAACATTCATTATCTCTTGAACCCTCAACAGGAGCTGAAAGTCATTCTAGATCACAAACTGAAAGAACTTCAACCTCAAATCAAAGATCCTTAAAATCAGGGGTAGTTTCTTCAAATCAAAACTCAGTCACACATCAAGACAACTATGAGGCCTCTTCATCTAGAACTAATCTACCACAACAAAGGAAATGGACTATAGATCACCCATTTGAATTGATCATTGGTGATGCATCTTCAAGAGTGTAAATGAGAATGGAAACTCAAGATGAATGTCTATTCAGCAGCTTTCTGTCTCAGGAAGAGCCAAAGAAGGTAGAAGAAGATTTGTTGGATCCTGATTGAGTTTTAATTATGCCGGAAGAGATAAACAAATTTGAAAGGAATAAAGTATGAAAGCTGGTACCCAAACCTAAAGGTAAGAATTCTATTGACACCAAATGGGTATTCAGAAAAAATATGGATGAAAATGGCATAGCCATAAGGAATAAATATAGATTGGTTGCTAAGAGCTATTGTCAATAAGAAGGAATAAATTTTGATGAGATTTTTGCTCATGTTGCAAGACTTGAAGCCATCAGAATTTTTCTAGCCTACGCAGCCCATGCCAATTTCAAAGTCTATCAAATGGATGTCAAAAGTGCATTTTTGAATGGAGATTTGGAGGAGGAAGTCTATGTCAGTCAGCCTACAGGTTTTGAAGACCCCAAAAGTACATTTCTGAATGGATTATGTATACTATCTTTTGAAAGCGCTTTATTGATTGAAGCAAGCACCTAGAGCCGGGTATGATACTTTGTCAAAGTTCCTTTTAGAAAATTATTTCACAAGAGGTATTGTTGACAAAACTCTTTTCTTTAGAAATGTTAATGGCTCTAGTATACTTGTTCAGATTTATGTAGATGATATTATATTTGGCTCTACAGATGAGAAACTTTGCAAAAAGTTTGCCAAATTGATGCAAAGCAAATATGAAATGAGCATGATGGGAGATATAACTTACTTTCTTGGTTTACAAGTTAAGCAAGTTAGTGATGGAATATTCATCAGTCAAACCAAATATATTCATGATCTTTTGAAGAAGTTTGACTTAATATATTGCACATCTGCAAAAACTCCTATGGCCACTGCCAGTATACTTGAATTGAACACTACTGAAAAGTCTGTGGACATTTCAAGCTATAGAAGCATGGTTGGCTCACTTTTATATTTAACAGCCAGTAGGCCAGATATAATGTTTGCTACTATCTTTGTGCCATATTTCAGGCTGATCCTAGAGAATCTCATTTAGTAGCTATTAAGAGAATCTTCAGATATTTCAAGGGTACACCAAAACTTGGCATTTGGTATCCTAAAGATTCTGGGTTTGATCTAATTGGTTATTCAGATACAGATTGTGCATGGTGCAAAATAGACAGGAAAAGCACCATTGGCACATGTCAGTTTCTAGGAACCAAGCTTGTGTCCTGGTTTAGTAAGAAACAGAATTCAGTTTCCACTTCCACAGCTGAAGCTGAATATATTACTGTTGGTAGCTGTTGTGCACAGATTTTATGGATGAAGAATTAACTGTTGGATTATGGTCTACATGTGGACAAGATTCCAATTTTCTGTGACAACACAAGTGCCAATGTCATCACTGAAAATCATGTGCAGCATTCAAGGGCAAAGCACATAGACATCAAGTACCACTTCATCATATAACATGTTATGAATGGTACAGTGGAACTACATTTTTTCCCAAGTGAGAAGCAACTTGCAGACATCTTTACCAAGCCACTTGATGAATCAACTTTTACTGGGTTGGTAAGTGAGTTAGGTCTGCTTAATTATTCTTAATTCTTTTTTATGTCTATACAATTTATGATGCAGCCAAAAATACGTTTGACTTTATTAAAGATACAAATCAGGATTTTCAAGTTATCAGATCCTGACACTAGAATCAGGACTTGCAAGTTGTCAGATCCTGACATTAAAATCAGGATTTGCAAGTTGTCAGATCCTGACACTAAAATCAGGATCTGCTAAAGGTAAATACTGATGGAATTCAACGGATAAGAATTATCTGTTGAAATTCAAAATATTTCTGGGTACTTTATCCCTCGACAGATAAAGGCACATCATGTATCTATTGAGTTGATTCAATCTTAGCTGTTAATTCTAAATCTTAGCTGCAGATTTTACTTATAGTGTGTGTGTATATGTCGATGGATATGTTTTGGAATTTCTACAGTCTGCTTTATTTTTAAACGGTTATTTTTGGAAAATATCATTGGATACTTTATTTTATTTTTAATTATTTTTTTATCTTTTTTAGAGATAGTATAAAAGCCCAATTTATTTCTATATTTCACTTTTATCTCTCTCTGAATTACTTAGCAACTTTTACTCTCTTCATCTTCAAAACCCAGTTCTCTCTCTATAACTGAATACTTAGCAACAATGGCACCTATAGTTAAAATAATGTATCGGTCTGAGTTCATCTATGAGAAAAATAACTTCGTCGCACTTGTGGACAAGAGTGTTGTTAACCCTGAAGACTTTCACAAGATGATGGACTTCATTAGCAATTGCAAATTGAAATATTATATGCTCGAATCTCCGGTGAACTTTTGCGAAGTTGTGGAGGAAGTATGGTCATCTGCTGTTTTCAATTCCTTAGACATGATAATTATCTTTACTCTTAAAGGTACCAACCATAGTGTTAACTCAGATGTTATTTAATCTTGCTTCAAAATACCTGAAAATAATACAACAGTTGCACATACTAACACTGATGTGGTCAACTTGCTCAATTCTATGGGCTATTCTCTTGAAACTACTAGTTTAGGTAATATCAGGAGAAAGGGTTATAGGAAAGAGTGGAGTTTTATGTGTGATGCTTTTATCAAAGTATTTTCAGGAAAAATTAGTAATTTTGATGTTATCACTTCTTCTCTGCTTAACATGTTTTACATGAACCTGACTGACAATGTCATGCTAGAGTTGGGGTATAAATTATGGGATATTAAGAAAAGGCCCAGAAATATATATTATGCTAGATTCTTGATGATGTTAGCTAACTTTATTTTTGAGGACCTTGTTATTGAGAACCCAAAGAACAAGCTTGCTTTTGAGTTCAAGAAAAGAGAATTCTTGCATATTTGAGCAGGAATAACCTCAACAATGAAGTGCCTCTCAACTATCTTCAAATCTTTAAGGTACAACAGGTAACTGAGGTAACTATTTCTGTTACAATCTCTTCTCCACCCATTACTTCTTCAACTTCAAATATGGCAATGACATCTGTGACAGTGACCAAACAGATGCCTACCCAAGCCACAAAGCCTAAATCAAAATCCAAGTCTAAGAAGCCAACCTTTGTTGGCTCTCAAAAGACATCAGTTGTAACAACTACCACTTCACTTGAGGGGAGTTCTAGGGTAGTAAGGTGGGTGAGGAAAGGGGTGAACATCAAAGAAACCCAAAGGATAAGGAGGGTGAGGTATGTATAATCCAAACCAGCCACACCATAGTCTCCCAACAGACTATGGTGCTTAATAAATAAATTAGCTTATTACTGGTTACATCCTCCCAAAGGGTGTAACTATTGAAACAAGCTCTCAACTAAGACCACAGGCCGAAAGGGGAAGGGAAAGAAACCAAACTCAAACTTATATCAGAAAGAAGAAATCAAAACCAATGGGGAAGTCACTGGGTACACACACGGTGCCAACTAAAGTCAAATACTCAGTTATTGCACCATCTCAAACTCCTGTTGATGTGGCTCCAATTTATGTGGATTCACGGCCAAAATCTCTCACTATCAATTTAACACCCCCAAACCCGGGGTTAGGAATCTGGGTCGTCACATATCCATCCAATCCTTTGTCACATGTGTTAATCCCCATGATCCAATAAAACCACATCATAGACCCCAATCCTTCACACATACAAGTTATAATCTTAGAAATAATACATAACCAATAACATATGTTATTACACATCAAATACACTTTCCAGGATCTCACACTATTACTCATAACCTCTTCATGAAATTATGAATATTTCTAACTCGAACAGCATCCTATCTGCATACTCTGGTCCACCTGAGCAAAGCTGCAAAGAGTTTGTGGGCAATCTACTGTATTCTCCACGCAATTGCCTTCTCTCCAGCATACTGGCTATCTGTTATGATATAATATATAAAAGCAAAAGTGAGCACTATGTCTCAGCAAGGTATATATATATTTATATGTATACATATATATATATAACAATAAATGTACTTCATATTTTTCAAAGATTTCTGAAAACATATATGCTTATCAAACATGTAATATTCTCAAAATCAACTTTAACATTATATCCACTTTATACTTGTATCCATCTCTTTTTCAAACTTCAAGATTTTACTCGAACCAAAATTATAAACTGGATTTGATATTCACATCATGTATCTCATGATTTAAAACTCAGCCTTATCGGCCTTCTGTTGTATATTGCACAACAATTTTCTAAAATGGAAGAAAGAGACTATAGTGGAATAAACCACGTACCGGTGATCAGCCGAGTACGAAATTTTCTCTACTAGTAGAAGGAATACAAACCCAGCCACCTTTGGGCTTATCAAGACACTACACGGTGGTTGCCCATTGCCATGCAAGTCTGAAAGTCAATGGTCATATAGACCATATAACCGTACACTGCGCCACTCCGTGCCTGGTCACTGCCCTACACCTCTCTATGCCGGGCAGGCCACATTCCAGTCCCAAAACAATGCTAACTTTTGTTTTAAAAATCCTTTTTGACGGAATAGATCGCTTAGAGTTGATCTTTAATCAGATGATTTGTTTTTCAACTTTTAATTCAATTGATCCTTGGGAGTTGTCGGAGTTTTGACTTAGAAATCATTTTCAAATCCCTAACTATAGTAGGGTGATACATATACTGACTTCTTGTTTTTCACTGAGCGAATAAGCAAAACTCTTATGCTTCTAGACCAAGTTCCCCAAGGTTTTGATAAGTTTCAATTGATTGATCCCTTCATTGAGGTTTGAATAATTTAGAAAGTACCTTCGGGAACTACGTCTATTTTTAAATAATATTTAGAAGTCCGGAAAAATATTTTTAATAAATATTTAGAGTTTCAGAATATTTTTAGATAAGGTTTAATTAATTAATAAACCTTAAATAAATAGTTAATACAGGATTTAATACCCTATAAATACCTTTTAATAGTTAAATACTTTTTAAGTATAGTGAAATGATTTATAATCTATTCAATGTATTTTTAAATACTTTCTGGATATTTAATAATCCTTTAAATATTATTTTACATAATAAATAATCAAATAAGGATATCCCTTAAATGAATATTCAAATAATTATTAAAGATATTGATTCAAATTAAATCTCAAACGTTCGCTCGATATATCTCACGCGAACTTACTTTGTTAATAAAATCGAAATATATCAAATATGGCTAATCCCCGAATTAAATCATGATTAAAAATATCTCCGACTCCCACTATAAAGTATTATCTCGGAAATATATTCCAACTTCTCATACTTGTATGGAATGAAATTATATTTCATAAACAAACGCACATTATAGGTGTATTGAAATTATAGACAAGCATATATCATTCGTTTATTTAAAACTGTAAAGCTTGGCATCATAATCACAACAGTAATTAAAGCATGGATATCATAAGATAATATTTCGAAAACTTGCCTGATGTCCAAGCTCTACTTTGATGTATCCCTCTCGGTCCTGGAACCTCTACCAAGACATAATATAACCTCGGTTAGTCGGGTTAACCAATGATCGACTTATTCTAAGTAGACTCACTCTACCCGATCTTCACTCTCTCGGGTTCATTTAACTTACGACATCTCACACCTCGTTACTGTCCATTTAAAATCTCGTTCGACATACCTATGTGTTCTTCTTACAATCCTTAACAACTCTCGTGTTTTGATCATCTCCAAATTATATTATTAACTTGGCCAAAATGGCCGGTCAAAGTAGTACTTCCATAGTTGACTTTTCGCTGAATTACTTTTACGCGACTTGCACGCTAGCATTTTTAATAAATTGAAAAAATTAAGATTTAAATGCGAAACCACCTCAAGGACTTATTGAGTGTTTTTTTGATAATTATCACAAAAGTTTCGATTTGAAAATATGAATTTAAATAGGTGAAAACATTTCCAAAGCTCGGTCGACTATGGAGTTCTACTATTCGCGCTAGTTTTACTAAAACGCTCATAACACACAAACCGTTAAATCAATCGACACGTCGTTTTTGCGTGCACGATCTAGATAACTTCTACTTTTTAATCAAAAACAAACTATTTCCTTTTTAGAAAACAAATTTCCCAGATTTAATCAAAACAGGGCAGTAGCTAGGCAGTGGCTACACGTCGTGTAGCATTACCGCGCGACTTTGGTTCCAACATTTTTATAAAATTGGAAAATTAATATTTTAATGAAATTCTTTTCGGGTATTCTTCATTACTGTGATATCCAGTTACCATCATTTTTCAATAGTCAAATTATAATTGTAGGGTTCCAAAATCATCACACAACTCCACAATTCGTAACTGTGTTCTCACATAAATGCTTTTCACTAAATCGATCATAACTCCTAAACCGTAAATCGCCTCGTGACGTTCTTTTATGTACCGAAACTACAAAATAATATCTATATTTTAATGTCTATTGGTTCACACTTTACAGATTATTTCATGGCCGAATTCTCTACACAAAACAGAACATGTGCAACAAGTCCACTACTTAACAACCACAACAAGATCTTGCCATTTCCACTACTTGTAACCAACATCAACACATATAATCTTCAAGATTCACTCATATACTCATTCTTTACATCATCTAGTGTAACATCCAAGAACCACATCTCATAATCTTTAATACTTAACAAGATTTAAACATACAAACCTTAAGCATTCACAATCTCTTAAATCTTGAAACCATATAACAATAATCCTTAAAATCCAATCATAAAATCTTTAAGGGTGAAGAGTTATACCTTCTTGGATCCTTAGAACACCTAGGAGGAGTGTATTAACCTTGTAGAAGATTGATCTATCCCTAACAAGTCTTAGACTAACAAGAGAAATCAAGAAAATGAGTTAGTAAAATTCGGAGTTACTATTCAGCATCTCCTTCAAACATTTTTATAAAATTGAAAAACAATTATATGAGTCTGAAATTTGGTATGAATCTTACCAATGATATGTAGCATCTACGGTTATAATTTCATGATATTTGAGTGGGTAGATCTTAAGTTATGAATTTTTATTTCTTCGGGGTTCTTGGAAATTCGGAAATGGAGAAGGATGGAGAGAATGGCTTTCTTTTGCTTGGCTCTTGAAAGTGTGTTAGGTTATAAGTATACATATGTGGATATATGTATAAGATCTGCACTTGGACAAAAAAATAATAGAAGTATGGCTTGTGATTGTGTGTTGAATGAGAGAAATATGGAGGTATGGTGCATGTACTCCTTGTCTTCCCCTTTACTATTCACAACACTATTCTAGTTTGATTGACTAATTACTAGTTACACTTCTAAGTACTAGTTGGGTGTAGGATTGTGCATGACCAATTTGCATGGCTTCCAATTACTTCCTCATTTAATTATCGTTCATGCACTTATCATTTTATTCCGATAGTTTTCCCGTAGAACGTTTCGTTTCGCAAGGATTTCTTTTATCGTTGTTAGTCTCTTAACAATATAGCAAGAATTACAGAAGGGGGGTTGAATGGAATTCTTGAACCTTTTTCTCGAAATAAAAATGTTCAACTCGAATATAGATATAATTGTTTTGATTAGCACAATGCGGAATAGAAACTTAATTGAATCAAAACATAAGTAATTAAAAACAAAAGTCTTTAAAAACTTTCTGGTGGATTTAAACAATTCCACCAGAGATATATATTATATATCGAGAGGACTCTGTGTGCAAGAATGCTCACAGTTGCTTACAAATCAAACTACTGAGAATACAGGGAAATGCTAAGGATTTTGCTTACAAAGATTTCTCTCTTTTTGTATCTCAGTTGTCTACTTTTATTTGATACGTTCTTGGTTTATATATTACCAAGATTACAAAGTCAAAAAGACTAAATAAACATAAAAACTATCAGTCTTAAGCTTTGCTACTTTTCATCCTCTATTACCCAGTTAATGGGCTTCCACAGTAGATTTGTATACATCTCGACGGCTGTGCTCAGTATCCACTGTTCAACTGATGTTTGAGTTCTTTATATGATCATCTGTTGGACTTTATGAATATCCGTTGGATATATGATCATCCGTCGACTTTCAGAACATCCGTTGATGGCTTCATTGATCATCCGTCGACTGCTATATTAAACATCCGTTGATAGTCATTTGATCATCCGTCGATGGCTTTGTTAATCATCCGTCGGTAGCTATTTTGGCACTTGACTTCATTTCACTTATGCAGAATTACAAGACATCATTTATATACAATTAATCAACCTATTCTGCATATCTAGTTAAAGTCAACATGATTTATAGGCTACTACAGATGCTATACAAAGATGTATACAGAACTGTGCTACAGACTTATTATTACATAAGCTACTCACTCGATGGATAATAAGTTAACATCCGTCGGGACTATAATGAGTTATCCGTCGGGACTATAACTCTTATCCATCGAGTACTACATTATTTCACTAAGTAAAATCTACTTAGATGTTTTGTTTATGAAATCATTAAGTACACAACATATGCACAACAATCGTCTATAATCCTTTAATCACTTCCATTCCTTTCTCTTGAACTTAATAACATCTTGATGAGATGTTTATTTAACGTAGTATTCCCGGTTCTACACCATTCTTTACGAATTCTAAAACACGTAGTATATATGTGAATTTTCGAATTTCAACGGCTTTTACATTCACTTATTTCGCTCGTTAAACAAGAATACGTTCTCGGATTCACAAGATTCCACTATTCATTTATGGTGAACTCAAAATTTTTGCATAATCACATCCCATTATTATTCACTGAAGTTTTAAAATATTACAAAATTTAGGGTTCTTACAGCCTCCCCCCCTTAAAAGGATTCCGTCCCGGAATCAGTCCAAAAATAAATGGGGGTACTTTTCTTGCATCTGCTTTCTAGCTCCCATGTCGACTCTTTAATATATCAATCTTTTCAATAAACTCTCATGCACTCGACCACTTGGCCTTGGAGCATTTGCTTCTTGCGATCTATGATCTGCATCGGTTGTTCCTCATAAATTAAGTCTGGCTGAAGTTTATCTGCTCAAATTCGATCATACGTCTGAAGTCATTGTTTTAATTCCTTATCACAGACACGTGGAATACGTTATGAACTTGTCAAGGGTTTGGGTTTGTGCTAACTCGTAAGCTAGGTTCTCTATTCTTCTTAAGATCTCAAAAAATTTAACAATCCCTAGACTCAGCTTTCCTATTCTTCCAACTCTCATCACTCCCTGCCAGAGAACCACCTTCCACAATACTAGGTCTCCTACTTCGTATTCTCAGCATATTTCTTTTTGTCTATCTTGGGCTGCCACCGACAAGCCTAGCTTGATAAGATCTCTAGTTCCTTTGATCTGTTGAATCAACTTGGTCCAAGTATTCTTCGTTTTCCAACCTATATATATATATATATATATATATTTTTAACACAAGGAAGAACAACTCCTTCTCCCGCACAATGCTTCGTAAAGATATATTCTCATGTTTGCATGAAATTCGTTATCGTCCATAACTTTAATAACTAAAGCTAGTCATTCCAACTTCCTCTAAAATCCATAGCACGGACTATTAGCACGTCCTTAATTGTTTGAATGGTTCTTTCACCCTTTGGTTCCTTTACAGCACTTTTACTCACGCTTAATGCTTCGTTCTTAGTTTTTACCTATTCGGATATACACTCTCTGTCGATTGATCTATATACCAAAATCTGATCATATTTCAATGCACTTGTCTTTTATCACACACTTAGCGTCAGATTTAATACCTCTTCTTATAGACACGTAAAACACTTCATGGTCTCATCACCAATTTGAAGGAAGCACCATCTTGCATGTAATAATCGATGCGCTTTAGAATATTGAATATTCGATGACCTTTGAATTAGTTTCCACTGTTGGTCGACCTGCGTCAAACGATTCCAACATACTATGCTTAATATGACGCATCTTTATCATTATCGTATTCGTGTCCTCTCTAGCATCTTGGACGTATTCACATGCATTGGGAGTTTCCATTAGTCGCTTCTAAGGGTTTGGATGACCTTCTCCGTCCTCCATTGTGCTTCTGCCTCACTTTCTTCAACTTTCCACTCCGTCCCATCGTCAGGGTATCGATGTCTCTTTCTTATGCTTGCATAATAAGTGCACTACACAAAACTTCCCGTTGGCGATAGTTTTCCTCACTCTACCTGTCGATCCGTGTTCCTTAAGCAGTGCACGCTCGATCTTATCCACAAAATAACTAGAAATTAATCCAATTATGGAATCAACCTTGGGTTCTTATTTAGTACAAACACTATTGGGGTTCCTTGTCGCTAATCGTTTCTTTCGTCTTCATAACAAATTGTCAAGGGAAGATCTCGCGTTTATGATACGATAATAAGCAGGCTTATTTAACCTATAAATTATAACCCCAAATAGTACCATGGACCGACTGGGTCCTTGGTAATCCTTACTCCAAAGTTACCGAAATAAATCCTTGCACTTATTAAAATCTTTGCTGGTTTCATTTTATCCACTAATTCTTCGATCTTCTACCTTAATCCTCTGGCGTGTTGAGTATTCTCTTGGTCAGCTACCAGCATTCTTTTTCTTATTTAATCATGGTCAATATTTGCTTAAGTTTCAATATGACATTAATTCTTCCTGTTACAAGATAAGTTTCCACTCCTCATTATTCCTTCTTGTCATAACCTTCGCTTCTTTGTCAATCTTGATCGACTCTTACTTTCCACTAATTCTACTAGTTACTTTTCTGTTATCATAATTTCAACTTCATCCCTTTCAACTCTTCTTACCAGTTGTCCTGAATTTTTTTTTTGCATCTCAAGTCCCTTCTCTTACTTACAGGGTCGGCCACCACACTGGCTCTCCCTCAGTTACGGAGAACTTTGCAATCTTATTCCTTGATTAATCTTGATTATATATTTTACCTCGTGTCTTATGATACTATATATATTCTAAAAATAATCACAGTCCTCCTCATAAGTTAAAATCTTTATTTCTTGTAACACGAGCTTTATCGCGGTTATTCTAGGTCATGCTTAGGATGCCTCATCATAATTCGCACAAAGGTCTTCCCTCATCGTCAATTATTCCTAACATCGATCTGTTACTCATCTTTCCAATAGACCACGAAAATTTATTACCTCAAGGTCTCACAGGCTTGATCGTTCTCTAATTCATTAACCACTAACATCGTCGCAGCCTTGCAAGGGTATAACCCCAATCACGGCAGCATTTTCCTTAACAGCTCCTTTACCATCATACTAAAGGTTCTTATCGTAGATTGTAAACACGTTATTCCCACTCTAAAATAATTTACTCATCATGGTACTCCGGCCACGTAAACATAGTATTGAATTTTCAATCTCACGTCAGAACAACAGTTCACATCACTTCCTGTTATCCACAAGGTAATCAGCCTTGGAAGAACGATTCCCAAGATATCAATATCATCTAGACATTCTTATTAAGATTTCATCATGCGTTCTTGCATGAAAAATGCTTATGAATTCGCTTACACAACTAAAGTGAAGGGTGAACTAGTGGAACAATACCTAGTCCACCTCAAGAAACATTAATAACTAGCTAAACAAAATGGCTAGCTCAATTAATTTTGGATATACAACTGAGTAGAACGATTAGCTAGACTTTTCCTTAAATCATTTAAAATTTCAACTAGTCAGAACAATTGACTAGTTTTTCATGAAATTATATGCAACTAGCCAATTCAGTCTGTCAGTCAAAAATCTCAACACCATAGCCATTGAAGAAGTTATGGCTACCAGGATGATCGAGTTGAGAATACAGAGTCATTGAGTTCTGGAGCGAGAGTAACTATAGACTCTGAATAGAGCGTTCTTGGCATCGTAATAATCAATTGCCATTCATCAAATATTTCATACCAAAAAAAGCGTTCCACCCAAAGGTGTCCCTGTAAACAGCAAAGCATTTAATAGAATTGAACTTTGAATACCAACATCAATTTGATAGTTTCATTACGATTACAACGTTCGATGTACAACCCCCTTTTGGAATAGGGGAAAAGAATTCACGAGAAATCTTTGAACACTTGATCATCTATGAGCATAACAACTTGTTACTTATTTATGAACTTGAGGGAAGAGTCCAAGTATGCAAGAAAGTAATCGATATCCAGCAAGATTTATTCATTAATTTGATAGAAAATAATTCATCAAACATTACTCGGATAATCGAAAAAAAATGGATAAGCTTAAGCCAGACAAGATAATCATAAGATTTGAGAATGATGCATATTGATCGAATAAAAGACCTTTAGATAAGTTCCAGTTTAGAGAAAAATATCAACGGTTCGTTATCCTACGAATCCAAAGTAGGAATCAACGATGTTACTTGATATAGCTTATCAAGGTGACATGATGATGGATAGTTTGAAGGGAATCGCGTGACAGCAAGTAATCAACACGATTGGTCATTGATTATCCTTAACCGTCATCATTACCCACCCGGGGATGATCTCACCTCCCCATCTTCGTAATTCCATATACAAATATTCGCGTCTCTAAGCATTTTTTTTAAAGTCGCTTAATAACTTGCTTTTTCGCAAATACATTCTGCATTCCTCTTTAGTTACTCGCAAAATGTTGTGCCCATGCGCCTGATTTAACACGTTAGCAAAGGACGACATCCTGTCGAGAATATACATGTAGCTTCTAGTGAGATCCCACTCTTGGAATCCTGTGTAAGACTCCCTGGTCTTCTCCTCTAGTAGTTCGGAGCTAGCTGCGTTGATTGCAGGAGCATGAAATTTTCAGAAGTTATACTGTCGATTCTCACTTTTCCGCGCTGAACCATAATGGATTAACGGAATGAAATAATTTTGTATTATCGCATAGCATGCTCGTATTGGGATACGCTAAAATCTTCCTCATTGGATATAGATTCCTCAATGGTATAGCGAATACCCTTCTTGGTACAATCGTTGCTCGTCGCGTATTGGGCCCTTATTGTCGGAACAATACTTTCAACCAATTCAGGTAACTTAATAACCTTAATAGTAAAAGAATTAAGCATCTTGATTCTCGCCTGATATGTCTCCTCAAGGGCAATTTATAAAGAGCTATGAGTAGCAAGACTCAGGTTATCCAATCAACCTATGATATTGGAGGTATCGCCTTCATTTCGCTTTCTTCGGAGACCCAGCTCCACTTCTATATCAATATTACTAAAAAATCCTGTACAATTTTCTCATTTCCTCATCCTGTCGATCTCAAATGATTCCAGCAGCTCCGTGTAAAACTTCACATAAATACTTCAATATAACTCATAGTAGTCCATCAACAAACTCTATCGGCTCAACCGATAGACTCTCTTTTACACATAACTCTTAGCACTCTTGTCTCTGAGTACTACAACTCATTATCTTCCTTTAATGCTGGCTTTTCAATCGACTGCTAATAACTCAACCGATATTTCTACTCTTAAGGCTAACGTTCCCTTGGGGTACTACCGTCGCGACTACTCCGTAGTAATCCGACTACGAACTCGATGAGAGTTCTCATTAATTCATTTTTATCATTACGTCTACCCGATTTTACTCCTATCATTTCCAAGATTTATAACCTAAAGCTCTGATACCACTTCTGTAACACCCCCAAATCTGGGGTTAGGAATCTGGGTCATCACATATCCATCTAATCCTTTGTCACATATGTTAATCCCCATGATCCAACAAAACCACATCATAGACCCCAATCCTTCACACATACAAGTTATAATCTTAGAAACAAAACATAACCAATAACATCTGTTATTACACATCAAATACATTTTCCAGGATCTCACACTATTACTCATAACCTCTACATGAAGTTATGAATATTTCTAACTCGAACAGCATCCTATCTGCATACTCTGGTCCACCCGAGCAAAGCTGCAAAGAGTTTGTGGGCAATCTACGCATTCTCCACGCAATTGCCTTCTCTCCAGAATACTAGCTATCTGTTGTGATATAATATATAAAAGCAAGAGTGAGCACTATGGCTCAGCAAGGTACATATATATTTATATGTATACATATATATATAACAATAAATGTACTTCATATTTTTCAAAGATTTCTGAAAACATATATGCTTGTCAAACTTGTAATATTCTCAAAATCAACTTTAACATTATATCCACTTTATACTTGTATCCATCTCTTTTTCAAACTTCAAGATTTTACTCGAACCAGAATTATAAACTGGATTTGATATTCACATCATGTATCTCATGATTTAAAACTCAGCCTTATCGGCCTTCTGTTGTAGATTGCAGAACAATTTTCCAAAATGGAAGAAAGGGACTATACTGGAATAAACCATGTACCAGGTGATCAGCCGAGTACGAAATTTTCTCTACTAGTAGAAGGAATACAAACATAGCCGCCTTTGGGCTTATCAAGACACTACACGGTGATTGCCCATTGTCATGCAAGTCTGACAGTCAATGTCACATAGATCATATAAACGTACACTGCGCCACTCCGTGCCTGGTCACTGCCCTATACCTCTCTATGCCGGGCAGGCCACATTCCAGTCCCAAAACAATGCTAACTTTTGTTTGAAAAATCGTTTTTGACGGAATAGATCGCTTAGAGTTGATCTTTAATCAGATGATTTGTTTTTCAACTTTTAATTTAATTGATCCTTGGGAGTTGTTGGAGTTTTGACTTGAAATCATTTTCAAATCCCTAACTATAGTATGGTGATACATATATTGACTTCTTGTTTTTCACTGAGCGAAGAAGCAAAACTCTTATGCTTCTAGACCAAGTTCCCCAAGGTTTTGATAAGTTTCAATTGAATGATCCCTTCATTGAGGTTTGAATAATTTAGAAAGTACCTTCGGGAACTACGTCTATTTTTAAATAATTTTTAGAAGTCCGGAAAAATATTTTTATTAAATATTTAGAGTTTCAGAATATTTTTAGATAAGGTTTAATTAATTAATAAACATTAAATAAATAGTTAAGAAAGGATTTAATACCCTATAAATACCTTTTAATAGTTAAATACTTTTTAAGTAAAGTGAAATGATTTATAATCTATTCAATGTATTTTTAATACTTTCTGGATATTTAATAATCCTTTAAATATTATTTTACATAATAAATAATCAAATAAGGATATCCCTTAAATGAATATTCAAATACTTATTAAAGATATTGATTCAAAAAAAATCTCAAACGTTCGCTCGATATATCTCACGCGAACTTACTTTGTTAATAAAATCGAAATATCTCAAATCTGGCTAATCCCCGAATTAAATCATTATTAAAAATATCTCTAACTCCCACTATAACGTATTATCTCGGAAATAAATTCCAACTTCTCATACTTGTATGGAATGAAATTATATTTCATAAACAAACGCACATTATAGGCGTATTGAAATCATAGACAAGTATATATCATTTGTTTATTTAAAACTGTAAAGCATGGCATCATAATCACAACAGTAATTAAAGCATGGATATCATAAGATAAGATTTCGAAAACTTGCCTGATGTCCAAGATCTATCCTTGATGTATCCCTCTCGGTCCTGGAACCTCTACCTAAGACATAATATAACCTCGGTTAGTCGGGTTAACCAATGATCGACTTATTCTAAGTAGACTCACTCTACCCGATCTTCACTCTCTCGGGTTCATTTAACTTACGACATCTCACACCTCGTTACTGTCCATTTAAAATCTCGTTCGACACACCTATGTGTTCTTCTTACAATCCTTAACAACTCTCGTGTTTTTATCATCTCCAAATTATATTATTAACTTGGCCAAAATAGGCGGTCAAATTAGTACTACCATAGTTGACTTTTCACTGAATTACTATTACGTGACTTGCACGCTGGAATTTTTAATAAATCGAAAAAATTAAGATTTAAATGCGAAACCACCTCAAGGACTTCTTGAGTGTTTTTTCATAATTATCACAAAAGTTTCAATTTGAAAATATGAATTTAAATAGGTGAAAACATTTCCAAAGTTCGGTCGACTATGGAGTTCTACTATTCGCAGCTAGTTTTACTAAAACGCTCATAACACACAAACCGTTAAATCAATCGAAACACCGTTTTTACGTGCACGATTTAGATAACTTCTACTTTTTAATCAAAAATAAACTCTGTCCTTTTTAAAATAAAAATTTCCCAGATTTAATCAAAACAGGGCAGTAGCTAGGCAGTGGCTATGCGTCGTGTAGCATTACCGCGCGACTTTGGTTCCAGCATTTTTATAAAATTGGAAAATTAATTTTTTAATGAAACTCTTTTTGGGTCTTCTTCCGTACTGTAATATCCAGTTACCATAATTTTTCCATAGTCAAATTATAATTTGTAGGATTCCAAAATCATCACACAACTCCATAATTCGTAACTGTGTTCTCATAGAAATGCTTTTCACTAAATCGGCCATAACTCCTAAACCGTAAATCGCCTCGTGACGTTCTTTATATGTACCGAAACTAAAAAATAATATCTAGATTTTCATGTCTAGTGTTTCACACTATACAGATTATTTCATGGCTGAATTCTATGCACAAAACAGAACATGTACAACAAGTCCACTACTTAACAACCACAACAAGATCTTGCCATTTCCACTACTTGTAACCAACATCAACACATATAATCTTCAAGATTCACTCATCTACTCATTCTTTACATCATCTAGTATAACATCCATGAACCATATCTCATAATCTTTAAAACTTAACAAGATTTAAACATATAAACCTTAAGCATTCATAATCTTTTAAATCTTGAAACCATATAACAATAATCCTTAAAATCCAACCATAAAATCTTTAACGGTGAAGAGTTATACCTTCTTGGATCCTTAGAACACCTAGGAGGAGTGTATTAACCTTGTAGAAGATTGATATATCCCTAACAAGCCTTAGACTAACAAGAGAAATCAAGAAAACGAGTTAGTAAAATTCGGAGTTACTATTCAGCATCTCTTTCAATCATTTTTATAAAATTGAAAAACAATTATTTGAGTCTGAAATTTGGTATGAAATTTACCAATGATATGGAGCAGCTACGGTTAAAATTTCATGATATTTGAGTGGGTAGATCTTAAGTTATGAATTTTTATTTCTTGGGGGTTCTTGAAAATTCGGAAATGGAGAAGGATGGAGAGAATGACTTTCTTTTGCTTGGCTCTTGAAAGTGTGTTATGTTATAAGTATACATATGTGGATATATGTATAAGAGCTGCACTTGGACAAAAAAATAATAGAAGTATGGCTTGTGATTGTGTGTTGAATGAGAGAAATATGGAGGTATGGTGCATGTACTCCTTGTCTCCCCCTTTACTATTCACAACACTATTCTAGTTTGATTGACTAACTACTAGTTACACTTCTAACTACTAGTTGGGTGTAGGATTGTGCATGGCCAACTTGCATGGCTTCCAATTACTTCCTCATTTAATTATCGTTCATGCAATTATCGTTTTATTCCGATAGTTTTCCCGTAGAACGTTTCGTTTCGCAAGGATTTCTTTTATCGTCTATAATCCTTTAATCACTTCCATTCCTTTCTCTTAAACTTAATAACATCTTGATGAGATGTTTATTTAACGTAGTATTCCCGGTTCTACACCATTCTTTACAGATTCTAAAACACATAGTATAAGTGTGAATCTTCGAATTTCGACGGCTTTTGCATTCACTTATTTCGCTCGTTAAACAAGAATGCGTTCTCGGATTCTCAAGATTCCACTATTCATTTATGGTAAACTCAAAATTTTTGCATAATCACATCCAATTATTATTCACTGAAGTTTTAAAATATTACAAAATTTAGGGTTCTTACAATCAATACACCACACACACATAATTCTCCCACAAAGTCACTGGATGTGGATATGATAAACACATCAATTCCTGATTCAACATCTTTAAAATTCTTGGAGGAGCCAAAATCTAAAGTAAGTGAGCATCATCTTATTGATGATTTGTTGGCTCACTTTCCCTTTCTTTCTGAAATCAATGATGAGTCTGTGCACAAAAATCTAAAATCAATCTCCACAGATTCAACCATAGTTTCAACTCCTAAATCTTTTATTTCTACCTCTTCGACGGATATTCATCATCCGTTGATAAGTGATTATCCCTTGACGGATAAGCTTAACAACATTCATCCATTGATACTCATGACTGCTACTTCAAATAATATCACTTATCCATTGATAGTCACTGCACCACCTGAAATCTCTAAAATTGTTACAAGTGCAGATGACATCATATTTGTACAATCACTCCTAGGTTTGAGGGAAGGGAGTGACTTGAGTGAGCGTCTGAGTTTCTCTTAGGAAAAATGATAGGAAATGAGTGAACCTCCACATGCTATTTCTTCCAACATGGTAAAAGTGAGTGAGAGGAGTCACACCTTAGATGGTGAAGGTGAGGATGGGAAGCCAAGGGGAGATATAAAAAGAGAGAGAAAATGAGAGAAAATCAGGTACATCGAGAAATAAGGTTGGAAACCATTGCAAGTGAGTCAATGTATGTCAATGAGGCAGAAAGGAACAGAAAATATCAGTTAGAATATAGGGTTGTTATAGATTCTATTTACCTAGACTGCTAAGACATTTACTCATCCTGTTACAGCCTACCAAACATTGGATGTTCAGGGCAATGAGGAAGCAGAGAGGATTCTCAATCTGGTACATACTATATCTTCAATGCTAAGAACAAAGGATGCAACCAAATCTCTTCCACCTACAGCTGGTGATAATTTGAAGTATGATTCTGGTGATGAGTCAAATAGGGAAGATATTGATGAAGCTGGCATGAACTTAGGGGGAGCTACAGGCCATAGTCCCTCTACCGGTACTCTAGCCTCGATGCTAACCAAGGATTATAGTCATCACCATTTCAACTCCATAATGTTCAAGCTCATTTCTCAAACTCAATCAGCCATTCAAGCCACCACTAATGCTAGCACCAGATGTCTTCTAGAATCCCATCTTGAATCTCTACAGATGCACATAATTCAGACTCTTAAACAGAATCAAGATGTGGATGAGCTAAGACAAGCCATTGATACAATCAAGAAAAACATTAATGACAAAATAGAGGTCAAGCTTCCTGAGTCAACTATGAAGGATATTCACCAGAAACTCAGAAAGGACAGTGATTTAAATAGGAAAGTTGAGGCCTTGGGTTCCAGAATGATAGCTGTTGAGAATTCAATGGCCAAGATATTTTCAAACTAAGAAGCTCAAACTCAATTACTTCAAGAGTTGGTGGCTTCTCAAACTTCTAACCCTGTTTCACTTGATGATAATAAAAAGGGGGAGAAGGATGTGAATATTCAAGTCAGCAAGCCGGACTATTACTATCTCTAAGCCACCAGCTTTGGACAGCATTGATCTGATCAATCTCGCAGCAGCTGAGCTCAAGTTAAAAGAGAAAATAAAGAAGATTGATGATAGAATTGAGAAGGTCTTTGGCTCAACTACTACTCATGATCAATCAGTGAAGCATTTCACACAGTTGAAGCCAATCACCGTGGATGATATGCGACTAGGAAAAGGAAATAAGAGTGAACCCTCAACAAAGAATGAGTTCAAGAACTTTGTGGTGCCAAAGCCTAAACAAGCAAGTGTCACAATATCAACAAAGCACCCAATATTGGTTGACTATTCTCCTCATAGGCCAAATGAAGGCAAACTGATGGGTGCATCAATTGAAAGCTTCAAAATCACCAAAGATTCCATGTTAAGACCAAAATTGTAAGAATCTATAGATATGGAAAAATGATATTGTCCGATGAATGGACACCCTCAATTTGGGGAAGTTAAAGAAGAAGAAAACAGAAGACTTGGAGCTCAGAGAAGTAAGAAGAAGCAAGCCATTAAATGAGTGAAAAGAAAACTTGAAATGCAGGCTGTTTCAACTGAAACTGAGAAGACTTTAGCCGATGAACTAAAGAAGAAGGAAGATAAACCAGAGTGGGTAAAGAGGATTAGAATGAAAGCTAATGCAAA
Organism: Apium graveolens; assembly: GCF_009905375.1. Classification (NCBI taxonomy): domain Eukaryota; kingdom Viridiplantae; phylum Streptophyta; class Magnoliopsida; order Apiales; family Apiaceae; genus Apium; species Apium graveolens. The sequence continues at coordinate 262,760,738 of NC_133649.1, read as the reverse complement.
AAAGCCAGGTAGTCCTACTGAAAAGGAAACTGATCAAGTTCAATCTACAACTACAAATCAACCAACTGTGTCCATTGAGGAACCTGTTGAATTCAAGGTTCATCCAGGCATCAACTTTCATGGTGAGCCTATCTTACCCAAGGATGAACCCATAGATTGGGACAATCTGCTTTTACCTGAATTCAATCTACCACTGCCCACCAAAAAGAGAAATCCAAGGAAGAGAAGTGTAGGAGTCAAGTCAAATCCACCTAAGATCAAAATGGTTTCTAAGTCTAAGCCCAAAGTCAATAAGGATGATCAATTATTCATCTGTGACATCAAAGAATTCTCAGATATCAATCTTTACGTAGATGAGCTAGATGAAGTAAGGGGAATTGATTCTTACAACAAGCTGCTAGAAAGATTGGTGGTTAAACACAAGGGAGGCAAGGAGATCACTTGGCCTTTACACAGAATTCTCAATAAAAGCCACGATGTTCTTGTGAAGGTGTTCTTTGCAATGAAAAAGGATTTTAGCTTCACCAAAGCTGCCAAATCTGAAGTACTTCGAACTGATCATCCAAATAAGACAAAGCTGGAGAAATCCAAATGCACTTCCTAGAGTTTTAACTATTACATACAATGGTGATATAGTACATTTGAGACCTTATTGGATGATGGAGTTCAGAGATGAAAAGAGTGTCAGAAGATTTTTCAGAGTTGAAGACCAGCTACAAATATCAAGCAATGATACACTCAAAGAAATGTAGGAGATGCTGGATCTCAATGATGAAAATGAATATGAATTCCTTAGACAACTCCAACACCAAATTGAGGAGAACGACAAAAGGCTGACAAAGAGGACTAGGGATTCAAGGAGAAAGAAATAATCAGCTCAGACTAGAGGAGCATCTTGAAATGATATGTAACTACACTCAACTTTCTTTGTTCAAATCTTAATTGAAGCAATTTTCATTTTATCTATTGCTTACAGTCTTAATTTTTATTAGGGTGTTTTCTTATCATCAAGTTAACCTGAATTTATGCCTATTATTCTATTAGACATAAATTGGGGGAGATTGTTAGGAATATGTTGTATGCTTGATGATAACTTGACAAAACACTCTAAGTAGATAAGTTAAATGATTTTTGTAACCATCAAGTGATGGAGTAGCTTATGTTTAAATAAGTCTATAGCACATTCCTGTGTACTGTAATATCTTAGAGGTTTAGAAATTGTTAGACATTCCAAGTCATGTTGACTACTAACAAGATATGCAAAATAGGTTGGCTAAATAGATGATGCCTTGTAATTCTGCATAAGTGAAAGAGTATCAACTGATAAGGAAACACTATCAATGGATGATTCAAGGCACTTTCAACGGATGATCCATGAGAGACTCAACGGATAATCCAAGCTAAGTATCAACGGATAACAGATTCAAATAGCAGTTGAAAGCGACTAGATAGTTATATGGGCTGATTGTATACAAAAGGAATATGGCATCCTGTAATCAGGTTTATGAAGATCAAGAAGCATTTCCATTTTCATGCAAAACAGGGACGTTCAAAGATGTTGTATCTATCCGGATTGCATGGGACAGAGAATTGAAGAAACATGTGATTAGACCTAGATAATAGATTTACTTTTCATCTTATTACACATGTAACTTGATGATATATAAATCAAATGTAGCAAAGAGTTAATTATCGATTGGCACAGTCAACACAAGCAAAAACAAGAGAGAATTTGTAAGCCGTATCTTTTAGCACTCTCAAGTTCAGTTTTGTAAGAACTCTTGTAAGAAGCTGTGTGCTTTTGCAACACAGAGATCTTTTACATTTATATATATCTCTGGTGGAAATATCAATCCACCAGAAAAATTTTAAGCAGCTTTTTTTTTTTTTTTTTTTGCCAGAAGCTTTTTTTATTTACTTTGTATTTTGAATACTTCTTATCCGCACCTAGCTTATTCAAACAATATTATATATATATATTCTTAAAGAGATTTTAAATTTTCCAAAAAACCAGAATTTCATTCAACCCCTCTTCTGTAATTCTGTTGTTAGATTGTTAGGGAATAACAGTTATCGACAGACTACTTGAAATTAATCATGTAAGTTACCTATCTTCTTTTCCTCGCAAGTAATTTGATTTTGAAAAAAAAACCCTAACCTTGCCCTAAGTTTGTTGGTGTATAAATGGGTATTATTATAGGTTGGGTTTAATATCAGAAGCACTAAATGATTTATGTATAATTATTACAGGTCTTTGAGGGTTTTTTTGTATTGTGGTGGTGTATTTGTTCAATAGCAATATACTGGTATACAAAGATATGAAGCTAAAAGAACCATTATTAAAAAGCGCGTTGAGCTTGATAATTTAAGTGTTCAAGGTATCAGGAATATGTTCTCTGAACATATTGGTACTATTGATCAGTTGTATATCTTTTGCAATGGCTTTATTTCTGATGATGGCTATCAAGTACTTCTTAGTGATGGATCAAAATCCTGTATTAGTTAATTTGGAAAAAAGTTATGTTGGTGACAGGGTGGTTAGGTTACATGTTTACACACCAAATCTTGATGGGGATGGAGATGAAAATCAGTTGGGGAATGATAAGGAGGATGACACTGAGTTGCAGAATAGTAGAAATGGGAGAATATGAGATGATAATGGAAGGGGTAATGAAGCTTAGAGTGAAAATGAAGAGTATGATGATGAAGAATCTGGTAGTGAGGAATGGGATGATTTTGGAGATGGCAGTGACTCTGGCTTGTCTCATTGTAGAAGAATTAGAGAAGAAATCATTAAAGAATAAAAAGCACCGTGTTAACGGAGGAATCTGGTAACAACAAAGATTGAGGTTTCTCGCCGGAACTAAGATCTGTGACGATGGTTCTTTGCCGGAAACTTAAGCGGTGTGTAATTGATTGTGGTTGTTTTAGGCTGAGATTGATCAGAGTAAGTGGTGGCTCTCTTATCAGCTCTCAACTTCTTACCCTCTCAATGTGCCTACGTACCCTTTATATAGGGATCAAGCCTGACGTAGTTCTCGTAGGACAGGAAGTCTAATGAATTTAGACTTCTTACTCCTAAGCCCAGTAGAAGCCCATCCGATATCCATCTTCCGCTAGCTTTAGGAATGTCCAACTATGAGGCCCAACCGCGAAGGCCCAAAGCTCGTCCGTAATCGCAGGACTTCACGGATATTGCATCTCCCTGCGCAAGGATAACACTCCGCTACAGCTATCTCCCTTGATTTACGAACGCAGGTATAGCCACGGTTCACCCCAAGTGCCAGACGCGTCCCTGTCCCCCGAATGAGGATAACCCACCAGATAATAGGACAGGTGATCCCAAGCTCTTGGGTGCAAAGTGCAGGATGACTCCAAAGTTCTCCAACGAGGACACCCGTTGAATACAAGAACAGAGCTCCCAAAGCACACACCAAAGTAAACCCCATATCCCCAACGAGGACACCCGTTGAATACAGGAGGAGGCCTTCAATCATCAGGCATACCCCTGGAGGCCTTCAAGCTTTTCACGGACATCCCCCTCCTTGACCGTCTCAAGGAGGGAATTCTTCAAAGAGTACCTGCAACAAATACAGTAGTAAAAATAACCTCCATTGCTCCTCTCCATACAAGCTTTGCCCTGAATTCAACATCAAAAGTATATAGATCAAACACAGGACGCGTCCTAACCAAGTGGGCGCGTCCTAACCTCCATAAATCCAACTCTGCTTTAATCGTTTCTTATAACATGTAAAGTCACAGGACACGTCCTAGAACTTAAGGTGCGTCCTAGAGCGTCCATCACCGTAGATTTCATTTGCCAAGCACTTTCATAAATATTGACGCGTCCATAACGCCTGGACGCGTCCTTCCTTGACCATGCACTCTCCCAACCTCGTAACATATCCCTTCTCAAGTAGGCGCGTCCTGTAGGCTTGGACGCGTCCTAACTCCCACAACGCAATGCCGAGTGTGACTGTAACTAGCCCGTGTTTGACCCGAGTCAATTTAATGCCAAATTTTGGATATAACAACTACCCCCCAAATTCCATTTGCAGTTAAAAACAAAATTGGAATTTCTTTCCAAGCAAAATTTGGCTCAAAATATGTGGACGCGTCATGACAGGAAGACGCGTCTTACTTTCAACTTCTGCATGTGGTGTACAGCTGTCGTCCTTAGAGTCGTCCTTCTTCTATAAATACCCTAGTTGCACCATACCACCACCACCATCTCTTTTTCTCTCTCACACAACCGCCATTGCCGCCTTTTCAAGCAGGAGTTTCGAGGTCCAAATTCCGGTGATCTATCCAGCCATTTCCCTATTTCTTTAGCTCAATCCAACCGCCAACTCATAAGGTATACAAATCTTCCTTTACTTTCTTATTTAATTAAGTAAATCGAGTTTAATGAGCAAAAACCCGTTCATATGCTTCGAGTTTCCATGCACCATTCTTAGCTCTCCTTGTATGTATATGTGTATATATCTGTAACTATAACATGTTTTGCTTCCCTGATCTCCTAACTACATGTTTCTAGGATTTCATCATATTTCCCCCAAATTGTTAACAGTCGATTAACCTTCCACGATTGTAATCATGTTGGACGCGTCTTCCCGATAGGGCGCGTCCTGTATCTCCTAATTTAAGACATGTTTAAGCTGTCCCAAACAAAGGTAATATAGGGCCAAAGGTTTATTAGGACGCATCATTGTAGCACACCCCCTGCGGTAGATTTTCAGGATGTGCCCTTCCAATATCCTTTTTTCCATCTTTCTTTTTCTTTTCTTTTTTTTTCATAAATGGACGCGTCCTCAAATTTTTATTCATTCTTTTGCAGCTGGAGGACGCGTCCTCCTTCTCACCATTTCATCCATTCAAAGCCCTCAACAAACGCCTCGGAATTAACTCCCCACATCTGATAGCTTTTAAACCCGACTTTCCCAACATCCACAGGACAAACTCCTTCCTTAGAGCAGAAAGACGCGTCTTTCGTTCCCTTAAATCAAAAAACTCTATAATGTCTGATTCCAGCTCCGACTCCATGGACCATGTTCCCATAATTTCAAGAATGGAAAAGAAGGGAGTCAAAAGGCAAAGAACTCAAACTCTCCATACAAGGGCCGCCATCGAAGATTGGACGGACGATGAAATTATCCCTTCTACAAGCCAAAAACCTCAAGGAATGGCCATTTCTGATATGGACGCGTCAAACACGCAGGACGCGTCATCTTCCCAGGGCGCGGCTCCTTCTGGGGACGCGTCCCCACACAGTGTAAGTGAATTCGAAAGAAGGATTCCTGACCCTGAGACGTATCCCGTATCTTCTCAAAAGTCTGATCCTCCCCTAGAGCATTGGGAACCTTTAGACGTAGAAATAGATTGTGACTGGGCAAGGTTCGGTACCCTTACTGAAGTAGAAAAGAATGCCAGAAGGAAAAGAGAGGGTAAGCTGGCATGTGTAGCTCTTGATTCTACTGCATCTGACCTGGAAATCCAGTGGCACATGAAATACTACGACATGGAAGGCATCTGGGCGCGCCCTCTTCGAACCATGAGGCCACATGTTTTTAACATTGGAAATCAAAGGATTCCCCAAATGGTGCTTACTCCAAAACTGATTTCCTTAGGCGTGGGCGCGCCCTTGCACCCATACATTAAGAAGATCCTGAAGTGGTATGACGTCGCTCCGATCCAGTTATCTCCAAACTCATACAAACTGGCTTGGGATTTGTACATGATGTATCACAACCTCAGGCTGGGCGCGCCCTCTATGAAGGAATTCAGCTTCTTTTTCAGCATAAGAAAATCAATTCCTGGTTATCACTTCTTCGTTGTCAATAAGTGGCTGAACAACAAGGGATTTAATGAAGGCAAGATCAGCCATGAAAGGGATTGGAATGAACCCTTCTTTTATATCTATGACGTCAAGAGATCTCGTGTTCGTTTCAACCTAGAACCAAGTAAATAAGTCAAAAACATGTTTTCATATACAGGACGCGCCCTCTTGGTATGGCGCGTCCTCCCTTCTTTCTTTAACAAATTCTTACCATCCTTTATCTCTAGACAAAAGAGTCCAGAAAGAACTATCAGGGAAAAGGAAAAAGAGGGCAGACAAGGTTCTCCAGTATGCAGAGAAGCATTTTAACCTCAAAGACATGATTACAGAAAACAACCTCAAGCTAGTGGGCGCGTTATCACCCCGGGTTGGCTCTATTTGCAAGTTCCGTGAATTTCATAACGGCAAACCTGTTCTCACAACTTCAGAAAAAACCAGGGGCCTTAGTGCCGCAGAAGTGGTCAAGATTGACATTAGTAAGCAATTCAACTTAGAACAAGATAAGTTTAAGTGAGGGAGGACGCGTCATAAATTTTGGACGCGTCCACAGCTACAAAAATTAGCTCCCCATTCAAAAAATGTTAACTTACATAAGAATCGAAGGTGTTTCATGCACATACATCTGCTAAGGGCGCGTTTTTCCACAGGACGCGTCCTTGTTTTATATTCCTACAGTTCAAGTTTTTCCATAACCTGTCACAACCAACATGTCTCTAGGAAGGGCGCGCCATATGTGTAGGGCGCGTCATTCTTTGCATATATGCATTACTCATGTCTTTCATTTTCCTGATTATACCTTTATGCATTTACTCATTTTGGTTACCATCTTTTCATGTACCTCTTACTTTTAATCTGCCATGCATGTAGAATTCTATATCACAACATGGGCGCGTCTTGCTCCCTGGACGCGTCTTAGAGCCTTTAACTAATATCTTTTCATGTTTCTATTACAAATATGGCCTCACTCCCCAAAGGATTCGCAATTGGGGCCTCCAAAAAACTAAGGGCAAGGAAACAGACTCCTACAAAGGTCGATCCACAGGCAAAAACCCCAACTCCTATTGCAACTCCTTCTCCTCCTCCCAAGATAATCGACACCACTGTGCTAGACATTCCTGAAAGTATGGAGGACGTGCCCTCAAAGCGTCAAAAGACTGTCCCTGATGACCAGTCTTTCGTTCTCAGATACCTAGGCGCGTCCTCTGTTGGAAATTTCACAGAGGATGAAGTCAGAGGTTGGACTTTCAGAACGGAGCAGCAAACAGAGGAGGCCATGGTCAAGGCTGCAGTCGAGCTTCACCTGCATGCCAGGCAGAGCGCTAACATGGCTGCCAGGCTTAGGGTGCGTCTTGCTGTTACAGACACTGCAAAGAGCCAGGCCGAAGACAAGGTCAAATCTCTGGAAAAACACATTGCCCTGCTTACCCAAGAAAAAGATGCTGAAATCAGACGCCTGGAGGGGGAGAGGACGCGTCTGGAGATGAAAAAAGCTGTGTTGGAAGGCAATGTCTCCGCAATAGAGAAGCAAATGGACAGCGTCATCGCCCTGAATTCCACCATGCAGCTGGAGCTTGACACCCTGAATGATGATAGGCTGCATGGATGGACAGAGGAGAAAAAACTGGTTTATCAGCACGGCTTCCAGGCTGGATTTGAAGAATGCTGCTCTGGGTTCATTGCCAACGATCCAGAGTATACATTCTCAAAGTTTGATGCAGATACCCAGATATGGGTAAATGATTTCAGGGTCAGGGCCGCAGAATCCATCAAGAACAAGAGAATTTTTCTGGGCGTAGAAGCAGAGGACGCGTCCCCTGATCCTGCTCCACTTCAGACTCAGCCTCCCCCTGCAGATGGCCAAGACAAGACACAGGACGCGCCTCCTACTTAGGACGCGTCCTTTATCTTTTATGTATTTGAACTATTTAAGGGTGCGGGCCCCTTGAAGCCTTGCAAGTTGTAAAGACTATTTTTGAACATTCACTTGCACTTTTTTTTTCTCAATCATTTACATGGGCGCGCCTGGTGTTTAGGGCACGTCGCCTTTGACTAATTTGTTATCATTTTTACTCCTGTCAAGCAAATATCCATTGTGGGCGCGTCCTTTCTAGTTGGACGCATCTTTGTTTGCTTTGGAAAGTGCATGAGCACGACAATACATTGTACTTGTGTGTTTAACCAATGCACAAGGCACGATGGGGCGCGTCCTAACTGTTTGTCATGCCTTAATGTTCTCTTAGAAATATTTTATGGTAGGGACTTGCTTTTATTTTTAAATTAAGAGCATCAACCAATATTACTTGGGCGCGTCTTTGGAAATAGTACACTTCCTAGTTACATTTTTACTCAAGTTCTATTGTTCCTTTTAGCAGCCACTACTTCAGTTAACATCCACATAGAACTATCAATCAAGACGCGCCTCACCTTTGATCCAAAATAAATCATCCTTCACGCAGGACGCGTCTTTGGCAATCACTTTTTCTTTTTTACTTATGTTGTCAATATCATAGTAACATCCAGTCTAAAGGAGCATCAACCAAGATAACTTGGGCGCGTCCTCTAAAATAGTACATTTTTTCTTGAGTTTCATTTATATAAAACCCTAGCTTAGGGCGCGTCCTACATTTAGGACGCGTCATGAGACCAAGCAAACTGAGCAAATATCCCTTAGAAAAGTTTCAAAATTTTATTTATAATGCGCTCTGATGTCAAAAGTGCACCAGTCCCACGGCTACTATGCTCTGTGGGGAAATTATTTCTAAAAAATGACCCTTCAACTAGTCCCAAGGTAAGTAGTACATGCACTACCCCCCTAGGCTAGGAGGAATTTATTTAATTCTAGCCTATAAACTGGGCATAAACCAAAATGATAAAAGAAATATGCAAGGGGCCAAAGCCACGCCTTACTGGTAATACTTTCGGAGATGTTCCGCATTCCAAGCTCGCGGAACTAGCTTCCCGTCCATATCTTCAAGGTGATAAGTCCCCTTCCACAGGATAGACTTTATTCTGTACGGTCCTTCCCAATTAGCTCCAAACACTCCATGTTGGGGGTTTTTTGTATTGGGCATCACTTTCCTAAGTACCAAATCTCCCACCTTCAGCAATTGTCCCTTTACCTTCTTGTTATAATACCTTGCAGCGCGTTGCTGATACGCCGCTAGCCTTAGCTGAGAATTTTCCCTCGTCTCCTCTAAGAGATCTAAATGAAGCCTTTGATTAATCTCAGCATCTTCTTTCCTATAACAATCTCTGCGAAGTGATCCTGATCCGACTTCCACGGGGACCATAGCTTCATAGCCGTCAGTCAGCATAAACGGCGTTTCTCCTGTAGTAGATCGTGGCGTAGTGTTATATGACCACATCACCTTCGGGAGTTCTTCAGGCCAATTCCCTTTACGTTCCTCCAGCTTGGTTTTGAGGGTATGCTTTATTATCTTGTTAACAGCTTCTGTTTGTCCATTACTTTGAGGATGATAAACCGCTGCAAACTCCTTCTTGATTTTCAATTCCTCACATAATTGTCGCAACTCCTTGCTATCAAACTGCTTTCCATTGTCGGAAATTAGCTTGTAAGGGATTCCAAACCTGCATACAATTGAGTTAAAAATGAAATCCCTGATTTTCTTTGCGGTGATAGTAGCCAGTGGCATAGCTTCCGCCCATTTAGTAAAGTAATCGACCGCAACCACTGCATACTTGACGTCTCCTTTAGCTTTCGGCAATTCTCCGATAAGATCAATTCCCCACATGGAGAACGGCCATGGGCTTGCCATAGGCGTCAGGAGTGTAGCCGGCATAGATGAGTAGTTTGTAAAGCGCTGGCAGCGATCACATGCCTTGACGAAATTTGTAGCATCTTCTCTCATTGTGGGCCAATAATACCCTTGTCAGCAACACTTTCATTGCCAACGAGTTACCCCCTCGAGTGATTGCCACAGATTCCTTCATGCACCTCTCTTAGGATGTAATTTCCTTCTTCTTCTTCAACACACCTGAGCAGAGGTTGGTTGAACCCTCTCTTGTATAGGACTTCATCGTATATCACATATCTTGCGGCTTGATAACGGAGTCGACGAGCCATAAACTTATCTTCGGGGAGTGTTCCCGTGCGAATGTAAGCTAGAATGGGCGTCATCCATGTTTCCTTGGGAGCCTCATCCACTTGCATAGTTTCTATCTCTGGGATACTAGGAACCTCCTGGATTTCAAGACGGATGGATCCTAACAATACAGCCTCTTGTTGCGGCCCCATTTTTGCCAGAGCATCCGTATTACTGTTTTTCTCCCGCGGAACGTATTCCAATCTAACTTCTTTGAACATTCCAATCAGGCGTTGTGTACATCTCAAGTATAATTCTGTTCGCGGGCCTCTCGCTTGAAATCCCCCATTCACCTGATTCACTACCAACTCTGAGTCACTTCTTGCAATTAAGTTTCGCACCCCCATTTCCAAAGCGATTTCCAGGCCATTAATCAGCGCCTCGTACTCCGCATCATTATTAGTTGCATAAAACTTGAAATGAATTGTGCTCATCAGGTGGTGACCTTTTGGAGACATAAGTACTATACCCGCACCTGCTCCTCCATTGTTAACCGCCCCATCCACATACAAGATCCACCAAGGATGCGGAAACTCTTCCAAAAACTCCTCGGCATGAGGTGGATGTAGCATTACCAAAGCTTTATCATCAATTTCAGAATCAAATTCCAACAAGAAATCGGCTAAGGCTTGCCCTTTTATCGCTGTTCGAGGCACATATTCCAAATCAAACTGTCCCAACTCCACAGCCCATTTCAGCATTCTGCCTGATGACTCTGGTTTGTGCAGGACCTGTCGTAGTGGGTACGCTGTACGAACTTCAACTCTATGGGCTTGAAAATACGGCCGCAATTTTCTTGACGCAAGAATTAGGGCGTAAACCAGTTTCTCCATATTTGTGTAGCGAGTTTCAGCGTCGTGTAACCGCTTGCTCACGTAGTACACTAGTGATTGCTGCCCATCTTCCTCTCTTACCAGAACTGCACTGATCGAATATTCAGACACTGCGAGGTACAGTATTACATTTTCCCCATCCAACAGCTTTGACAACATGGGAGGATGTCCCAGTTGCTCCTTGATTCTTTTGAAAGCCTCTTCACATTCTGACGTCCATACAAAGTCTTTTCCAGCTAATTTAATCGCCTTGAAAAACTCCTTGCATCTATCAGACGACTTGGAAACAAATCGATTTAACGCGGCGATTCTCCCAGTCAAACTCTGCACCTGTTTCACATTGGTGGGCGACTTCATATCCAATAATGCCTTGATCTTTGCGGGGTTGGCCTCAATTCCCCTGTGGTTGACAATGAACCCGAGAAACTTGCCCGACTCCACGCCGAACACACATTTTTACGGATTTAATTTCATACGAAACCTCCTCAGAATATTAAACATCTCCATCAGGTGCTTGATGTGGTCACTCGTCACCTCAGATTTCACCAGCATATCATCCACATACACTTCCATAGTTCTCCCGATTTGATCTTTGAACATCATGTTTACCAACCGCTGGTAGGTTGCGCCAGCATTAATCAAACCAAATGGCATTCCTATGTAACAGTATAACCCCCTGTCCGTAATAAAGGATGTATGTTCTTGATCGGGGCCATACATCGGAATTTGATTGTAACCGGAGTATGCATCCATAAAACTCAACAACGCATGCCCCGCCGTCGCGTCAACCAACTGATCGATTCTTGGCAGCGGGAAGCTATCCTTTGGACAGGCCTTATTGAGATCCGTGAAATCCACACATGTCCTCCACTTCCCATTCGGTTTCTTCACCAGTACCGGATTTGCAAGCCATTCAGGGTAGAAGGATTCTTTGATTAGCCCCACCTCCAACAACCGGTCCACTTCTTCTTTTAATGCTATTGCCCTTTCTCCACTTACCGGGCGGCGTTTCTGACGCATGCCCTTACAATTCGGAAGGATATTCAAACGGTGACACATTACTTCTGGGTCGATTCCTATCATATCTGAATGACTCCATGCAAAAACATCAAGATTTGCAATTAGGAAGCGGGAAAGACTTCTTCTCATTTCATCATCTAACTGGGACCCCACTTTCAAAACCTTGCTTGGGTCACTTCTATCAACCGGTATGGATATTGTGTCTTCGGCTGGTCCCGTTTTTTCGGCGGGCATAGGGATCCTGGGATCCAAATCGAAATCAAAGTCTCAGGGGTCTTCAACTTCCATTTTTGTATCTGAGAGCGCGTCCTCTTGAGTGGGAGCATCCACCTCTAGACGGGACGTATCTTTGTGCAACGCAGCTAAAGAGGGCGCGTCCTCGTTTGGAGGAGCATCAACCTCAACTTCATTCAAGGGCGCATCCTTCTTTTGAGGAGCATCAACCTTGAAGTTATTGCCGAGACCTTGCAAAATCTCACTTCTTCCTTCCAACTTTTCCCCGTTAACCTCTTTCTGTATGATTTTCTCTGTATGACTCACCACCACTTCTTCTACGCTACGGATTTCCGAAACACATCCCTGCATCAAAAAAGAGTTTCCAGAGGTATTGGTTTCTTCCTTTCCGGGGCTTTCAACAAAATAGTGGGCATGGACCTCTCCACTTGATTTTGTATGAATATCTTCTATATCTTCAAATGGGAGACCTTTCCCTTCATACCTTCTTCTGCGAAATTCCTTGACAGCCTTGTGATAGCAGTCGCGTGACTCATACTGTGACCCTCTCAGACTGCCAACTTCGTTTGGCGTTGGGAATTTTATCATCAAGTGGTGTATCGATGTTATCACCCTGAACGCTCGCAACCAAGGTCTGCCGACCAGTACATTGTGCGCGGAATCCTGATCTAGCACCTTGAAATCTATCATTTGAGTAACCGACAAAGCTCCTTCCCCGAACGTGACGGGAAGCCTGACCAAACCCATAACTCTCACAGCTTCCCGAGTAAAGCCATAGACGTGTGCATCTTCGAAATACATGTCGCTATCTGGGATACCCAGCTTTTTGTAGGTGCTGTAGTACAAGATGTTTGTAGAACTCCCATTATCCAAGAAGACTTGATGTACGTTCATTGCCCCAATAAGCATGGTAATCACCAGCGCATCGTTGTGAGGATGATGCACCCACCTAGATTCTTTTTCCTTGAACATAATATCAGCGGACTCCCCCTTAAAGACCTTCGGGGGTCTGTCTTCCAAGCTGTGGATGTTGGTGAGCGGTGGATGTCTCGCTTCTCTCGCGTTTCTTTCCAGTGCTCGATTACTATCACCAACGAAAGGGTGTCCTCCAAAAATTGCCCTAATACTGCCGGCCCTCTGAAACTTGACCTCTGCTGTTTTCTCAACATCCTCTGCCCGCGGGGGCTATCTTTCATCTTTACCCTTGTCATCAAGCCCCCTACGTCGCTTCACCTTGTCAATCCATTCTCCCAGGTGTCCAGCCTTGATCAATTCCTCAATCTCATCCCGCAGGTGACAACACTCGTGGGTGTCATGGCCAGTAGACTCATGGTAGTCACAATACTTCTTTTTATCTCTGCTTTGCCATGATGTTAGACGGTCGGGCTTTTTGAAGATTCCCCTATCTTTATTTACCTCGAAGATATGATTAATGGACGCTGCCAGCGGTGTATAATTGCTGACTCTTCTCTCGTAGTTCGATGGTGGGCTCCATTCTCTTCGCGAGCTCACAGCATTTACCCTGTTAGGGCTTCTGGCGTTTCGCCGATAATCCGGGCTCACGGATCTGTCCCTTCTCTTAGGATCGCCCCTTGGAGTTATAGGTATTGTCATTCTTTTTTGTTTCTGCAAGCGACTGCTCGATTGCTTTGAACGACTCCGCCTGCGCAAGCACATCAGCCAACGATACTGGGTCCTTCCCTTGTAGGTGCTTCCAGAAATCCGTCCCCACACGCAACCCAGCTATAAGCAATATTTTCAACGTTTCGTCAGTTGCACCCCTCACCAAAGTAGATTCTGCGTTAAACCTCTTGAAATACGAAGTCAAACTTTCTCCTTCCTTTTATTTCACATTAGCCAGCGTGGTAACAGGTGGTGTGTACTTCACCGCGGCTTGGAATTGTGTCAAAAACAAAGTTTTCATCTGTTCCCAGGATGTAATTACACCTGGACCAAGTTTTTGGAACCACTGCTGAGCGCCTTCTCTGAAAGTGGCTGCCAAGAGACGGCATCGAGCCAAATCAGGTACTTGATATACATCCATTTCAATGTTAAAACGCCCCAAGAATTCCACAGGATCAGAGTTCCCGTGGAAACGCAAGTCATTGGTTGTGTTCCGGTATCCCGCGGGCAATTGCGCCTCCCTCACAACAGCAGCAAAAGGAGAAGGAGCTTGCGCAGTCGCCGTCACTCTTCCTCCCTCAAGATGGTTGAGCAACCTCTTAAGGTCGTTCACATTAAACTTCCCTACCCCAGGAATGGTTTGAATATTAGGCTGCTGGGGTTGTTCTGCGACTTGCTGAAATTCCCTTTGATTACCCCCCGGGTGTGGCGGAGGATCTCGCCGCCCTTCGCCCTGAGGCTGCGGCGGTGGCGCGTTACCATTTTGGTCCTGGATATTTTCCCGTGCGCGAGGTTCATCTTGACCGCGTCTCGGAATTTCATCATTGTTCTGCATTCTTATTTGAATTCGCCCGTCATCATGGTCATGAGGACGCGCCCCAGACCCATTACCAGTAACGCTGTGGGAAGCTACGGGAATAACGATGGGGGCTTCTCCAGCGGAGTGCGCTCCACCTCTCCTACCATTGTAAGGGGCTCTTCCGTATTGATATCCCATTCTTCCTCGTCCATTCCTCTGATATCCCCGGTAGAAATTCCCGGGCCTTCCTCGCGGAGGGGCACGCTCGTGCTCGCGGTGCCGCATCCCGTCATCCCTTTGGAATGCGGGGGGCACACGCGTCGTATCACGGGGCCTCGCTTCTCCGGCGTTTCCTTCCTTTTGCCATTCTACCAGCAACATCCTCAAATCGTCATCCTCCAACCTTATGCCAAGCCTCCTTTTCAAGGCTGAAAGATCCCTTCCTCCCTCATCTTGGTTTTGAGTGTCCTCCGCACGACGACGCTCGTCCATCGTACGCCCGGACCTATGCAGGTGTGGTACTACCTGGTTGCCTAGGCGTGGCCTTTCTCTGCCTTCAGTGTCCTCATCCGCAAGCTCCACAATAGGTTCTACATCATCTGAATACTCCAAATGTCATGGAGTGATTCGCGGGTTTTCCCGGCTCCCTTGGGTATCTCCTTCAACTACAGGGGCTTTCCCCAAGGCATGACCATGACGGGGGAAACGGCGACCTCTCCTCATTTTTTGACGCTCCACCGTATTTAGTCTTGAGTTAAAGCTGTTAAGAGTATCCCCCATGCGATATAATTGCTCCAATATATCAGCGTTGCTGATGAGAACTGGAGGTGTCCCCCCTACATCCGGAGCCCTTGGTGGATCCGCCATGTTTCTGGGAACGTAAGGTTCATGGCGAGTATAATGCCCCCCGCCTTCTCCTTCAGACCTGCTGTCACTTCCATCATAAGAACTTCCATCACGATTGTAAGACATCTTTTCCTCCTAAGATTGTAACCTTAGTTAGCAGCCCCTCCTTCTAGCGCCAATTTGTTGACGGAGGAATCTGGTAACAACAAAGATTGAGGTTTCTCGCCGGAACTAAGATCTGTGACGATGGTTCTTTGCCGGAAACTTAAGCGGTGTGTAATTGATTGTGGTTGTTTTAGGCTGAGATTGATCAGAGTAAGTGGTGGCTCTCTTATCAGCTCTCAACTTCTTACCCTCTCAATGTGCCTACGTACCCTTTATATAGGGATCAAGCCTGACGTAGTTCTCGTAGGACAGGAAGTCTAATGAATTTAGACTTCTTACTCCTAAGCCCAGTAGAAGCCCATCCGATATCCATCTTCCGCTAGCTTTAGGAATGTCCAACTATGAGGCCCAACCGTGAAGGCCCAAGGCTTGTTCGTAATCGCAGGACTTCACGGATAGTGCATCTCCCTGCGCAAGGATAACACTCCACTACAGCTATCTCCCTTGATTTACAAATGCAGGTATAGCCACGGTTCACCCCAAGTGCCAGACGCGTCCCTGTCCCCCGAATGAGGATAACCCACCAGATAACAGGACAGGTGATCCCAAGCTCTTGGGTGCAAAGTGCAGGATGACTCCAAAGTTCTCCAACGAGGACACCCGTTGAATACAAGAACAGAGCTCCCAAAGCACACACCAAAGTAAACCCCACATCCCCAACAAGGACACCCGTTGAATACAGGAGGAGGCCTTCAATCATCAAGCATACCCCTGGAGGCCTTCAAGCTTTTCACGGACATCCCCCTCCTTGACCGTCTCAAGGAGGGAATTCTTCAAAGAGTACCTGCAACAAATACATTAGTAAAAATAACCTCCATTGCTCCTCTCCATACAAGCTTTGCCCTGAATTCAACATCAAAAGTATATAGATCAAACACAGGACGTGTCCTAACCAAGTGGGCGCGTCCTAACCTCCATAAATCCAACTCTGCTTTAATCGTTTCTTATAACATGTAAAGTCACAGGACACGTCCTAGAACTTAAGGCGCGTCCTAGAGCGTCCATCACCATAGATTTCATCTGCCAAGCACTTTCATAAACATTGACGCGTCCATAACGCCTGGACGCGTCCTTCCTTGACCATGCACTCTCCCCACCTCGTAACATATCTCTTCTCAAGTAGGCGCGTCCTGTAGGCTTGGACGCATCCTAACTCCCACAACGTAATGCCGAGTGTGACTGTAACTAGCCCGTGTTTGACCCGAGTCAATTTAATGCCAAATTTTGGATATAACACACCGGATGATGAATTAAATGAAGATATAAGAAAGACTTTGCAGTAATATAGAAATAGAGTTCCAGAATCTAATTTTGATTCAGATTATTATGCAGGATACAATAATGAATGCAGTATTCTGTGGGATGGTAAGGAAAATTTCCAAGTAAAGTGGAGGGGAATAGGTTATTGTATGAATTTGAAGGAGAAGACTTGTTCATGTGGGTGTGGGAGTTAAGTGGTATACCTTATTCTCATTCAATTGTTACAATACAAAAAATGAGAAAAAAATCCAGTAGATTATGTTGAACACTGATTTAAGAAGAATACTTATATGAAAACCTATGCAAACTGTTTAGAAGTTCTTAGAGGAAAGCCTTTTTGAGAAGATACACTTGAAGATGAGATAATTCCACTACCTATGGGATATTTCCACCACCTATAGTGAAACAGCTGTGGGGTCGGCCTAAAAGCAAAGGAGGAGGGAAGGGTGGGAAGGAAGAGGTGAAAGAATGAAGGGAATCTTTAGTAGGGTCACTAAGATGGGAAGAATTATGCAGTGCGGTATCTGTAGACAGAGAGGCCATAAAAGAGAGGTATGTCCTAATAAGGCTGACTATGTTGAAAAAACAACCAAAAAGAAGGCTCCAAAGGAAAGATATTAAATAAAGATGAGAGTAAATTAGTTGAAGAAATAGAGAAGGCTAAAGAAGAGATTGAGACAGGTGAAGCACAATTAATGCAGGATGCTTTCTTCAATGAGATTGAAGTGATTTCCCCTACATCTAGAAGACGCCATAGGCTTGAGCAACAAAGTCAGCCTCCCACCACACCTATAAAGAGTCAAAATCTGATTTTTTTTAAGTTTTAAAGCTTGTTGTAGTTAATTTTTAATGTATTACTATCATCATGTATTTCTAATTGTTTTTAGAAAATAGATGCTCCGCACCTAATCTTGCAAATGAACTTGATGGGACTCCTCAACCTTCTATGTCACTGTCACATGTTGTTAGAAATAGTCAAATTACAAGAAAAAAGCTTCCAGTCAAGAGGGGCAAGTAGAGGTGGCCAGTAGTGTGGGTCCGTGCGGTCCGAGCCGGGCTGAGAGCGGGTTCGACCCGAAAATAATGAACACTGAACCGGTACGTTAATTAAACGAATCGGGCCGGGCCGGGCTTAAACCGACAGAAGCAAACTCGTATTCGATACTGAGCTCGTGAGCGAGCTGTGCGGGCCGCGGGTTGAAGGGTTCGGGCTCCGGGTTTAAATAATCAGTTTGTGAGTTATGGACCCATGTATTAAGTTTGCATAAGTTTGCATGCAAACTTTGTTTGTGAGGTTGACACGTGTTGTTTGTGTAAAATCTAGAGGCTTATTGGAGTGACACCAAAGGAAAGGTGGGACAGGTGTCAAATGAACAAATACAGGAAGCAATACTTACATCACCAAATACAAAAGTGGTTATCATACTTAGATACAAATTAACCTACATATTAGATTCAAGCCCGCACACCCGCGAGCCTGTGCGGGTCTGTCACCACGTGCAACTCGCCCGGGTTTCGTGTGGACGGGTTAGTGCGGGCCGGTCCCGGTCCCGGTTTTCCAGTATTACATTCGTAATCGGCTCGATTGATTTAACGAATTATGCGGGTTTGAACCGGCCCGGTTCGGGCCGAATAATTACGGGTTTCGGTACGAACCGGTCCCGAATGTGCGGTTCAAACCCGCACATTTGGCCAGCTCTAGGGGCAAGCCAGTGAAGGCATTCACAGCACAAGACCCAAAAAAAGTGAAAGCTAGTGGGCTTTATTTTAATACCTAAGGAGGCTACTGATTTTTATTTTAATGTTTATGCTAGTGCTTTTTTAATTTAACTAGCATAATAAACTGTGCGAGGCACGGGTAATTTTTTTAAATTTTTTTATGCATCATTCTATGATAATGTTCTTAGTTATTTTCTTATTTGTAAATGTTGTACAATGTATAATGTATATCAAATACAAGTTGATTGTTTATCAATGTGTATTATTTTCATACAAGACATTACCAAATTATACAACGTTTCCAACATAGCTCATTAAGCAAATATATATATTCTTGTTTGTATTGTATAATTTGTATTTAATGAATGAATACAAACAGGGTAGTCAGTGTACGTTTAAAACGAAACGATTAAACTTAATTTGTAAAATGTCGTTAGTATGTTTACAAAGAAAAAACTAAAAAGTAACATATATGTTGAATACAGAGTTGACCAAAAATTTTAAATTTTATTTAACTAAACTATATGTATTGGTATATATTATTACTGAATTCACTACTAACTTACAATTAACTTACTCAATTTAAATAGATAAAAAATATATATCTGAAGTCGGATTGACTTGCAGTCATAATATAAAATAATGTAAAATTTACACTACTGTTAACATAAAAGTAGATTTTAATAAAAAATGTTAGTTTTTAAAATTCAACGTATGTATGTATGGAAAAATGTTAGTTTTTATTTACACTACTGTTAACAAAGTAAGATTAAATTATATGTGTGTGTGTCAACATGTAAATTATCGTATGTTACATTTCTTAGTAAATTACGATGGTTTCAATTATTTATATGCTAAATATCTGATTTGTGTACATGTATAATCATTATTAACATCTAGTGAGGCAATTGATTTCTTAAATAACATGCATTTATAATTATTCAAAAATTAAAATTATGTAATAAATTAATTGCAATAATTTATATATGGTATTCAGATTATCACTGACAAGCAATCCATATATATTTTTTACACAATCGAGTATCAATCATGGTTGTAACATAAAAATAAATATATATTGTAAGAACTTATTATTGATGTTCATGATTTTTTTTCAAGAATTCAAAGAAAAAATTGTAATTATATCGTTATTTAAACTGTTTTTAAGGTTTTTTTTCATTACGACTTTAATATTTCTTCATATAATAATTTGATAATATTGTATACTATTCTCCTAAAATTAAATATTTTTCAATTCGATAAAGTTTTATAAATATCAGTTGAACTGATTAATTCCTTCAAATTATTGAACAATATATATTTTGTCTTAAATAGTATAAAATGCATTGAATCAAATGCTACAATATAGTATAGATATAACTTTTATTTGAATAATTTAAAATATTAAAATAATTCAAAATATTTGTACAATATTATCTTGATCAATGAATATTGTTTATCTAAAATAAATATTTTTTAAAAAACTAGTTTTTAAGTGAAAATTGAAAAATAAATCGATTTAATATATCATCGAAGTTTTAACAAATCTCGTGAGATCTCATATCAAATTTCGAATATTTTTAAAATCGGGACAAGTCCCAAAAACAATAATGCACTATCAGTGAAGTTAGTAATTTTAATACAAATAATCAATTGACTTGATCCTATAAATACCTCAAACACATTAATTTATATTAATATAAGATATTAAAAAAAATTCACATTATTGGTAAGATAATCTCGCCGAGCTTGTAATTTTAATTTACTAAACGTAGAATGTGATGATATTTTTCGGTCGGGTCATATAATCAAATTTTGAGTATTTTTTGAACAATGGGTCAAGTTCTGATTTCAAATTCAAAATAAACTAAAATGCATTTACTCATTATAATTCGAATTTATCTAAATATGTAATACCGATATAGATTGTTTATATATAAGTGATTCTATTTTCAATATTTTCTCTAAAATTTATATATGTACATTTTTAATTACTTTTATAATAAAAATATGTTAAAATATATGAGATATATTTTCAAACAAAAAGATGATTAATAAATAAGATAATAATTCATTTATGTACCATGTCTGACTTTATATCTGGAATTCAATTCTTTAAAATTAACTGTACAAATATTCAAGTAACTATTTTTTTTGCGAAATTCAAGTAACTATCTTTAAAGTTAAATAAAGCATTCATTTAGCACACCTATATATTATGTGTATGATAAAAACCACATGTGACAATATGATGTAGTAGTATGAGGTTGTACATGTGACTGAAATATCTTAAGTTCGATTCACACAAATCACACCTTTTATATAAATATTAAATATATAGGTAATTGTGATCATTATTTTTATAATAGGGGATATGTTCTATGGGGTTGATTATGTAAAAGTTTATTTTAATTTATTTAGTGGTCTTTCATGTAAGCAATCTATGTCAACCCCTTAAAATTCAACGGGATTGGTGGAGATGATCAACTTGAAAGTTTTGTGATATTCAGTTAGTTGACTATAAGTTTTCTAAACTTGATAACCCACTTGAAAGTTATCAACGACTTCAGTGATGAATATGCCTATTAACCCTTATTTTAATATTATTTAGAATATTGATTTTGTTTGTAACATAACAAAACCTAATCTTCCAAAATAATTTATAATCATTAATTGAATTTGAAAGTTGGAATGATAAGGATCAATCGACCAACAAAACATGACAAAAAAAGGACCAACAACAGAAAGTTTCAACCCATTACTTGATACGGGTACACGTTGGCGGATCCACAAATCAATGGTGTGTTACCAATTAATATTTTTTTGTGATGTCAAATATTTGTATGTTATATTTTATTAAAATTAAATACATATTATTTATATATCAAAATTTAGTTTTATCACATTCCTTATTTTTATGCTCAATACATTTTTTGTTAATAAAATCAACATTTCTCTTTTTTCACAATTATTTTCCCTCTTATATTTATTTTTTTTGCTAAGTTTCCCTCTTATCTTCATAAATGAAGTTTAAATATTTATAGTTACAATAATTTAGAGTAGTTAGATGTATTATTGATGAAGTTAATATAACCATATTATTATTATTATTATTATTATTATTATTATTATTATTATAAAATTATCGAAAACACACCGGAACTCATTGATTACTCAAAACTCTTATATCTTATAAGAAATTTTAAAACTTTTATTGCTTCAAATTATCGAGTACAACTAAATAAGAATTTAATCAAATTTTGAGAATGAAAATAAAGAAGATGAGAGCAAACATAACATTAATATATATGCATAGCATTAAAAAAACTTTTTTTTCAAAATAATGGTGTGTCACCTGTACATTTGTTATGCATGACAATTGACACCGAATGCATGTTAAATTATTGATACATAAATGAAAATTAAGTTATTCTTGTTGTGAATGGATGTCCCTAGAACTTTCTAGATGTTGTGAATGGATGATCCTAAAACATTCTAGGTTTAATCTTTTGATCTTTTCATAAATATGATTCCGTTGACTTCTCAAGTTCATGTATCAAATTCATGTATCTTGTATATCGTACACTTATA